>NW_026591086.1:11123744-11188929 GCF_907164565.1 Psammomys obesus | reverse complement strand
ATAGATAGATAGATAGATAGATAGATAGATAGATAGATAGATAGATAACGGATTACTAGTTTGTATGTCTATAATGTTTACCCAGACCTCTGACAGCAATGAATTCTATTACTTTCATTCAAATTCTAGATAATAACAAAGAATATCTTCAATTGACAAGCAGACTTCCAAGCAAATCATGTGGGAATCAAAATAAATATTTTAAAAATATCTTTCTGACCTTAACCCTTATGTTACATCATTCATTTGGGAAGAACTCTCCTTTAAACACCTAAAATTTTTTTTGATACTTAATGTGGAATGAAGAATCAACACAGCACAATATAAGATAATGTCCCAGCTACTTTAATCAAGTCAGTTATCCTAAGCTGTTTTCAGTGGCTCATGTTTGAACTCCTAGCACTTAGAAAGCTGAGGCACAAGCATTATTCCAAATCTTAGGCCAATTTGGGTTATCTAGCAAGTTTCAGTCCGTCATGGACTACAAAGTGAGACTCTAACTCCAGAAACATAAAAGAAAAGGAAAAATTATTCCAACGAAATTAAGGAAACAGAACTTCCCTGCTATCTCCACTTTTTATTATGGAAACAAGGCTTACACAACCCATCCTCTGTTTGCTGGGTCTGCTTGTTGAGTCTGTGCTGTGTATAGTCAGTTAGATTAACAAGTTGCTTTTGGAATTGCCAAGTTCAGAATCCAATTCCCACCTCCAGCCACTGGTTTGTAAACACCCAGGGAAAACAGACTATTATTGACTGATACTATTCTTGCCTAACAGAGATAATCAGGAAATGTATTACAACCCCACTAGTAATTACATTCACATTATCACTGCTTCCCACACTATAGAGATTAATTAAACACTAGAAACTTATGCAGCACTGTTGTGCCTTCTAAATACTCCCAGGTAGTAAAACATTGTTCTTATTATCAAGGAGAAGGCCAAGTACTGTTCCTGTTTTAATAGAAATCAGATGGCATGATACAAAAGATCTTAAATCCTACTGAAATGTGCCGTCAAGGACATTCATATGGTTATTCTGTCAACTGTAATGATTAACTTTAAGCAACCAAGCATCCTTTTACTACAGTCCTTCCTTGTTTGACAGCCAGTCTTGGGGCCTTCATTTAATAAGAAAAGAATTGCCAAGAAACCTTTCACTTTGAAAGTAGCAAGTGTCTTCAGCCACTTCTGCTGTCCATTCTATTTCCTTTTCTAAGTGAGATTTAAGCATCTTCTTTGGGCCCACCCTTGTTACTTATTTTCTTTGGTTTGGTGAGTTGTAGTATCTATCTGCACTATATGGCTAAAATCCACTTATAAATGAGTATATACCATTTGTATCTTTCTGAGTCTGGGTTACCTCACTCAAGATGATCTTTTGTAGTTCCATTCATTTGCCTGCAAATTTCATGATTTCTTTGTTTTTAATAGCCAAGTAGTATTCCATTGTGTAAATATACCACAACTTCTTTATCCACTTTTTGGTTGAGGGACATCTAGGTTGTTTCCAGATTCTGGCCATAATGGATAAAGCTGCTATGAACATAGTTGAACAAATATCTTTGTTTTATGGTAGAGCAACTTTTGTATATATGCCCAGGAGTGGTTTAGCTGGGTCTTGAAGTAGAACTATTCTCAATTTTCTGAGGAAGCACCACACTGATTTCCAAAGTGGTTGTACAAATTTACACTCTCACCAGCAATGGAAGAGTGTTCTCTTTTCTCCACATCTTCTCCAGCATGTATTGTCATTTAAGTTTTTGGTCTTAGCCATTCTGATGGGTATAAAATGGAATCTCAGAGTTGTTTTAATTTGCATTTTCCTGATGACTAAGGATGTTTAATTTTTCCCTAAGTGCTTCTCTGACATTCAAGATTCCTCTGTTGAGATTTCTCTGTTTAGCTCTGTATCCCATTTTAATTGAATATTTTTCTTTGTTAGTGTTTAATTTTTTAAGTTCTTTATATATTTTTGGTATGAGCCTTTTGTCAGATTGGTGAAGATCTTTTCCCAGTCTGTAGGCTGATGTTTTGTTCTATCGGAGTGTCCTTTGCCTTACAGAAGCTTTTCAGTTTCATGAGGTCCAATTTATTAATTGTAGATCTTAGAGCCAGAGCTGCTGGTGTTTTGTTCAGGAAGTTATCTCCTGTGGCAATAAGTTCAAGACCCTTCCATACTATCTTGTCTAGTAGATTTAGTGTATCTGATTATAGGTTGAGGTCTTTGATCCACTTGGACTTGAGTTTCGTACAGAGTGATAAATGTGGGTATATTTGCATTTTTCTACATGTAGACATCCAGTTAGACCAGCACCATTTGTTGATGATGCTTTCTTTTCTTCATTCTATGGTTTTTGGCATTTTCATCAAAAATCAAGAGTCCGTAGGTGTGGTGGTTTTATTTCTGGGTCTTAGATTTGATTCCATTGATCAACCAGTCTATTTATATGCTGGTACCATGCAGTTTTTGTTACTATTGCTCTGTAGTATAGCTTGAAGTCAGGGATGAAGATACCTCCAGAAGTTCTTTTGCATATCTGTCCTTTGAGAGTCTCCACCCAGCACTGGATTAAAACAGATGCTGAGACTCACAGCCAAACACTGGGAGAAGCATAGGGAGTCTTGTGGAAAAGTGGAAGAATAGAAGGACCTGGAGATGTCGCAAGCTCCATAAGAAGACCAACAGAAGAGGGACTGCCTCTGACATAATCTGATTGGCCTGTTCTTTGATCACCTCCCCCTGAGGGGGGAGCAGCCTTACCAGGCCACAGAAGATGACAATGCAGCCACTCCTGATGAGATCTGATAGACTAAGATCAGAATCCCTCCCAGTGGACTTGGAGAGGGGCATTAGTGAAGAAGGGGGTGGGAGGGTGGGATTAGGAGGGGAGGAGGGAGGGGCTTATGGGGGTATATAAAGTGAATAAAGTTTAATTACTAAAAATAAAAATAAAAAAATAAAAGGGGATCAAAGCAAAAAAAAAAAAGCAACAGAGCCAGCCAACCAGGGCCCAGAGGGGCTTGCAGAGACTAAAGCACCAACCAAGAACCATGAATAGACTGGACCTAGGACTCCTACACAGATGTAGCAGACGGGCAGCTCAGGCTTCATGTGGGCCTCCTTGTAAGGGGAGTGGATGATATGGCCAATGTGGACTCTGTTGCCTGCTTCTGATCACTCCCCACTGGTGGGTCTGCTTTGCCAGACCACAGGGCAAGAGGATACACTCAGTCCCGATGAAACTTAATGGACTGGGGGTTCCCCTTTTCTGAAGAATATAGTGGGGAAGAGGGAGGGAAGGTGGGGCTGGGAGGAGAAGACAGAGGGGGTTATGATCAAGATGTAAAATGAGTAAGTGTGTGTGTGTGTGTGTGTGTGTGTGTGTGTGTGTGTGTAAGTGGCAAGTACAGTAAGTATTAGAACAAAGGCACAGAAGGGCTGGATTCTCAGTACTACCTTTGTAAATGACAGCTAGGGGATTCTGCCCATACAGTCTAGTTTCTTTGGGCTATATCCCTCTCTTTCTATATGGGGAGATAGAAACTTTTATTCAAAGGGGTTCTCAGAAATATTAAATGAAATGTGATGTGAAAATGCTGAATCACTATTTATAATTATGTAATAAGTCAACTTATGTATCTGACTCAAAGCTAGACAAGATACTGAATAAAGACAAATTCATACCTCTCTATGAAAACTTCATTATCCCCATTAATATGGTTCATAATAACTAGGCAGTTTTTACATATATGTGAAAACCTATATTTTCCCAATATTTCATATTTCAACCTTGGAAAGACAGATACAAGGCTCTTGGGAAGGAAGAAAAGCTAAGCTATATTTTACAAACATTATATTTCAAACACTGTTATGGGTCTTTGCGAAACTGACTTAATTGAAGAGGAATTGTTGCAACAGTTTTTTTCTTTTTAATTTAAGTTTATTTACCCAAAGATGCCTCCTTGCTCCTCTTCTCCCAGCCTTCCCTTTCCCTCTTTCCCTGGTCCCCTCTCCCTTTCCCCCCAGAAAAGGGGAGGCCTCTGCCCCTCATATCAACCTTCTCCAGTACATCAAGTCACATCAGGACTGGACTGAATATCTTTATTTACTGAGGCCAGGAAAGGCAGCCCTGCCAGGACAAAGTGATCCGAAAGCCAGCAATAAAGTCCATGTTAGAGACAGCCCCTCTCTCTCCTCTTGCTAGGCACCGCATATGAAGATCAAGCTGCCATTGGCTGCATGTGTGCAGGGGGCCTAGGTCCAGATCATGCATGCTCCTTAGCTGATGTCTCAGTTTCAGAAAGCCTCCATTGGACTGTGTTAGTGGTCTCTGTTGGTCTTCTTGTGAGGTTCCTATCCCCTTCAGGTCCTCACATTTTTCCCCCAACACTTCCACAGGAGCCCCGGAGCTCCTGCCCAGGTTTTACAGAGAGGTGAAGGAGCTCATCTGTAAAATTTCCTAATCCCACTCAGCCAGTACAGGTCTTACTCTCTTCAAAGATCTTTGTGTAGCACTGCCTTTTGCAAAACACACTGAGTTGTGTTGGCTCTATTATTTACCTATGATAAAACAATGGGAACTTTCCTGCTATTTGTCCCCGAACAGGTTATCTGTCTTTTCAGCTGTTTGTCAATGCTGTAACCACAGCCATTAGTGCAGTTTTCACAGCAGACTGTTTCAAATTGTTTTCCATGGAAATGCTGCCCCATGGATGCTCAGCTCATAAAATATCAGCCATTATTTCCCTCCACGGAGATTCGAAGCAGTTTAACAAATTAACGACTCTATATCATCCTAAACCAAGGCCATCAGTTTAATTTGCTGAAGCTCAGAGTGACCTCTGATCATGAACTCCCTCCCCTCAGCACACAGTCTGGCTAACACTCAGGGAAATCACATTCTGCTTTGTGAAGTAACAACCTCAGACACAACTTGTACTATTGTACAAACTGGTTTTGCAAGATGTAAAACCAGTTTGCACTATGAGTTTGTGTCACTGTAAAGCTCTAGCTGTATCTTCTTTAGGAGACAGCAAGCAGAGTTCAGTGCTAAAGTCTGTAGCGTTCTTGACACACCAAGTACCTTTGGGGAATGTCCTGGACAACACTGAGCCTTGGTTCCCAGAGGGAGGGGATGCTAGAGCTGAGAGTTAGTGAGCATTCCTCGAGAACAAATGTTTCTTCATCAGTTCACTTAAGGTTATGCCAAGAGAAATGTTTGAAATATGAGAAAGTAAGTGTGATTACTATTGCATCATTTGAGCCTGTCGTTTGGTTAGTGTGAAATACAAGGATTATTGAATTCTGGAGTGTCTGTGTGACAATCCCACATGTGAACATGGTGCATGAGGCCTAAGGTCGTGGTTTATAAAAAGAGTACAAGATTTTAGGTCTGGTGATAATTTCCTTATATCCCTCCTAACCTCTCCTATGATGGGTAACTTCTCCTATGTTTAATTTCTTATAAAATATCATCAAAGGAGAAGAAATATATAAGCCAAGGAAAAATCTGAAGAAAGGAACACTGAATAACCTTGCAGAAGTCTATGTTCTGCAATTCTGTAACTGCAGATAAAAGAGAGGGACCCTTCACGACAATAGAAACTAGCAGTAGAAGCAACCTGCCCTTGTAGGAGTGAACTGTGATCTTTCCATTCTGCTTGACCCTAAGGGTTAGCACAGGCTTTGGAGAATGCTCCCACCATTTCAGTTCAAAAGCTTCAGTGTAGCTTTACTGGTGATAAGGCTAGAATTTCACTTGCCAAATATAACAACCCTGCTATCAGTCTCTGATAGATAATCTCAATTGTCAGATTAATGGGCTTGAGACTCACGTAGGGAAGAAGACTGAGCATTCCCATGAGAGATAAGGTTAATGGGTTAGGCTAATTGAGGTGGCAAGACCCGCCCACTGAGAGTGGCACCATTCCCCGGGCTAAGACCGTGACCTGAATATAAAGAAGAAAACAAACTGAGCACAAAACCTGTCTAGCATATATATGGAAAGGGGAGAAATGGCAAACAAACAAATATAAAATAGCTACTGTTAAGGTTTCACTTAATCTAAGGAAATATCTCAAAGCTCAAGTCTTTGATCAGCTACTTTCAGAGCTACTGGTGTTTCACAAATGCAAAGCTGTGAGTCTCCTTCTACAGCCAAACCAAGCACCTGGGTGAAGGCCAAAAGATTCCAAATAAGCCTTATATGCTGTTTATATGGACTAAATGAATTTTGGTCCATATGATGTGCCTGTGGAATTCTGACAGATTCTACATACCCTCACCCAGTCATAACTTATAAATGTAACACATTGGCCTTCAGGACTTTTAAGCATGTGAAAGACATTTCTGCAAATGTCAAGAAAATGTTTACTTTCTATAAAGTTTCAAAATCAACTTCATTTTCAGCTATTAATTCTAATAGAGAAGAATCCATTCCCATATAGCGCAAAGTCCAAATGGTCTCTAACCCTGGTCCCTCTGGCATTAATGCACCATCAGTTACTGCAGTGTGCTGCAGTTTTATAATTCCCCTGTTGCTAGGCCCCCATCAGCCACATGTCCTAGGAACTCTGACAGTTCCTACATCCTCTCACTCAGTAGTAATTTATAAAGGAAATATGTTGGACCTGTGGACTTTTAAGCTTCCTGCAAATGTCAAGAAAATGTGTTTACTGTTTGGTAAGATTCAAAATCAATTTAATTTTCGGACATTAAAACTAATAGAGAAGAATTCATTCCCATATAGTTCAAAGTCCCAAACTAATACACTATTAATGTATATGACTACGTTCTTAGCCAATACTTCAAATATAGATATTGCAAAGCATTTGGTGCCATAGAGGAAGTCTGAGATTGTAAACTCTCTAGAGGTCTGACGGCAAAGCCATGCCTTTGAAGAACTATAAAGAACCGTTAGAGTTACATGATGCAAGAAAATGAATCAATAGCTGGAGAGGTGGCTCAGTGGTTTAGGGCACTTGCTGCTCTTCCACATGACTCAGGTTTGGTTCCTATCACCAACATGGCAGCTCACAACTGCCTATAACTATAGTGCTAGGGGATTCCTTGGCATCAGATACACATGTGGCACGCATAGAGACATGCAGGCACTCACATTCTAATAAATAGTAAGATAAGTAAATTTCGCTTTTAAAAAAGGTATCTATAAGACAGGCACTCAAAGAAGAATTTCAGTCTCACTAAAAAACCTTCATCTTAATTTATAAAGTAGGTTAAAGAGCATACTTTTCAGGACATGTTAGCGAAGGGGACAAAAGATGGGTTACTATGCAAAGATTGCTATGATATGGATAATGAACCAGGGAGATTTGCAGTACATCTATCTTAATAGATAGAAGGAAGAAAATTTTACAATTGAAAATATAGTATGGGACAACCTGTGGCACAAAAACCATTCCAAGAAGAAAAGCTGTAGTTATAACAGCCTGCATTTAAATTACACACACATCAAATAATTCAGGGATGAGATGATAAGAACAAGCCAAACTCAAAGTCAGCAGGAGACAGACATATTCATGGCCATACCAAAGAGTAATTAAACAAAAAACAAAAGGAACATGAAGAATCAATCAATAAAACAGAGTTGGTTCTTTAAAAAAGATAAAGAAGACTGACATGCACTTAGAAAATTGATCCAGAGAAAGATAAGATCCAAATTAACAAAATTAGAGATGAAATTGGAGTTAGAGAAGAATTATCAGAAACAATGGCATAGTTTAGAAAAAACCTATATTCTAATAAATTGCGAAATCCACAATAAGCAAAGAGATTGAAAGGGTAATAAAAAGTCTTCCATCTATAAAAACAAGTTTATGCCTAGAGAGATGCAGGCTGAATTCTATAAGGACTTAATGTTTTCTGGAAATTGAACTTAGACCCTTACAAATTCTACGAAAGCATCTACCACTGAGTTGTATTTCAATCTATACCCAGGTTTCAAAGAACTAACGTATGTACATCAAACTGTTTCATTAAATAGATATGAAAGAAATACTGGCAAACTTGTATGAAGCCAAAAGACATCAAGACTAGTTTAAAAGTGAAAATAATAAGTTGAAATCACAAGATCCTTTTAAGAGATGCAGAGTAGGATTCCAACTCTCATGACGAAAACCCTGAAGCAAGTATAATCAGAAGGAACAGACCCCAACATAGCGAAGGCTATATTTGATAAAACTGTAATGAACATTATACTGAGTCAAGAAAAACTCAAACATAAATGATGAAAGACTACAAGAACATCCACTTTTTCTCCACATTTCTATAATATAGTCATTTAAGTCTTAGCTGGAATAGGAGAAATAAATGGAAAGGAGATGACTAGGGAAAGAAGTCAAATTATCATCATCATTAGAATATATGATCGTGTACATAAGAAACCCCAAAATATTATACTAGAAAACTCACATGGTACTGGCATAGAAACAGAATGGTGGATCAATGGAACCGAACAGAAGACCCAGAAATAAACCCACACACTTATGGACACCTGATTTTTGACAAAGATGCCAAAACCATACAGTGGAAAAAAGATAGCATCTTCAACAAATGGTGCTGGTCCAACTAGATGTCTACATGTAGAAAAATGAAAATAGATCCATACTTATCACCCTGCACAAAACTGAAGTCCAAGTGGATCAAAGACCTCAACATAAAACTAGACACATTAAATCGGCTAGAAAAAAAAGTGGGGAATACCCTAGAACTCATTGGCACAGGGGACAACTTCCTGAACAGAACACCAACAGCACAGGCTCTAAGATCAACAATCAATAAATGGGACCTCATGAAACTGAAAAGCTCTGTAAAGCAAAGGACACCGTCATACAAACAAAGCGACTGCCTACAGATTGGGAAAGAATCTTCACTAACCCTTTATCTGACAGAGGGCTAACATCCAGTATATATAAAGAACTAAAGAAGCTGAAAAGCAGCAAACCAAGTAATCCACTTAAAAAAAACGGGCAACAGAGCTAAACAGAGAATTCTCTGTAGAGGAATATTGAATGGCAGAGAAACACTTAAAGAAATGCTCAACCTCATTAGCCATTAGGGAAATGCAAATCAAAACAACCCTGAGATTTCACCTTACACCCATCAGAATGGCCAAGCTGAAAAACTCTAGTGACAATACATGTTGGAGAGGTTGTGGAGAAAGGGGAACCCTCCTCCACTGCTGGTGGGAATGTAAACTTGTACAACCACTTTGGAAATCAATCTGGCACTTCCTCAGACAACTAGGAATAGCGCTTCCTCAAGATCCAGCCATACCACTCCTAGGCATATATCCAAAAAAGGCTCAAGTATACAATAAGGAAATTTGCTCAACCATGTTTGTATCAGCCTTATTTGTAATAGCCAGAAGCTGGAAACAGCCCAGATGCCCCTCAACTGAAGAATGGATGCAGAAATTTTGGTGCATCTACACAATGGAATATTACTCAGCAATGAAAAATAAGGAAATCATGAAATTTGCAGGTAAATGGTGGGACCTGGAAAGGATTATCCTGAGTGAGCTGTCCCAGAAGCAGAAAGACACACACAGTATATGCTCACTCATATAGACTTATAGGATAAACCTAAAATCTGTCCATCTAAAGAAACTAATCAAGAGAGAGGACCCTGACTAAAATGCTCAATCTCCATCTTGAAAGTCAAAGAAGATGGACATCAGAAGAAGAAGAAAACAGGAAACAACCTAGGAACCTGCCACAGAGGGCCTCTGAAAGACTCTGCCCTGCAGACTATCAAAGAGGCTGAGACTTTATGACCAACTGTTGGGCTGAGTGCATGGAATCCTATGTAAGAAGTGGGAAATAGTAGGTTATGGAGAGGGCAGGAACCCCACAAGGAGAGCAACAGAACTAGAAGGTTTGAACACAGGGGTCTTCCCAGAGACCCATACTCCAAGTACCAGGCATGGCATGGAGATAACCTAGAACCCCTGTGCAGATGTAATCCATGGCAATTTAGTGTCTAAGTGGGTTACATAGTAATGGGAAGAGGGACTGCCTCTGACACAATCTGATAGGCCTGCTCTTTGATCACCTCCCCCTGAGGGGGGAGCATCTTTACCAGGCCACAGAAGATGACAATGCAGCCACTCCTGATGTTATCTGATAGACTAAGATCAGAAGGAAGGAGAGGAGGACCTCCCCTATCAGTGGACTTGGGGAGGGGCATGCATGAAGAAGGGGTAGGGAGGGTGGGACCGGGAGGGGAGGAGGGAGGGGCTTATGAGGGGATACAAAGTGAATAAAGTGTAAATAATATATATATAAAGAAAACTCACAGAAAAATATTCTCAGTAAAGTAGCAGAATAAAATTTCAACATACAAACATCAGCTTTTTTATGTCAACAATAAACATGGTGAGATAGAAATCAGAAACTCAGATCACATTTCCAACATCCCAACACTCCTAGTTCTATGAGGAAGCAGTTCTCAACAGAAAGTACAAGTGGCCCATTAACATGCAAAAAATGTTCAAAGCCCTTCAGCTTTGGAGAAATTAAAATTAAAGCCACATTAAAATTCCATATGACCTCAGAGCAATTATCACTGGAAAATAAAAAGCACAATTATGAGGTTGTTTGGGTTGTAGTAAGATGACAAGATAAAAAAACAACTTCAAAATCCTTAGTATATAGGATGATGGAATGCCTCACAAAGACCCGCAGGGTTTGATGTTTGCCCCGCTAGGTTTGTTCTTTAGTCCAACCTTTTGTTGCTATGCCTGCACTCCTCCCATTTGGAATGGGAATGCTTATTCTGTACTACTGAGTATCAGGGAAACCAGGAGGATTGAGTGAGGTTAAATATACTAGAGAAATCTCATAAAATCCAACACAGCAGACAATGACCATATAAAGAAAGACCATAAGAAAGAAAGGAAATGCATTTCAGTGTTAGTACCTATATAAGTTATTTAGGAGAATCTTGATTTCTCAGTTTTTATTCTACTCAATAGTGATAATAAAAATATAGATTTGTATATCAAGTATCTCCATGGTGCCTCATCCTATATCCACATTTCTTCTAAACTATCTTTAAAGTCTAAGTTTCAAGGGGCATGGCCTGTATTTCAGGCACTACATTATCCAGAACTTGCTCTTGAGTAAAAACTGCACTGTAGGATCTGAGTACAAATGGAGCCTAATCATATTATTATTCATCTTCCTGTTATAATGCTAGGCCATCACAACACACATGTAGGAGGACTTGTCAGCTTACCTACTTATTGTCTTAGAGTTCATTCATTATCCAGATTCTGGCCAAAGTTCCATAGAGGAGACTTTGTCTTGAATTCCTTTCATGTTGGCAAAACCAAGGAAAAGTTCTTCCACCTGATAGAAAGGAAAGCCATCAACCCCTATTGTCCAGCCTGTTTCTTTCTTAAGTTTAGGGGGAGAGGAATGTTCTACCCTGGTGTAATCCCTAAAAACCACAGCAATGACCAGCAGGGCAAGATATCCCTAAAGATGCAGTGAATGGCACACATACGTTGGTGCTAGCAGCTGTCTAATTGTACATAAGACCCACTCAGCAGAAGAAAAATCATTCCTTGTACTAAAAACCTAGCCAACCACCCAGGGCCAGTGAGTTGCTGGAACTTAGAAAAGTCTGCTAGACTAGTATAATTCCTTACATTTTAAATCTTATCCTTGTACCCACAGATAAATGTAGTTACTATCCCTTATCAAACAAGCTTCTCAGGGAACATGGAAGAAGAGGGGCAGAAAGATTATAAGAGCCAGAGTTGCAGGATGTCTGCTGTGATGCAATCTCACCTAGAAATGGCTGCACAAACAAGACCAGAACCATGCAATTTCAATGGAGATGCTAATAGGAAGGGTGAGAATCCCAAAGGGTTACACCTCTAGACAGAGAACTATAGGCTGTATATGAACAGTAGAAGAGAAAGGTTTAACCTCTCCCAGGGATGAGACACATTATTGGTTATTCAATACAAGGCAGTCAACCCTGAAAGCATATGAACATAAAAATGGACTCAGCATCTTGTATTTACATATTTGTGAATACATACATATTTACGAAATATCTGTAATGAATATCTGAAATGACTCTATGAGAAAATAGTCTGTCTTGCAAATGGTAATCTAAGACCCTGTTATTGTTCTTTCTTGTAAAACAAACAAAAATCACAGAAACCCTTCAAAATAAGCCTTTTCTCGTTTAAACATGTCCACAGGAACAAAACCAGAGTGCTGCAAATATTTCTCCAAGCACAAAACTGTTCTCCTTTCTAAAGCAGCAGTATGAACAGTCCATAGCATTCCCAGCTGCACCATGAGCAGTAATATCATTATCCAGCCAGTGCGTGTTACCAGAAACCTGTCATTGGTTTCGGGGGGATTTGGGTTTTATTTGGTACCTGTGTATATTTCAATAAAGCAATCAGTCTCAAATTAGAGAGGTCCAAGGTTCAGATCACACAGGTAGACAGCTCTTACAGTGTGAAATCTATTATCTACCAATCATACCAATTACTTAAATAGTGCCCCAACTTGTTCAGTGTGCTGTAAATCACACAACAGAAGAAGAGGATATAAGGAAAAGGATTGTCCACATTGTGGCCTGGTGCTGTCTGCACTGAAAGAGAAGCAGCACTGCTTCAATGTGCTGTTACTGCCTATGACTTCAAAGGACCTCAGTTCAGCCGCCTACCTGTAACTGAGTAACCTGACATGATCACCTAACCTCCCCGAAAAGTTGAGAGACCAAAGAATTAAAAGTTTAAAGTACAATCCTGAAAAAAGGCCAGCCAGGTGGAGACATGTCCAGCCACCTGCAGGGAAGAACCTGCATCTTACTTGATTCTTTCCTGCCCACTAGACATACAGTTGCTAGGAAACCACCCCCCCTAGGACAGCCAAAGAAGGGAAGAAAGATCATTAATGATTTGGGGGCCTTCCTATAGCCAATGAATTAAAAATGCAGCATCCCCTTTTGTGTTTCGACCAAAATACGTTTGCCAGACAGGAATACCCCTACTTTGAGCACATTGGGAGGGACTGGACTCTTTAAATCAACCACCTAACCTGAGCACAAGGCTCTCGGCTCTCAACCAACTCAGCAGTAAGGGTGTGTGAGCTCAAACTATAGCTTGTAATAAAAAGATCTTCATGTGTTTTGCAATGGACTCAATTCCTGGTGGTTTTTGGAGGGTCTCATGAATAGGGCACAACATACTCATGAAATAAGATGAGTTATAAAAGAAAAATATAGACACACAGTAGGGGAATTAGAACAGATAGCCTGGTAATAAACCTGTGCCAATATACAAGAGAAACCTGGTCTTTGAGAAAGGGCCAATGGAGAAAAGAAATTCTGTAATCTCTTTTTTTTTTATCTTACATCTAATTTTATTAAAAATAAAATAATATAACTTCCCATGGCTTTTTCTGTATTTTTTTTAACTGATTGAATATTTTTTTATTTTTTTTACACCTTATTCACTTTGTATCCCCCCATAAGCCCCTCCTCTCCTCCCTCCAGATCCCACCCTTCCTCTCCCTTTTTCATGCATGCCCCTCCCCAAGTCCACTGATAGGGGAGGTCCTCCTCTCCTTCGTTCTGATCTTAGTCTATCAGATCACATCAGGAGTGGCTGCATTGTCATCTTCTGTTGCCTGGTAAAGATGCTCCCCCCTCAGGGGGAGGTGATCAAAGAGCAGGCCTATCAGATTGTGTCAGAGGCAGTCCCTCTTCCCATTACTATGTAACCCACTTAGACACTAAATTGCCATGGATTACATCTGTACAGGGGTTCTAGGTTATTTCCATGCCTGGTACTTGGTTGGAGTATGGGTCTCTGGGAAGACCCCTGTGTTCAAATCTTCTAGTTCTGTTGCTCTCCTTGTGGGGTTTCTGTCCTCTCCATAACCTATTTCCCACTTCTTACATAAGATTCCATGCACTCTGCCAACAGTTGGCCTTAAAGTCTCAGCATCTGCTTTGATAGTCTGCAGGGCAGAGTCTTTCAGAGGCCCTCTGTGGTAGGTTCCTAGGTTGTTTCCTGTTTTCTCCTTCTGATGTCCATCCTCTTTGCCTTTTGGGATGGGTATTGAGCATTTTAGTCAGGGTCCTCTCTCTTGATTAGTTTCTTTAGATGTACAGATTTTAGTAGGTTTATCCTATAAGTCTATATGAGTGAATATATACCGTGTGTGTCTTTCTGCTTCTGGGACAGCTCACTCAGGATAATCCTTTCCAGGTCCCACCATTTACCTGCAAATTTCATGATTTCCTTATTTTTCATTGCTGAGTAATACTCCATCGTGTAGATGTACAATTTCTGCATCCATTCTTCAGTTGAGGGGCATCTGGGCTGTTTCCAGCTTCTGGCTATTACAAATAAGGCTGATACAAACATGGTTGAGCAAATTTCCTTATTGTATACTTGAGCCTCTTTTGGATATATGCCTAGGAGTGGTATGGCTGGGTCTTGAGGAAGCGCTATTCCTATTTGTCTAAGAAAGCGCCAAATTGATTTCCAGAGTGGTTGTACAAGTTTACATTCCCACCAGCAGTGGAGGAGGGTTCCCCTTTCTCCACAACCTCTCCAACATGTATTGTCACTAGAGTTTTTCAGCTTGGCCATTCTGATGGGTGTAAGGTGAAATCTCAGGGTTGTTTTGATTTGCATTTCCCTGATGGCTAATGAGGTTGAGCATTTCTTTAAGTGTTTCTCTGCCATTTAATATTCATCTATTGAGAATTCTCTGTTTAGCTCTGTTCCCCATTTTTAAGTGGATTACTTGGTTTGCTGCTTTTCAGCTTCTTTAGTTCCTTATATATACTGGATGTTAGCCCTCTGTCAGATAAAGGGTTAGTGAAGATCCTTTCCCAATCTGTAGGCAGTTATTTTGTTTTGATGACGGTGTCCTTTGATTTACAGAAGCTTTTCAGTTTCATGAAGTCCCATTTATTGATTATTGATCCTAGAGCCTGTGCTGTTGGTGTTCTGTTCAGGAAGTTTTCTCCTGTACCAATGAGTTCTAGGGTATTCCCCACTTTTTTTCTAGCCAATTTAATGTGTCTAGTTTTATGTTGAGGTCTTTGATCCACTTGGACTTCAGTTTTGTGCAGGGTGATAAGTACGGATCTATTTTCATTTTTCTACATGTAGACATCCAGTTGGTCCAGCACCATTTATTGAAGATGATATCTTTTTTTCGTTGTATGGTTTTGGCATCTTTGTCAAAAATCAGGTGTCCATAAGTGTGTGGGTTTATTTCTGGGTCTTCTGTTCGGTTCCATTGATCCACCATTCTGTTTCTATGCCAGTACCAAGCAGTTTTTATAACTGTTGCTCTATAGTACAGTTTAAGATAAGGGATAGAGATACCTCCAGAAGATCTTTTATTGTAGAGGATTGTTTTAGCAATTCTGGGTTTCTTGTTATTCCATATGAAGTTGAGAATTTTTCTTTCCAGGTCTGTACAGAATTGTGTTGGCAGTTTGATGGGAATTGCATTAAATTTGTAGATTGCTTTTGGTAAGATGGCCATTTTTACTATGTTAATCCTGCCAAGCCATCAGCATGGGAGATCTTTCCATCTTCTGATATCTTCTTCTAATTCTTTCTTCAGAGACTTGAATTTTTTTTCATACATGTCTTTGACTTGCTTGGTTAGGGTTACACCAAGGTATTTTATATCATTTGTGGCTATTGTGAAGGGTGTTGTTTCCCTAATTTCTTTCTCAGCCCTTTTGTCTTTTGTATACAGGAGTGCTACTGATTTTTTTGAGTTAATATTTTATCTGGCCACTTAGCTGAAGGTGTTTATCAGCTGTGGGAATTCCCTGGTAGAATTTTTGGGGTTACTCACGTATTCTATCATATCATCTGCAAATAGTGATAATTTGACTTCTTCCTTTCCAATCTGTATCCCCTTGAGCTCCTTCAACTGTCTTATTGCTCTAGCAAGTTCTTCCAGCACTATGTTGAAGAGATATGGAGAGAGTGGGCAGCCGAAATTCTGTAATTTCAATACATCATACTTAACAAGCCAGCTATGTGTGGACAAGCAAAAACAGACATAGATATCATGTCAAACACAATAATTAAAAAGGATCACATGCCTATGTTTAAAACATAGAACTATAAAACATCAAGAAGATAACACAGAAAATTTCAGTGACAGCGGGACTGACATTCAGCATTACATGGTACCCACAGGGCTATAATATTTTGCTAAAGGTAGATGCTTCCTCTATGAGCTACATTGTTAAGAGAATGGAAGGAAAGATCATAGCCTAGGATAAAAAGTTTGAAAAAATGTGATAAAATCCTTGTATCTAAATCATGAAATTGGAGATAATGAAATCTAAGTTACAGTGATAAATTTAATGAGATGACAATTACAGAAGTTTTGATATAAAATAGAACTTGATAATGCTTTGCTTAATTGGAAGACAAATGTGTAAAAACTATACATGTAGATACATGACTACATGTAAATATATGTGTTTAGAGAATGGATTTCCCAAGTGCCTCACACCTCAGCTCACTGCAAAGGCTTGCTAGTGATAATGTTAATTCATATTATCTTGAGGTCCATTTATCAGCATTATTTCTTAAGGAAAGAAGCAGTCCAGAATAATTTCCATTTTGCAACATGCTTGATTCTTCATCTGCTTTAAGATTGACTGAATTAATAATAAGTCACATTTTCTGAGAAAGAAGAAAATAGCAATCATAAGTGCTGAGGAAAAGGACATTTAAAATTACCCACAAGAACATATAGCAAACTGTTCTGGAAATTGTTGCTTATGAAACAGAAATATGTTGGAAAAAAATTAGGAAGACAATGCAGCAATTCCTGATGAGACCTGATAGACTAGAATCAGAGGGAAGGGGAGGAGGACCTCCCATATCAGTGGACTGGGGAAGGGGCACAGGTAGGGAAGAGAAAAGGAGGGTGAGATTGGGAGGGGAGGATACAAAATGAATAAACTGTAATTAATAAAAATAAAAATAATTTAAAACACTATAGGAAACAAAATCATTGTAATTAGTCATAATATCAGGACACCACTGTGCTGTAACTTTTAAGTTCAGTTCAAATTACCTTTAATTGTTTATGGTTTTGTTTACGGTTTGTCACCTTAAAGTTAATGTTTTATAACGATTAGTATTTTGATACTATAGTTGGATGGAAATATTTTATATCACTCCTAAATTTTGACAGTAAATCCATCATACTTAAAAAAAAATGAGGGATTAAATTTTCAACCTGTAAAAATCCTAAAAGTATCTGGTCACCATTTTCATAAGCAAAAAATAATCAAAGTTCTAATACTTAAATTCTAAATGACATAAATTATATTCATAATATATCTATTGCATGTTATAACTCCTAAGCAGTAAGTTATGGGGAAATTTTATTAATATAACAAGTTTGTAATGAGATGGGTTTGGAGAAAGACTGTTGTTTCCCCTCAATTCAAGTGATTGTACTGCATCGAAAGGCCCAATATATGCTGGACCAATTCTTCTTCATTACACATATAAATGTTAGTTGAGAACCAGCACCAGGCAGATCAGACCTTACTATCTAGTGTGTCTAACCCTTCTCTTCCCAAATGAAATATAAGTATTAATGGCTGAAAGGATTTTTTTTCTTACATTTTATCTGAACCCTCAGAGTGCCCAGAGAACAGACCCAGAGGGTTTGAAAGAAGCAGAAACCACACACTGATGGGAAAAAAAATCATAGAACTGTGCATGGTGTAATGGGAGATTTCTTTTTTGTTGGAACATTTGTTACATCCTAAGAACTAACAAACCACATCATTTTAACACTTTTAAAATCTGATAATGTATTTATCAAAGAAAATGTGTGCTCTGCTTTGTAGTTAAAAAACAAAATTCAGCAAACCACCTGAGCTAAAGCTTTGGACAAAATACACATGGTACCCACTGAGGCACTGCGAATTTGATTTGAAGGATGAGAAAACTTTCTGAACAGAGATGGCGACAAGTGTGGCAAGTTCCCTAAGCAAGAGAGACTGCAGGGTAAAACTCTGCAGAGCATCCTGGCAGGGAAATGGAGCAGGAAGGAAGGGAAAGTGAGCAATGACAGGAAGTGTGGGGGTGGGGATAGGAGTCTGAGCGGGGCTGGGGGTGGGGGTGGGGATGGGAGAACAGGAGCTAAAATGGAAAGGCCACTTTGAAAAACAAAACAAAGTAAAGCTTCAAAAAAGAATTTAGTTGGGAGTGTGACAGGGTTATGAAGTGTGTCCTTGATTAAGTAGGTGTAATCTTGTTGGAGGAAGTGGGTCACTGGGGGTGGGCTGTGAGGTCAGATGGGAAGCCCAGTGTGGCACTGTCTTCCTCTTGTCTGCCAAGCTAGATGTACAACTCTCATCTATCTCTCCAGCACCGTATCTGCCTGCACACCACCATACTGCTCACCATAATGACAATGGACTAAACCTCTGAACTACAAGCCAGCCCCAATTAAATCTTTCCTTTATGACAGTTGCCATATGATGTCTCTTCGCAGCAACAGAAACCCTAAATAAGACACAGAGTCTTTTTGCACTGTGCTCTGTCATAAGCAACTTATTCAAAGCATTTGCATTCACAGCTCCATGATACACACAGGTTGTCTCTGATCTATGAACTTAGACAGACAGACTTAGGGATCATTTGCTTTTCAGCATTCATTCAGCCACTTTGAGAAGTAACTCAACATCTGTTACTGTAGCTTAGAAAAAAAAGAGAGAGATGGGTGTGGTATCAAGTGATGGAGGGTGGTACCTAGAGGCGTGAACTTTACACCAAGGATATGCACCTTCTGATCCTATGTCACAAATCACCTTCACAGACCGAGAATCATGGTTTTTATCCTGGGGAGGTAAAAAAAATGTTGAGGTCTGAAAGCAGGATAGAAATAGATCTTCCTTGTCACAACTCTGGTTACTATTCTGGGTTTTGATACTGGGTGGATTTATTTCTTTCTCCTGCTACTATTTCCTCCCAGGCATGGTACTGTGCAGGAGAAGCAGCTTGAACTATGTCACCTTCTCTACAAAATGATTGTGAGGAAGGACTTTGATCTATCAACATAACAAGCCTCTTGTACATCTTAGAATGGAATTTTTATTTACATGGCTTCCTGCACACCTTACAAAACCCACTCCACATTGCTGAGGTACAGTAACCTGTGGGCTACTGCTTGCTTTTGCACTGCAGGTTTTTTTTTAATGTAATTGCATGTAACACTTCATTTATAGACATGAAAAGGCACTTAAAACCCAATTACATAGTTGGAAATTGCATATATCTAAACAGATGTAGAATAATTAAGAAGAAATTCAGTGTATAGTTACAGAAACTCATAGAATTACCAAAATGACTTATTTCAACGTTCCCCAAGCAGTTCCTTTGGTTGTGACACCAGTATGTGTTGGTCTGTGAGCCTAATATACATTTGCACAGCCTAAAGGAGAATGCAGATGTCCCTATGCATTTGATCTTCTTGCTTCCTTATGACCCTGATCACGTAGTAAGTGGGAAATGTTTTTATTTACTTTGCCCAGGAATGATCTCAGAGACAAAACTCCTTTCTGAAAATATTTCTTAGGCTATTTGTTGACGAATGCATATAAGAAGATTGTCCTTTCATTTTGAAAAACTGTGGCTTTATATGATTACATTATTCAAGACTACATCAGTTTCTCATGTTTTATGCTCAAAAAAAAAAAAAAAAAAAACGATGAGAAATCCCATTGACTGTGGGAAATCCTTAGTCAATTTCATAAACTTTGTGAGCAGATAGGAACAGCATGAATAGCAGAAATCCATGTCAGAGTTAATGTTCTTAACTACCCCCCTTTGAGCTACCCCAAACACAAACAAAGCATGCATCAATACAGCAAGTTTCTAAGTCTCTTTCTCTTGGAAGATAGAATCACTGTCATATCCTAAAAGCCAAGAGCCTGCAGAGACCTAACAATATTTTTAATGAGAGCACTTCACAGAAAGAAAGTTTTATTCTACTTCACAGTTTAAAACACCTACTTTGGGAATTCCTGGGCTCAATAAAAAACAATGTCTTTGCAAACTCATGTTATTAACTTTAATATTGTATTAATGTGGTTTTTAGTTTTCGAAGCATATGGCATGACTGAAAACATTTCCAATAATAAAAACACATGTATTATTTAGTCCCAGCATAGATGAGAGTTTGAGCTGGGTGAAGTGTGAATATTTTTACAGTTGCCCTTTTCTTCATAATGCAAATAATTATTCTAGCATTTTAAAGGCAGCCAGCAGTCTGCACATCTTTGGAAGGTCTTCCTGGTTGGTGTACCCCTTTTTACCTCTTCATAATCTTCAACAGCCTCAAACAAATTTAGAAATGTTCTCAGAGATTAGAGAAGAATGAAAATCTAGAATCCTGAGCAGGCTTGCCTGCTCTTCCCCTTAAATCTGCCACATTAAAAAAAAAAGTATTTTTGACCCCTGAGTCCAATTAATACTGCCCACAGGCACATGGATGTGTGATTACCCTCTGTGGAAACAACAGCCTACCAGCAGCCATCTCCTCAGAGAAAAGTGATTCTTCCTCCTCCCCAGTCCTCAGCTGCTCACAACGTCTCAGCTACAGCTAAGTAGCCTCAGTAGTCCCTTGCCCACCCTTGCAGGAATGTTCATCTGGCTTGAGATTGTGAGGGACTTGTGCAGGTGGCCATAGTCGCTGTGGGCTCACAAGTGCAACAGCCATGCCATACCCAGAAATGAGCATTTTATGGCAATTGTCTCTGTCACTCAGCTCTTATTGTCTTTCTGCCTCCTCTTCTGTGCTGTCCAGAGTTTTGGTCAGCAGTGAGATTTTGACACAATTTTTTTAGTTTTTGTTTGCTTGTGGGTTTTTGTTTGCTTGCTTGCTTGCTTACTCATTTGTTTTGCCCTGTTTGGTGCCCTCTTCTCTCCTCTGTCTTTCCCCTTATCAAAACCCACTCTCGGAAACATACATAAAATGACCATCCTGCTTTACATTGTTTCATGCAAGTCAGCTGCAGATGTCAAGTATGGGAGAAGAGCCACCCGAGGAAGACATTTGCCCACAGCCCCACCCCCCTGCATCACTTTGTAGCTTCACATACAAGGCCACAATATTTAGTTTTCATAGAAGAAGAGATGGTGGTCTCCTGATTCTTGCTGAACAAATAATCAATGTGGGGTTCCAGGGCTCTTAAGACACCAGTCATTTATCTACTTGTTTGATGGGGTAAGATGTTTCTTCCAGGGGGCAGGGGCTTAATTACTGTGATCTGGCAATCTGGCATTTTAGTAATCCCATACTAGTCTCAACCTCTTCCCCTACCTTGTGTTCTTCAATTAAGGGGCCCCTATCTCTCATGCATTTCTAGATTCTATTTCTTCCTTTTTTTTAAATTTTTCCAATTTTATTTCTCTGATGTTTCATTGTAAAAGAGATGAATGTACACACTGCTCCTGTTTGTAAGCTTCAACACAGAACATGAAAGATAATATTAAAACTATGTGGTGACCCATGCTGTCTGTCACCACCTCTTTTTTCCAGATAAGGAGATCCAATGGGAGGAGAGGTGTTGGGCAAGATCACATGGCAGTGGTCACCAGTAATAAGTAGGCGGGGACATTTTGCTTCACTATCCAGGAGTTTCCAATCTACTTCTCATCTGACTAGACCTTCACATGGATAGTCAGAGAGGTCTTGGGAATACTAGATGATCAAGTTGAGGCAGCCACTTAGAGCCATGCAAAAGAGGACTGTCTTTCTAAACTGATGGCCGCCTAGGTCAGGCCAACCTCCTACTCTGAACAGTTTGCCATGGACTAGTTTTTTGTTTTGTTTTATTTTGTTATTTTGTTTGGTTTGGTTTTTCAAGACAGGGTTTCTCTGTGTAGCCTTGACTGCCCCGGCTTCGTAGACCAGCCTGGCCTTGAACTCACAAGATCCACCTGACTCTGCCTCCCTGAGTACTAGGATTACAAGTGTGTGCCACTACGCTTTGCTTGCCATGGAGTGTGGCAAGAAACAGGAACAAAGTTTTAGTCTGTATCTGGGAAGGTAAAAGCCAACTGTTTACTAGTTAGAGGGTTTAAGGGAAAAGGTCTTTATAAGATTATCACTGTCTCTCAGGGATTCACTGCATTGCAGAACAAAGTAGCACAATTCATGATACTAGACTGATAGGATGACAGGATGCTGGAAAGAAAAAGAATTCGTTTCTTTACTTCAAAAATTCTTACTGCCTTTACAGAGGAGGTCATATTTAAGTCAAATGGTACAGGATTTGACCAGTTAACCTAACAGAGAAGTGAAGAACTGTGTCTACTAGGACTCAACTCCAGGTCTAATACTTAAAACATGAAAATGTAACATCATCTGAGAGGCAACATCTGTGTGGTTGCTAAGTTGGACAGACAGGAGACAGGCAGTAGATAAGGCTGGAACAAGGTTGAAACCGAACTGTGAAATGAGTAAAATACTGTGATGAGAAGTGTGAATTTGATTCTCTAAGTTATAAGGAACAAGTTATTCGAGGACATACAGTATGTGCTCTGCATCTTGCTAGCAGAAATCATGATGTAAGAAATATACAGAAAAGAGATGAAGACCAAAGCAAGGGCACAAGTTGGAGATCTAGTATTATAGGCCAAGCTAAAAACAATTGTCATGAACCTTAACAAGGACAATGTAGTTGAGGTGGAGAAAAGGAGAACAGCAGCAGATTTAAAAAAAAAAAAAAAAAAAAAAAAGTAAGTGCCTAACAGTGCTGACATCCAATCTCTAAGGCTTTCTCTAGAAAGCTGCTGAAATCAGTAACTCTAGTTATCAGGGGCGTAAGAGATCAGAGTTCAGGTGTCTTCAGGACTGGCTGCAAAGTCCTCTTCTGTGGCCTAGCAGGCTGCTTCTCCCAGGGAAGGGGGGTGGGAGGTAAAAGAGCCCGCCATCGAGTTCATGTCAGAAACAGTCCCTGTTCCCCTTATTAGGGTACCCACTTGGATACTGAGCTACCAAGGGCTACATCTGAGCAGGGCTCTAGGTTGCATCCATACATGGTCCTTGTTTGGAGAAACAGTCTCATAAAAGACCCCTGTGCCAAGATATATTTGGTCCTTGTAGAACTCCTATCCTCTCCAGGTTGTATTAACTACTCCCTCCCCCCCCTTTTTTTTGTTTCCCTGAAGACACCTGATAAACCAGTAACAGATGGAAGGGGAGGAGGATCTCCCTTATCAGTAGACTTGGAAAGGGGCAGAGAGGAGATGAGGGTGGGAGGGTGGGATTGGGAGGGAAAAGGAGTGGGATACAGCAGGGATACAAAATTAAAAAAACTGTAACTAATATTAAAAAATAAAAACTAAAAAAGAAAACAATGAAAAATTTAACATAAAAATTTTAAATGATCTTTCAAGATTATTTTATGATTCCTGAATAAAAGACATATTCCCCCCCCAAAAAAAAAGATCAGAGTTCTTACAAAATAAAATTTTCAGCTACTGATTTTTGATAATAGCAATGAATCTAGCCTGTATATTCTAGACCAAGATACTGGGTAGTGACTGACGAGAGAGAGCAGAAAGAGACTGTGGGCATAGAAGGAGAACATCTTCATGTAAGTCAGTGCACATAAACATTTTAACAATCTATCCTATACTTTCACAGACTCATTCTCCAAAGAGGGTTTGGAAGCCATTGGAACTTTTGACCTGAATTCTACAGTGATGTGCAGAACACACATATGCATAAGATACCCCAAAGCATCCTAAACTCCAAATTGGAAACAATGCATCAGTCATAATGCATGAAATCTACACACCCATCAGTTTCTCACAAGGAGTCTAGAGTACAAAGAGTGGGTCATTCAGTCAGACCAAAGGAACACTAAATCAATGGACAGGAATGAATAGACATGAATAAAGGCAAAGTGTTTAAAGTCAAAATTCAAGAGCAAGATTGGAGGGTTTTGGAGTAAGCACATGCAGGAACTGAGTGGAGGAAACAGCAGTTAGTATCAAGGCAAAAACTTGGTATGTGCTTTCTGTCCTTCAACTTGCATGAGTTTACTGATACTCCATTCTCACCTGAAAACTTGAGGATAAAGGAACCCTTGTCTCCCAGTGGGTACCCCTGCTGGTGACACTCATTCTTTAGAATTCCTGAACCCCAAACCATTTCTTGTCAGAATTTTCACCTGAAGCAGCAAGAGTAGACAAAGGGGTGTTAGAAGCCTGGGAAAGGATACCCAAGCCTCCTGCTCAGGGGAAGAGAGACATGTCCCATTTCAAAGCTACATAAAAGGTCTAAGCACATCTTAACTTGGCCAAGTAGCTATACTTGGAGACTCCTTGTAAAGTTGGCCACAGAGATAAAGGATGTGTGTTGGTTTCAGAGTCTTGGGAGCAAAAGCCTTAGACCTGGAACATTAGAAAGATCTGTGATACACATTGTCTTGTAATCTGTAGTTAGAATGTTATCCATCATTTAAAACATACACTGATTAACAGGAACTCCCTCTCCATCCTGTTTGGTAGCTTCTGGATTCTTAAACTCCATGACAGGTAAATGGAAATTCTTCTGGTCCCATTCTCTTGACAATGAAGTCATCAAACCTTGCTCTCCCCTACCCACCTTTGGTCAAAATCTTCTGACCTGAAGGTAGGCATCAAATGTGAGAGATCTTGAGTGCTTGTCTTCTGTGCTGAGGATTCTGACTTTAGCACTTAGTAACCTTCAAGATTTCTACTGTCTAATACTAGTGTCTACTGTACATTCACCATGATGGCTTTGTAAGGCCTTGATACTACTACAATTACAGCCTGTAGGTTGATCTGAGTAGGTAATTGCTCAATGCTGTCAATCTAAAACACATCAAGATTTAAGAATGTCCTATAGAGCATCTAAAAATAATGGAGTTACAAAAGTCTGAGTTGTAAAGGAACTATGTACCGAACCCTTCCAGATCTTCACTCTCTGCACTACCTTTGGTTACCTTCAGGAGCCACTGACACATGAAAGCGGGGTCTCCTCAAGAGAAACTGGGAGCTGAGAGTCCCTTAGAAAAGGAAAAGGATCTGCACGCACAGCCTGTTGCTAAGCCTACAAATTCAGTCCCTTGGTGAACTCTTTTTATTCACCATTGTAAATGGCATGCTGATAAAGGTTTTCTAAGGAGAAGAAGGCTATGCAAGAGAATATAGGAATCCCACGAATTATTAAATCTTTGCCCGTCACTTCTCCCTCATCAGTTCACCTTTAAATGAAGGCTGTAACATTTACAAACTGCCATGTGACACTCATGCATAGAACACTGTGTGTCTATTTACAGCAGCAAATTGCCTTGAGAGAGGAGAGAGAAATCCCCTCACGTTAAAATGCTCAGAACCAATTAGCTGCTGTGTATATAACTATAATCTAAGTAACAATCATAAAAGAAAAGAAAAGAAGAGTTATGTTCAAATTAAGTCAAATTTCATTCTACCTAGAAGTTGGTCCATGTGTACATACACACAAAAAATATTAATAGACAAATTTCATGATTTCTAGGCTCATGCTTTAAATGTATAGCATCTAAAATACCTTATTCTCAAGATAATGGCCCACTAAAGTAGCATAGATTTTGCTACTTGTAGGCTAATCACCGGACTAAAATTCAGTTAACTCCTGTAACCTTTTGGTCTATCATACCAAATATCTGCTATCTTTAACCTGCATGATATCTTTATGCAGCATACGTTTTTGTCTGTAATACCGAGATCTGTGCAGAAGAGGAAATCCTGTTAAATCCATCTGACCAGAGACTTGATCCATTTCACAGCTGCCCATATTCCGTGAAAGATATGGAAGCCCCCAAGCTGCCTGTTAAAATCCTTCACCTGCTTCAGTGCTAAGCTGCCATCATCGTCTTCAAATCTTGTCTGATCCCAGCCTACCTTTAGGCCTAATGCTCACCTTTCTGGGAGTACTTTAAGCATTCCGCTTTGCATGAAAACACACAGATTTTCTAAAGACTGCAATCACGTGCGCTAGTGCAAACTAGACACTCAAACTCCCCAAATTAATGCACCAAGCTTAGAGCTCCATACCTAGTATTTTATCGGGGAATGAGGAAATCACTCAATATTTGGGATGGCATTAATATTCTATCCTGTACCATGGCCTCCCTTTTAATCTTTTTTGTTTGTTTGTTTCCTTAATTTTTTGTTAATATCCAACCAAATGCATTTCGCTGTGAAATTTTCATTCATACATACTATTACAGTCTTTTCTTATTCAATGCCTCCGCTACTGCCCTCCCATCTCACCTTCCCATATCTTGCTTGTCTTCTTCCTTTCTCCAAGTTGGTTTTCATGAATGTGTGTATGTATATATTTTTTTCTCTGTCTTCTCTTTCTTCCCCATCTCCCTTCCATTAGAACTTCACCTCCCTTTCAGATTCCTCCTTCTATTTTCATAGTCTACTTATGTCTATACACACATATATGTAAGTTTGTCATTTTGAGCCTGACTCGTTTCACTTGATATGATGATTCCAATGCTGTCCATTTCTTCTGCAAATGTCATCATACTTCAATTTTTATAGCTGAAAAAATGATTTTGTGTCTCTGGCACACATGTCCAGGGCATACTATCTTTAGCAGCATCTACAGAACAACACCCTGGGCTGTAAATCTTGCTCTGTGGTGGTTTGAATAGGAATGCATTATAGGTTTATCTCTCTGATTGCTTGGTTATCAGGGAATATCACCACTTGGGAGTAATTAGGCAGTATGGCCTTGTTGGAGGCGTGGCTTTGCTGGAGGAAGCATATTGTGCCACTGGGAGTGGGCTTTGGAGTTTCAAAAGCCCAAACAAGTCCCAGTGTCTCTCTCCCTTCCCGCTGCCTACAGATCTAGATGCAGAGCTCTCAATGGCTCCAGCACCATGTCTGTCTGCATGCCTCCATGTTCCCTACCATGATGACAATGGACCAAACCTCTGAATCTGTAAGGCAGCCCCAGTCAAACGCTTTCTTTTTATATGAGTTTCTGCAGTCATGGTGTCTCTTCATAGCAATAGAATCCATAGCAGAAGAACACATGCTACTAAGTCTAAACTCAGCTGCCATGGCTCAATATGGTCCTGGCAGTCTTCTCAAGTAGGTACCCCAACCAAACAAACAAGACACCCCCCTGACTTATGGTGTCTAGAGTCTACTTGTGAGATACTAAGGAAACAAGTAGATGTCAGTGTGATTGCAGTCTTAAATGAGATGAAGAAACAGGAAATGACTCTGTGGGAATGGAGGGGGGCTCACCTTAGAATAAGTCCTAAGGGAAAAATCTCTCATTAGTCACACTAACGCTCAAAAGATGAGCAATAGCTGTTACAGTAAATGCAAGAACACTTCCCCACTTCCATCTCCCCCTCCCCCCCCAGAAATAAAAGGTTTGAGAAGAACAGAGACGACTCAGGCACTGGATGTCAGTCAGAGGCTGAGAGAATGGCCCCAGAGACTTGGGGAAAACCTGAGCTTCGCTTCCTGTCTGCCCTGGAGGCCAGCATCTGACCTTGTTATGCCTGCTTCCCTGTCGAGAGTGAGAGCAATAGAGAGATGAGGCCATGCTGAGCTACCACAGTAGGGTACGTGAAGAAAAGCGGGGACCTGGGGAAATGGCTCAGAGCTTCAGAGCACATACTTGTCTCACAGAAGACTCGTGTTTGATTCCTGGTAGCCACATTGAGCCACTCTCGACCACCTGCAACTCCAGCTCCAGGAGATCCGACATGGCTGGCCTCTCTGCAGGCACAAACATATAATGATTCAAAACAACAAAAGGAAGTCTTTAAAAGAAGTGTGTAGAGGTTTAGGGTGTGTTTTGAAGAAAGAAATGTCTTGAGAATTTGGCGATGAAATAAGTATGTAAGATAAAGGAGAAGGCAGAAACAAAACCTAGAGTCTGGCCTGGCAAGGGGCTGAGAGGGTACGCCACTCAAAAAAGGAAGAAAATAGGAAGCCTCACACAATGTACCCCGATATTTGTTTAATTTAATAGAATTAATTACATATGGTTTTTAATATATTTAAGTAAGATTCACATTCATCATAAAAAGAATCTCCTGAGGCTCCTATTAATATGGCAGTCATTCAAAGACTGTCATGTCACTTGATTCAGTGAAGACTCAGAATTGGGGAGTCATTGATAGGGTCCAGAAAGGAGGGTACCGTGGCCCAGGAAGAGTCAACGGGAATGCTTCCTAAGGGTTTCATTTCTCTGCTGACATTGTCTCTGCAGAATCTTCCTGTAGTACTATGAGACAGAAAATGAATTTAGTTAACTTCTTGTCCCAGCCTCAGTGCCAGGGATACAGGAGAGTTTGCCCAAGGATGTCTGGGGCCCAAACAAGTAGATGCACATGTTCTGGATGTGTTCATCCTTCTGCTCTTCTTATTACAGGGTAGAGGAAATCCAAGATGGATAGAGAAGAGCAACCCTGGGAGCCGGAATTCAACAGAGCTCCAGTGTCAACACTATGGGAGAATGGTTCAAAATATAGAAGTTTGTCCCATGAACTCACATGTGAAAGGGACTAGCTATTTTCATTCAACAATCTCTTACAAATCTTCCTTCTGCAGATTCTTAGTCAAAGGATTACTAGAAGTGCTGTAAGGGAAGCCAGAAGAAAAGAAAAAAACAGGTATTTTACATGGGAAAATAAAGAAATAAAGCAATCTAGAGAGTGCGATTTTAAGTGTGTGTATGTATATATTATTTATATATGATGTAAATATATTGTATGTAGTTGCATACACACACACACACACACACACCCTAGAGCAGAGTCAACATAAATTAATATAAAGAACTAAAACTGGCAGATTGTCATTTTGAAAGAGGTTTCCATCTCTGACAAGTGCTCAGTGAGAAATGAGGCAATTACTAAACATAACCAAAAATATATTTTGACATATATCACAGTAATTCATGCAGCTCGGCTGTGAAGAATATAACTGCTTGGTGTAGGAGAATGGAAAGGAGATCAAACGGTGCATGGGACAATTAAGTCTGCATCTCCTGTCATAGTAAATAGCTTCTGCTTAGCATTTTTATGAACATGAAATCTAAATGTATAGAAAATTTATACATAGGTGAATTTCACTTGTATAAATAAAACACATGCACATTGACATTTAAATTGAAAATGTAGAAGTATGAAAAAATAATTAGCAAAAGAAATCACACGCAAAAAGTAAATGGTTTGCTTCTTGGAAGCAAATAATGGCGATGGCACAGACTGGACCAGCAACACTGCAGTGTACTGTGTCACAGGCTCTGACTTAACTAACCTATGTGAACCTCAGAAACAAAACTGTACTCATAGGCTATATTCATGCCCTTCAGGAAGCGATAGATCAAGACTCCAAAAATAAGTAGCAGTTTAAAAATCCCGGCAATGTGATTTCTAAGGCTAACGGTCATACATAAATGAATGTCTCTGTAAACACATTCTTTCACACTCAGTGGGACTATCATAAACGGGCAGTATCATAAGGTATCAAGAACAAGGTATCAATACTATCCAAAGAAACGGTAAATGCACTAAGTTTTCCTCAGACTCTATTTTGCAGAAAAATTAGAAACATAATGATAACCAGTAAGAAGCATGCATCTGAGGACTGGGGATACCTTAGCCACAAAGATGACATCAGTGAGGAAGCTGATTGGCAGGGACATCAAAGAGCAGAGGAGACATGAGAGGCCTTGGAGCGCATTTACATCCAGAGGTAAAAATCTGGAGGAAATAGAGTCAATAACACACAGAGGTTTGAATATGCAAATACTTCTCATGGTGTGTTCAGCCTGCTTTCTCATACTATCCAAGACCAGCAGCCCAGGGACAGCACTTTCCCGTAGGCTTGGTTCTCCCACTTCAATTGCTAATCAAGGATATGTCCTACACATCTATCTACAAGCAATCGATGGTGGCCTTTTCTCAATTAAAGCCCCCCTCCCATTCCAAATGCCTCTACCTTGTGTCAAGTTGACAAAAACTCAGGCTAGCAAGACAGGGACAAAACAGCTAGTTTTACTTGCAGCACTGAGGGAAATTGCCTTTTGTGTTTGCTTTCAGGGTTTTGATTTGCTGTGTTTTTTGGTTTCGTTTTTGTAAATTTTTTATTTTTATTTTTTGCTTGAGTTTCAGAAGAAACACTGATCTCTAGGTAAAGGACAAAAGATGAGTATGTACCGGCCAACGGCTCACTCAGCCCATCAATAGATGAAACACGTGCATTTAAGAACCCTCCTCCACTTGTCAGCTGTGACGGCTTCCGACGACTGGACATTCCAAAGCCTGGGTCCTTCTACATCATTTCAAAGGTGCTCAGCTGACGCTGAGTCACTCCAACAGTGAATTCCCATAAAAGGCAACAGAGTGCTTAGGCTCCTGTGCAGTCTGCTCTTCCTTCGGTTAATGGTTTCCTTTAAGAGTCACGCTAAAATTTACATTCCTTTGTGCAGAAACCGCAGCTGGTGTTATTTTTCATGTTCAAAATTTCATCCCCTGAGAACAGATACCAGACGGGCTTCTATTAAGTGCTTGCTAATGAAAGGAAGACCTCTAATGCATAGGTAAAGTTTAACCTATACCTTTCAAAATACCACTGCCTCCACAGTCAAATCCTCACACCAAATAAAAATTCTAACAGAGAGTGCTATAGACACACTGAAACCAAAGACTCAGAGGAGGAGACGAAGGAGATGAGGCTGTAAGCAGCTATGCTGATAATGAAGAAAAAGACAGAGACACCCTCCTCAGGATAAGGAAGCAGAGAGCATCACTCACTGCAGAGCACCTTGTCCAAGATAGAAACGGATGGGGAGAAGGGAGAAAAGACAGGCCAAGTCAGTCTGCCACACTGAAGACCAAAACCACATGTTTATTCATGCTTATTTCCATATATGCGTATCATACCCACATACACGAAAAGCATATTCAGATGACTGCAGTAATCCTATCCTTTCATAGGCTAACCTGAGTACCAGGCTTACTTGTAATATTTGATGCTGTTTGTCTCTATGTTGCTTCATAAAGCATCAGGTTTTAGAATAGTATGACAGCTCTAAATTTTTTGCTTTTGAGTTACTGTATTAAAAATAACATTTTTGGTCTACTTTTTACCCTTTCAGCTACCCAGAGTTCTTGGTAAGGTGGCTTGAAAGCTCTGGACAAAAGCCTTGACGGTGGTTTCAGAGGTGTAAGCATGAGAGGGGCACTTGGCTTGATTTCCCCCATTCTTCCACTTGCCGTACAAATGGCAACTGTGAAATTCTTAACTGAATGAATTGAGCAGCTGTCTGGTTTGATTGCAGCTTCAGAGACTCTGCCTCCGACCTCAGCTGAATTACTGTTTTATTGCTATTTGCAGCAATGTTCCCCAGTAAATCACAACTGCTGTCCCTATGGCAACCACATACACCTGAGATGATACTGCTTCTTTTTCTGCCAGCAGAAAAACATAGTTATAAGAGGAAATAATCAATCTGCCTAGTGACCTTTTCTGCTTTATTATAATGCTTTGATCTCCCTGGATGCTGGGCATTTTCAATTAGGGATCTCCACATTGAACCCAGCAGCTGCGGGCACAAACATGTTTCTTCAGCAGGTGTAAATGGAAGAAAGACATGTAAATTATTTGACTCTTCCAGAATATTCCTTCTAGGTAGGAGCTGAATATTCTTGTCATGCATGAACAACACATGAAGAGAATTCTGTGGCCAGGCATAATTTCTGGAAAGGCAATGAAAAATCAGATATTTATTTTGCCTTGTTCTACCATCATTGTTCCATTGTTTCATTCATCTGAATGTTAAATTTGAAAGTCACTGCAGAAAGAATGACCTGATAGAAAGAAACCTGTATTTCTCCCCTTTGCACACACACATTCACACCTTCACAAATATTACCTTAGAGCACTGCATTAAGCCAGCATAATTCCTGACTACATTCTTAATTCTTATCATAATACCCACAAATAAGTGACGCTCTCAAGCCTCATCAAGGAGGCTTCCTATCTTAACAGAGACAATTGTAGAAAGCCCCAAGTTGGCCAAAATACAGAGAATGACTATCTGTGGGGTAAATCTCCAATTGATACATCTATAACACAGCTCCTAATCTAAGACTCAAAGAACATGGAATGGAAGAGGGAAAGATTATAAGAACCAGCAGACCAGGAAGTCTGCTGTGATGTTGTGAACTTTGCATCTGAAAGGAAATCTACACTCAAGAAATGGCTGCTTAAATAAGACCTGAGCAAATTCACCAGCTGATGTGGCAATGTGAATGGGGGGGGGGGGATTCATAGGACCCTAGCCCTAGATGAAGAGCTACAGGCAATTAAGATTGTATTGAGAGAGGGAGAATTAGTCTTCCTTGGAGATGAGCACCCTAAAAAGTTATCCAATCACAAGTGATCAACTCTAAAAAGATACACATACAGGCAACATTAAGTTGGCTCAGAAAGTTGTGTTTATATATTTGTTCACTTATGCGCAGGTATGTATCAATAATAAAGGATATGGAGCTATGAATTTGAAAGGGATCAAGGCAGAGAGGAAATGATCATATTTTAATTAAATTTAAAATTACCAAGAAATTCAATTTGCAATGTCATTTGTTTAAATGATCATTTTAGCTCATTCAGATTGCAGCCAAGTATCTAATCCAAAGCCAGCTATGCATGTGTGTCTCTGATGAGAGTCAGGCCCCACGCTTTGTACTCAGGGTATTTTGTTGATCCCCAGTGTGTTTCGAGTCTCTGCTGGCCTGGCTGTGGGTTTCACTGATAACTTCAGAGCCATCTACACTAACTTTCATGGTTTCTCCTGAGGACAAAAAAAAAAATTTAACGGCCATTTTCCCTTGAGCAGGCTTTGAAATACTTTTCATGAACACATGATTTCATGTATTCCTATACTAGGCTATTAGTTACCACAATCTAGCTGACTCCTGGGCAAAAGCTGGTGATATATAACATTTCCTCTAATAGGTTTATTTTAAAACCAAAATTGTTACTCAAGGATAGTAGGCCACTTTCCTGTCACAGTTAACATTTTAACAATTTTTTTTTGTGTGTGTGTAAGTGAATGGGTCTTCCCGTCCTTGAATCCCATAAAGTATTTCCATACATACCAACTCTGTAATGATGGAATTAAATTATGAAAAATATTTTTACAATTTTCACCTATACCACCAATGTGGGTATTTTTAGCGCAGTCTTCCCGTTGGTTTACACATAAAGGTATTTGACTTCCCCAAGGCTTTATAGTAAACCCCTCTGTTTACACATATTTGTTTAAGTTTCTCTACACAAAAAGATTGTATTTATGATACCTGAGTATATCTTGAAGGCCAACCAGATCAGCTTTGGTGTCTGAAACCCAGGTTTTAAAAAGATGCATTCCACTTTCAAACAAAAGAGGGCTTTTGAAGGCCCAGGGTTCAGGTATAACTTTCCATCAGTCTCTCAGTGACCTCAAGGAGTCGTTTTTACCAAGGACTGATCAGACTTTTTAAAAACAAAAAAAAACACCCATTTACAGCCTTGTCTTTTCACATTTTAGGGTAAAGGTCTGAGGGTGGTTTGTGTTTTGGGATTATTTTAATCTCTCAGATTTAATCCTGTCTGAAGCAGTTTTTGTAGTAAGAGTTGCCTTCATTATTGTGGAGATATGTCAGGCACTCAAGACTGGAAGAGAACAACATTACAGCTTCAGTGCTTGAAACAAGTTTCAAGCACTGAAATATAACTATCTCCCAAATCCAGAGCCTGCAGAATTTATAACCAGAGGCAGAAAAAAATAGTTCAGTCACATAATAGGCTTCTAGATTATAAATCCAGATTTCCCAAGTAGCGCTGGGCTGGGCAGCTCTAACTGTGGCTCAGTGAATATATTCCAAATATGCTGTGATATTCATGGAATGTTAGAAAGATGCTGAAATACAAAATCAGGATACTCAGAATTGGGGATAAGTATGTGTACACATGTGTCCATGTGTGTGCATGTACTTGTTTCCCCCCCCATGTGCTTTTAGCTATTCTCAAGCCAATAAGATACAGTATCTCATCCTTATATAATCACTTCTGAACATGGATTAAGATATTGGCCATTGGGGTTAATGATGGGCCATCTTCAAGAAACAGCATCAATTTCAAACAAAGTCCCATTAAAGCAGTACAGTGCATTAATTAAATATGTGATGCTTGCTATTCTAGTCCAGATTTTGAATAATGACACAGCAATTGTGTGACCTTAGATAAGTTGTTTAAGCTTTATTTTGGCATAAAGCACAATCACCAGATAGCTATAAGGCTTACACAATACTGCCAAAGCAGCCAATAGAATTCCCAACATGATCGGAAGAGCTTAGCAGATGTGATTGTTACCAGAAAGATTTGACTTTTGTTACCTGAAGTTCAGTGTCAAAAAAGACTCAAAATTTGTTTAGTACAGTGTTCTGGTTTGCCTTCTATTGCTGTGATAAAGGCCATACCCAAACAACTAGAAAAGGAGAGCGTTTATTTCATCTCACAGCTAATAGTCCATTGTGAAGTGAAGTCATGGCAGGAACCACAAGGCAGGAACCAGGAGGCAGGAACTTAAGCAGAGTCCATGGAAGAAAGCTGCTTAGTGCTATGGCTCTATCACCTTGCCTTTTGATACCTTCCAGGACCACCTGACCCATACAGGAGGAGAATGGCATCACCCACAGTGGGTGGACATTCCCACATCAATCATTAATCACACCAATCATTAATGAAGAAAATTCCCTACACACTTGCCTATAGACCAGTCTGATAGAGGCAGTTTTCTCAAGTTCTCTCTTCCAGGATGATACTAGCTTGTGTTAAGTGGGAAAAAAAACTAACCAGAATATGCTGGCAGAACCAATACAGATACCATAAAAGAAATCCACCTTCTTGGAAGTTGGATTTAAATGAAAAACAAGGAAGTTCCCCCCAAAGATGTAGAATCATGAAATACTGCCCAATTCACTTAATCCACTTTGAAAGAACACAGTGTAATTAGTGTAACCTTATGCCAACTTAAACTTTAGGAACAGTCAGCAGGCACAGGACCTGAAGAGCTAGAGCTGGTTCTTATAAGTATTCCTGGTCTCGGTATCTCAATAAATACTTGACAGTTTGCCAGAAGTGATTTTTATTCGTAGAAGCAGTGACTTTTCTGTATTCAATTCTGTCCCATGAATATTAGAAATGAAGACTCATTAAAAGAAAATGAAAATATTTTTACTGTCTACATTGGCTAAGACTGCTAAGGTAGTCTCCACCCATGTAATAATTGGGACTAATAATCTACTGAAGCTTGCATTTCATGGAAATAATATGTCTGACATGAACTCTAACAGGTTCTGTACATGGCCATTAGTTTTTTGAGATTCTCACTGTAGGATATCTAAGATATAGAAATATAGATCCTTACCCTAGAATTTTTGTTGGTCTCTTTGTGTAAATTTTCCAAATAAGGGAGGAAAGCTAGAATTTCACTGAAGTTAGAATACATGATGTAGGAATTATTATGTGTGCATTCCCTACCAATCAATAATTATGTAATAATTACTTCCATGTGTAGACACTTCCATTGGGTATTTGCTTTCAAAGCCCTAAAGGCCATGGAAGTACCAACATATGAGAAAATACCTGCAGCCATATATGACTGCATTTTCCAAAACAAGTTCACAAGAAAATGACCTTTAAAAAGTATTGGCCACTCAATAAAATACTTGCAAACCGAATCCAAGAACACATCAAAGATATCATCCACCATGACCAAGTAGGCTTCATCCCAGGTATGCAAGGGTGGTTCAACATACGGAAATCCATCAATGTGATCCACCACATAAACAAACTGAAGGAGAAAAACCACATGATCATCTTAGATGCTGAAAAAGCATTTGACAAAGTCCAACACCCATTCATATTTAAAGTCTTGGAGAGATCAGGGATACAGGCACATATCTAAACATAGTAAAGGCAATATACAGCAAGCCTATAGCCAACAAACTCAATATAGAGAAACTTAAATCAATCCCACTGAAATCAGGGACAAGACAAGGCTGCCCACTCTCTCCCTACCTCTTCAACATAGTACTTGAAGTCCTAGCCAGAGCAATAAGACAACTAAAGGAGATCAAGGGGATAGAAATCAGAAAGGAAGAGGTCAAAGTGTCCCTATTCGCAGATGATATGATAGTATATATGAGCGACCCCAAAAATTCAACCAAAGAACTCCTCCAGCTGATAAACACCTTCAGCAAAGTGGCAGGATACAAAATCAACTCAAAAAAATCAGAAGCCCTCCTGTATACCAAAGACAAAAGAGCCGAGAAAGAAATTAGGGAAACAACACCCTTCACAATAGCCACTAATAACATAAAGTACCTTGGGGTGACACTAACCAAGCAAGTGAAAGACCTGTTTGAGAAAAACTTCAAGTCTCTGAAGAAAGAAATTGAAGAAGATCTCAGAAGATGGAAAGATCTCCCGTGCTCATGGATTGGTAGGATTAACATTGTGAAAATGGCCATCCTGCCAAAAGCAATCTACAGATTCAATGCAATTCCCAACAAAATACCAACTCAATTCTTTACAGACCTTGAAAAAAAGATTCTCAGCTTCATATGGAGAAACAAAAAACCCAGAATCTCCAAAACAATTCTGTACAACAACAGATCATCTGGAGGTATCTCCATCCCCAATCTCAAGTTGTACTACAGAGCAATAGTAATAAAAACTGCATGGTATTGGCATAAAAACAGAAAGGAGGATCAATGGAACTGCATAGAAGACCCAGAAATAAACCATATACCTATGAATACTCGATTTTTGACAGAGAAGCCAAAACCATTCAATGGAAAAAAGATATGATCTTCAACAAATGGTGCTGGTCCAACTGGATGTCTACATGTAGAAAAATGAAAATAGATCCATATTTATCACCCTGCACAAAACTAAAGTCCAAGTGGATCAAAGACCTCAACATAAAACCAGATACTCTAAATCTGTTAGAAGAAAAATTGGGGAACAGCCTAGAACTCATTGACACAGGAGACAACTTCCTGAACAGAACTCCAACAGCACAGGCTCTAAGAGCAACAATCAATAAATGGGACCTCATGAAACTAAAAAGCTTCTGTAAAGCAAAGGACACTGTCATCAAAACAAAACGATTGCCTACAGATTGGGAAAGAATCTTCACTAACCCTTTATCTGACAGAGGGCTAATATCCAGCATATATAAATAACTAAAGAAGCTGAAAAGCAGCAAATCAAATAATCCAATTAAAAAATGGGGAACAGAGCTAAATAGAGAATTCTTGACAGAGGAACACTGAATGGCAGAGAAACACTTAAAGAGATGCTCATCCTCATTAGCCATCAGGGAAATGCAAATCAAAACGACCCTGAGATTTCACCTCACACCCATCAGAATGGCCAAGCTGAAAAACTCAAGTGACAACACATGCTGGAGAGGTTGTGGAGAAAGGGGAACCCTCTTCCACTGCTGGTGGGAATGTAAACTGGTACAACCACTTTGGAAATCTATCTGGCGCTTTCTCAGACAATTAGGAATAGTGCTTCCTCAAGACCCAGCCATACCACTGCTAGGTATATACCCAAACTTTGCTCAAGTACACAAAAGGGATACTTGCTCAACCATGTTTATAGCAGCTTTATTTGTAATAGCCAAAACCTGGAAACAACCCAGATGTCCATTAACGGAGAAATGGATACAGAAATTGTGGTATTTTTACACAATGGAATACTACTCAGCAATCAAAAAGGAGGAAATCATGAAATTTGCAGGTAAATTTGCATGAAAATTGCAGGTGGGATCTAGAGAAGATCATTCTGAGTGAAATATCCCAGAAGGAGAAAGACAAACACGGTATATACTCACTCATATAGACCTATAAGATATGATAAACATAATGAAATCTATACACCTAAAAAAGATAATCAAGAGAGCGGACATGGGGTGAGATGATCAATCCTCGTTTAGAAAGACAGATGGGATATGCATTGAACGTATGACAGGAGTCTACTGAAGGCATCTAAAAGACTCTAACTAGCAGTGTTTTCAAAGCAGATAGAAAGACTCATGACCAAATCTTTGGCAGAGTACAGGGAATCATAAGAAAGAAGGGGAGTTAGTCTGATGAGGAAAGGATAGGAGCTCCACAGGGACCAAATACATCTGGGAACAGGGTCTTTTCTGAGACTGACATTCAACCAAGGACCATGTATGGATATAACCTAGAACCTCTGCTTGGATTTAGCCCGTGGTAGCTCAGTAACCAATTGGTTTCCCATAGTAAGGGGAAAAAGGACTATTTCTAACAGGAACTCAATGGCTGGCTCTTTGACCTCCCCATCCCCCAAAGGAGGAGCAGTCCTGTTCGGCCACAGAAGAGGGCTTTGCAGCCAGTCCTGAAGATACCTGATAAAACAGGATCAGATGAATGGGGAGGAGGTCCCCCCTATCAGTGGACTTGGAAAGGGGCATGGTGGAGATGAGGGAGGGAGGGTGGATTGGGAGGTAATGAGGGAGGGGGATACAGCTGGGATACAGAGTTAATAAAATGTAACTGATAAGAAAAAAATAAAATTAAAAAAAAAGTATTGGCCATATAGACAATAAGCCAGTTGTGGTGGTCTGAATGAGAATGCCCCCCCACAAAGGCTCATATATTTGATGTTTGGTTCCGAGACGGTGAACAGATTCAGAAAGGAAAATTAGGAATTTCTGCCTTGTTGGAGGAGGTGTGTCACTGGGGGTGAAGTGTAGACTTAGAGGTTTGAAAAGCCAATTCGGGGACCCATTTATTCTCTCTCTCTCTCTCTCTCTCTCTCTCTCTCTCTCTCTCTCTCATTCTCTAACTGTGGATCAGCATATAAGCTCTTAGCCATCCTTCAGAGCCATGCCTGCCTGCTTACTGCCATGTTTCCCACCATGAGGTTCATTACCAAAGTCTCTTAAATTGTAGGCTACTCCTGAATTAAATTCTGCCTTTTATAAGCCTCTTTGATCATGGTATTTCTTCATAGCAATAAGACATCAATAAAATTCAACACACAAAGAACTTCCAGATTTTACCTTCATTGTATGAGGGGCTACTATTAACTCTCCAAATTTCTTACTGGAGACTTAATCTGATTGGTGATACTGTTGGCTGGCCCCTTCCATGTGAGCAATAAAGGCTGTTTAGTGGAAATTGTGTCACCGTTTTACTTGTGCTTGGAAATCTCATGTAGAATGCTATAAGGGATAGAGGTCTCTTATGACTTTGGGCATAGATCTCTAGCAGTTGACCATACTACCAATGGATGGCATTCCCAGATGTTTGCTTTCAACTATCTTTCCCAAGGGCTAACTAGTCTCTGCATGGGAGGCTAAATTGTCTGCTTTCCCATCATAAGGCACAAGATAAAAATAAACCACTCACCATGGTTTTTGGCTTAGACTCTCAACCTGTTAGCAACAGCAAGGAGGTTTCCCCAAACTGGAAGCTCAGGATGGAGGCAATAAATCTACCCCAAGTTCTTTCTGCCAGTCTCTCCCTGAAGCACTAAGGCAAACCCATAAACTTATGGGAGAAGCAAGCCTTGTGTTCTCAAAACACCCCGCTGTTGAAATAAATAGTGAGGACTGGTGTTCTGTGATGGTGAAGGAGGCTGTTGAAAGTATGCATGAGGAATGTCGGTTTTCAAAGTACAGCCATAAAAAAAATGTCGCTGTGGGACATCTAGGTTGTTTCTAGATTCTGTTTATAACCAATAAAACTGCTATGAACATAGCTGAGCAAATGACCTTGTTATATGGTACAGCATATTTTGGGTATATGCCCAGGAATGGTGTAGCTTGGTCTTGAGGTAGAGCTATTCTCAATTTTCTGAGAAAGCACCAGATTTATTTCCAAAGTGGTTTTACAAGTTTGCTCTCACACCAGCAATAAAGGAGTGTGCCATTCTCCACACTTTTGCCAACATGTGCTGTCACTTGAATTTTTTATTTTAGCCATTCTGACAGGTGGTTTCCCTAGTAAGGGGAGTGGGTGCTATCTCTGACATGGATTCTGTTGCCTGCCTTCTCATCACTTCCTCGGATGGGGCTGCCTCTCCAGGCCACAAGAGAAGGGGATACACTCTATCCTGATGCAACCTGATGAACTGGGGTGGGTGAGTAGGGGAAGGCTGCCCTTATCTAAGGAGAGGGAGGAGAGGGAAAGAAGAAGGGATGATGAGACTGGGAAGATAAGAGGGAGGGGGCTAAGATCAGGATGGAACGTGAATAAATAAATTAATTAATTAATTAGCAAATGTATGTTAGACAGAAATCAATGTACAAGGCTATAGGAGTTACAAATAAAGAGACATGGTGAATGAAAAGCTTCTAACACACCCTTTGAGAGTGAGTTAGACATCAGATTCTATAGTAATTAACCAAAGTCATCCTAGACATTTTGAATACAATGAACCCTCCAAACTCTGACTTGTCAGCACTGTAAGAAACAGCAGAGAGTGTTGATATCAGGCTCTTGAGTGTGAATGCTCACTCCCCTGCATATACATGAAAATGCACATAAGCATACAAGAGAAATTTAAATATATATATAATATAAAAAGTAAATACAGAAAAATGTAAGGATTGGACAACCCAATTGTAACCTTACTAAAGGGATTGGTTCAGAAATTTAACTATTTTAATACTTCTCAACCAGTAGTCTCTGTTGAGATTTCCTAATTCCTCTTCTGCTTCAGAGCGCAACATTAACTCATTCGAAATGAATTACTTATTCTTTCCCCAGCATTTTTATTTATTTTTTAATTTATTACAATTTATTCATTTTGTATCCCAGCTGTAGCTCCCTCTCTTGTCCCCTCCCAATCCTGCCCTTCCTCCCTCCCTCTTCTCCTCCCCTGTTCTTCTCCAAGTCCACTGATAGGGGAGGTCCTCCTCCCCTTTCATCTGACCCTAGTCCATCAGGTCTCTTCAGGACTGGCTGTATTGTCTTCTTCTGTGGCCTGGCAAGGCTTCCTCCCCCTCCCCACACCTCAGAGGGCAGTGATCAAATAGCCAGCCACTGAGTTCATGTCAGAGACAGCCTCTGTTCCCCGTATTAGGGTACCCACTTAGACACTGAGCTGCCATGGGCTACATCTGTGCAGGGGTTCTAGGTTATCCCCATGCATAGTCCTTGGTTGTAGTATCAATTTACTTATTTTTTACATAGTGGTATGTGCAGGTCATGACCAAGGTCTTAAGAAGCTAACAGTCTCAAAATAGACTAAGGAAGACAGAACATTAAATAGTCAAGGATAAACCAAAATACGAACCTAGAATAATGCCTGCATTCAGCATCTTTCTGTCTTCATTTTCTTGGCAGGAGAAGCAATATGCTAAATATTTACTTGCTGAATGAATGAATAAATCAATGAGTGACATTTTCAATCCAGAGGACAAATAGGCTAGACACAAATAGATGTAGTTTACAATGCACCAAGGAGAAACACGGATACAGAGAGTGGAAGTTTTCAGAGGTCATGTCCGAATGCTGCCCAAGACATGTGTGAGAATGAATACGGCAGCTGGAACAGCGTATGCAAAGGTCAGGTGAATAGATACTGTGCTCCCAGGGCCATACAGAAAGTCAGGGTGGCTGGGGTTCACAACTAGTGTGAGCTGTGTTAGGAGAAGAGTGTCAAATGTTAATTGCAGCAAAACCCAAATGATCTATTTGACAGCAGCTAGCTAATGAGCTGGGGAGATCCTGAAGCACACAGGAAGCCAAGGGCTGTGACTGTTAGAAGAGCAGTGTTTCCACAGGAAGAGTCTATGTGACATTCTCCTGTCCCTTGAGATTCAACAAATTTCATGGTTGGGGGAAAAGAGCTGCTCTTCAAGGCTTTAGTAACCAAAAGCAAACCACCTCATTTGGATCAACAGCTCTCCTAAAACTAGATTGACAAGGATATAAGACATTGTTTTTTAAACAAAAACTTAATTGACAATCAATGTATATATTAATTCACCACATACAATGTGATGCTTGCAACCTCATGTATATTATACAAAGAGTCAATCCAACTAAATTTATATCCATTGCTCCATCTGTGTTCTTATTTGCGAAGAGGGTAAAATTCTCGTAGTTTAGTGAACTGAAGTGTTCTGTATGTTGTCCACTGTGGTGACTATGCTCTGTAATACCTAAATGAAAGTTAGTAATTTCTCTGGGCTAATTCAAACGTGACAGCCTTTGACCTGCACCCTTCCTCTCCTCAGTCCTTTCCTCTTTCTGCCATTGGTTAAAAAAATCTTTCTAATCTGATTCTATGGAAGAGTTTTCTTTTTTGAATTTTAGATATTAGTAAAAAAAAAAAAAAAAAAAATCCGTTCTTCTGTGCCTGGCTTATTTCCTTTACCATAAAGCCACCAAGTCCCATCAATGTTGTTGCATATAATTTTTTTAATGATGTAGAATTACAACAATTTACTGAGGGATCTGGAGAAAGCCACCCTGCTTAAGGCATGATAGCTCTTAGGACGCTTCTCTCTGAAAGGTGCCCAGGGCCTGAAGAAGCTGCCCATTAGTTGGCTCCACTCTAAAAGCTGCTCAAGGGATCATTTGCCAATGCTTCTCCTGGGAATCTGAAAAGACACTTATGGGATTGCAGGGGAAGCGTGCAATGAAATGATGCCAGGAGATGCTGGCAACAGAGAAGCTCTAATCTCTGGTCACTGAACACTTGCTAGGCGCTGTCAAAATCAAATGATTTCAGAAAACCAAGTGAAGTCTTCCCAGAAAATACAGAATGAGAACATCCCTGTCTCCCCTCCTTCCATAATTAGTGCCCTCTGTGGACAGAGTGTGACAATCCTGCCACCAAAGGACAGGTGCCAGATCTCTTACTGCAGAGGTGGTGATGAAGGATGTGTTGGGCTTTTAGAAAGAGCAAGTCAATAACTAGAACAGACAGTGTTTCTCAAAGGCCACAGAAATGAAAGCCATTTGAAGATGATTCTGTAATATAGCTGTCTTTTGATCTTAGGAAAAAAATTAGTTTTTCTAGTTTTGTAGGATGAAGCCAAGGAGTCAGATTTGAAGTCGTACAAGAAACATTAAACTGACTCCACAGTTTGTATTTATATATTTATGCATACATGTAGCAATAATAATTAAACAAAGAGGCCATAAATCCGAGAAGGAAAGGGGATGGAGGATGAGACAGATACAGGAGGAAGAAGGGTGGGAGTGAAAAGGAGGAGGTGGTAAATTCAACAAAGTTTCTATAAGTATTTAAGAAATCTATCCACAGCTATATAATAAATATAGCAGATTTAGAAAAAAAGAAAAAATTAAAATACAAGTTTATAAGTATAGGTGAGTGGTAGAGCACGTATCTACTAGACATGAAGCTGTAGATATAATTCCCATCACTGGTCCTACACCCTCCCAAAAAAAGAAACTATGCATTACAACTGAAGCTTTAGAATCTATGAGTAATATGAGCAAATATGTAAACTTAGAGGTAATCCTAAAATTAGGTAAGTTCTTATGCAAAATTAAAGCTGAAGCTTGGAGAAATGGCTCAACAGTTAACAGGGTTGTACCACTGTGGCAGAGGGCTAGGAACCTGTTCCCAGTACCCATACAGGTAGATTGCCTCTACCTTCAATTGCAGGGGTTGTAACAACCTTCTGGCCTCTTTCAGCAGCTGTATGCACATGGCACACATAAACTCACAGAGGGACAACATACATACACACACACACACACACACACACACACACACACACACCAAAACAAAAACAGAAAAATAAAACGAAAACTGTTTGATTCGCCCAAATCATTCAATAAATACCTCTGTCTCTAATCTTTGTTTAAGGTGATACTAGATTAACAGCACACCTACTTGTGAAGACAATGGTTATTTACTTGAAACCCCTTCACCTTACAGCTCTAACTTTTCCATCCCAGTGATGGAAGGCCATTGTATATTCTGTCAGAGTGTATGTCCCTCTCAGTGAACTTGGTCCTAAGACTAGAAAAGATTATCAACCTTCAGCTTAGGGTAAGATAAACCACTGTGTGTACCTAGCTTAAAAAAAAAAATCTCTCCCAAGGAGTTACTCAGTCAGCTTCATGAAAAACACAAACACAGGTATAAAAACAAAGGAAGATCTGGGATTAAAAATATAACAGGCAGATGGAAAGTCCCCAGGGTGGAGTAAACAGCTAATGAGAAATGGTAGAAGACAGGACCAGGAAACCTAGTGGCATAAAAGTATTAACTTTCAACACAGAAAAGTGAGATTAAGTAAAAGGTCAACAGCTCAGCAATGACATTTGGAATAATAAACTCTTACTTGAAACTAAAGTCAGGAAAAGGCAACTGGTGACTGGTTGTATACCTGAAGAAAACTGTCTGAGATAATACTGAACTTGATTTTAAACACTATGAAACACAGTGATCCAAAAACTAAAAAATGTCAAATAATTTTATATTCTAAAAGTCATCAATGAGAAGTTAGTGATGGCCAAAAAGTATGGGCAATACCATGTTCTTGGATAGAATAGATATTTAAAACATCGGTGCTCTGGAGATCCAATGTAACCCAATCAATATCTCAGGCTATTATTTTAAATTGACAAACTGGTTCTAAAATCTGTGTGCAAATGTGAACCATCTACAACAGTATATAGAACAATATTTAAAAAATAAATTTAAAGCTGCAGGAAGGACTTAATTTCTCCTGAGTTCAAAACATAATACAAACTTAGGTTAAGAGGCCCTATAAGGAACAGACTAGAAAATACTGAAATAGAAACATCACCACAAGTGAGCTTCTGACTAAGGTACTGAGATGTTCCAATAAAGAAATTGTATTTTCCAGAAATAATTTGTAACAACTAACTAGCTGTAACAGGATGAGCCTTGACTTTTTTTTATTTTTTTAAAAATTTATTACAATTTATTCACTTTGTATTCCAGCTGTAGCCCCCTCTCTCATCTCTCCTCATCCTAGCCTCCCTCCCTCTTCTCCTCCCATGCGCCTCCTCCAGTCCACTGAAAGGGGAGGTCCTCCTCCCCTTCCCTCTAACTCTAGCCTATCAGATCTCATCAGGACTGGCTACATTGTCTTCCTCTGTGGCCTGGTAAGGTTGTCCCCCCTCCTGGGAAGGTGATCGAAGAGCCAGTCATTGAGTTCATGTCAGAGACAGACAGGGTTCCCCTTATTAGGGAACCTACTTGGAAACTGAGCTGCCATCTGCTACATCTGTGAAGGGGTTCTAGGTTATCTCCATGAATGGTCTTTGGTAGGAGTATCAGTCTCAGAAAATACCCCTAGGCCCAGATTTTTTGGTTCTCTTGTTCTCCTTGTAGAGTTCCAGTCCCCTCCAGGTCTTTCTATCCCCCCCTTCTTTCATAAGATTCCCTGCACTCCGAACCCAAAGTCTGAACCTTGACTTTTTAAACTTGTTATTGGTTCTTTGTGAATTTTACATCGTGTACCCCAGTCCTGCTCATCTCACCCTCACCTCATACCCACCTCCACTCTTGTAATGTCCCCACCAACAGAGAAAAAAATAAAAATCTTGTTGTGGAAACTGTAGTGTGTCCCACAGTATAACCTTTTGTCCATACTTCTTTGCTTGTAAGTGTTCATTGCAATGATTCATTGGGCTGGTATGAGGCCTCTGGCTTCACAATACTGTTAACAATACTAGAACTGGGACTCCTCTCAGTTTGTTGTTGCCCTGTGTCGTGGAGATCCTGAGTTTTGAACCTGTGGGTCCAGCCCCTTTATACACTCCAGAAATTCATTGATGAGGTCTGTGTTGGGGAATTCAAAGCCCTGGATCTGTACCTCAGAGGTTTCTAAGCTGCTCAGCCCGCTGGCTGTCCTGCTCTTACACCCTCCAGCTGGCTTACCAGAAACCCCCGAAACCAAGGCCGGCTCTACCCTGAGGCCCACGCTGGGTGCAGGGCCCACTCTCCCGAGTGTTGCAGCCATGAGGGACACAGCCAGCTCTTCCACTCTCATAACCCCATAGATGGCAGGGAATAGGAATGGGGAAAGGGAAGACTTCCTAGTCCATGCCACCGGCCAGCAGACAAGGCGTCAGGGCTGGCCCACCTGCAAACCCACACCCAGGGCAGCTCTGTTGTGCTGACCAAGCCAGGTAAAGGGTCTGCTCTCCCAAGAGCTGCAGCCCAGCTGGTGAGAGACAGGACTAGCTCTCTTGCTCTCATGAGCCCTTCAGGGGCCAACTCTCCCACCTGCCGTCAGTGGCAAGGGCAAAAGTGAGGAAAGAGGAGGAGATCTCGCCCTCACCTATGCTACCATATGTCACACAAGAGGCAAGGCTGAGCCTTGACTTTACTCTAAACTCAGTATAGATTATAGATCTAAACCTAAGAGTTAGTTTAAAGTACAAAATTCCCAGAGGAAAACACTACACTCATAAGTTTTAAAAACATTGGTGTGAGAAAGATTTAATATGACACACAGTCTTAATTATCAAGGGAAACAAGAAGCTGCTGTTATTGAAATTAAAACATTTGTTTTTCAAAAGGCACTCTCACAGAAGTGAGAACAAAGCCGTGGGTAGAGAAAAAAAAATGAGGTGGATGACTCAGGTTCACATGGAATATGGAAACACTAAAATCAGTGTCAAGAATATCTTCACATGCTCCCAGATAATATACAGAGAACCATGTGCCCAATCAAAACCCCAGGAAGATGGGCTGGTAAAATGGCTCAACAGTTAAAGTATGTCTTGTTCTGCTTCATAAAGATCTAAGATGGGAAAAAAATATGTCACATTCAGATGGAAACACTTCAGAAGGAAACTAACAGGAACTGATGGAATACATGAGGAGTTCAGCTCTCAGCACTCACTTTAGGCAGCTCACCTGTTACAACTCTGCATGATCTAATACTCTCCTCTAGACTCTATGGGTCCCTACACTCACATACACTGACCTACGTGAGCAAACATACCTACACACATTTTTTTTTCAAAAGAAAAATAAATAAATAAATAAATCCTAAAAAGATATCATGTCATGCCTTCTAGGATGAAAGAAGCCAGACACAAAGAGCACCCATCCATTTCATTTACATACAATTTTAGAAAATGATTCTAATAAATAATGGCATGAAAGAGACAGTGATCATCTAAGATGTTGGAGGATGGTAGATTGGGTAAGGAGGAGCTTGAAAGAAGAAATGCAAACAAGCATGACTTTGGAGAAGATGGGTTTGTTTGCACATTGTCTTGTTTTTGGTGTTGTTTCCTTGGTGTGCATATGCCAAAAAATTTTGAAGCTATACACTTTAAATATATGCAGCTTTGTGTGGCATTTACATTATAAACAGCAATAAAAAAAAAACAGGTTAAATTGAATCACATTGAGTAGAAAAGGCCACACAAAACGTAAAGCTTGATTTAAAAAAAGAAGAAGAAGAATGAAATTAAAACATAACCATCCAAAGGTAAAGGAACCCTAGACATCATAAACCTACAGAAAATAATGTCAGATAAGGTGGAAATCTACAAAGAAGAGCAAGTGAATACGGATAGTAGACGGGCAGTGATCAGGGACAGCTCATGATGGCAGCTCCTTTTCCTCCTTCATATAAATATTATGTGTGTGCTAAGCACCTCTCTGTATATCAGTGATATTTAATATAGACACTCTAGGTAAAGAAGGAAAGAAAGATACAGAATAGAAGAGGGAAAATGAAGAAAAGGGGAGACACATGACTACGAAGCAGAAAGAACCCCTAGTAAGTTCATGGAGACCTGGGTTAAGGTCTTCATGACTCAGTGAGAGAGAAAAGGTCAATTTATCTCTTTGTGCACCATTACCTGAGGCTTAATTGTTGAATGAAAATCCTAAAATTGCTGGTACTTAACAGCTCTGCTATCGTTTTACATTCTTAAAACTGATCTCAGATCTCTCAGCAAGTATTTGGAAATGAGTAAATGTTACTTGTATTAAGAGGAGAGGCAGGGGTGCTTAGACAGGCAAAGTGTAAGTTTCCAAAGTTCCCAGTTATGATGTTGTCACCTTGGAAGGACAGGCTCCCCCACCCCACTCTTGCTCTCACTCTCTACCCTATCATGACACACTCTGCTTCTTGAGCTTCTCGCCCCCTTTCTTCTTTCTATCTTCTTCAGTGGGGTGTTCTGATGATCGCATGCCCTCACCATGTTTATATGTTAGGTTGCCAGCTCTTAAATTGTTGAGTTTTAAGACAGTGAATTCTGAGCACATGGATGAAACTGCAAAGTGAACCAATTTTTCTCAGCAAATGTCTAGGACTTTTTTCGGGGGGGGGGCATTTTCTCCCTTCTTCTCCATTTTGGTCTGTTTTGCCGAGCAGCCAAATGGAACACCCGTGTAGAAAGGAAGCAAGAAAAGAAAAAGAGAGATTGAGAGGGAAAAGACATACGAGGTCTCAGCCCTAGCATCCAGAAGCAGAGTGAGTGAGACTCATAGCAATAGTTTGCTGTAATAACCACCAAATAGCTGAGTGACCTCCTTACAGCTGAGACATATAAATGCAAAGAGGCTACTGGAAAGAACACAGCCAGACAAGAGCCACCAAATCAGTTGAGAACAAACACAGAGCAGGGTTAGAGTAGTTGGTGAGACAGACATGGAATCATCCTTAATGCTCTCTGTATCACTGGAAGGCATAGCTCAAGATTCCTTTGCAAAACCTTCTAGCTTCCAATTTAGCACAGTACAAAAGCCTGTCACTTTCCTTCTCAGAGGAGCTAAGCCAAATAGAGTCACAACTTCATCTCCTATTAACTCTGAAATGATTGTGGATGGGTCTGCTGCATTTCTCAGATGACTGGCTCCTTTCTCCAATCTCAGGAACAGAGAAGTAATCTTATTCCCCCAGCTATATTTAGATGGCCATGTCACAGACACATGAGCGCTCTTGCCCTCTGCATTTCCTCAACCTGTGACTCTGTACTCAGTGTGGGAGAACCAAGCTCCTGTCCGTTATGAGATGGGCCTTTACACTTAACTCATACAAGGAATCGTACTCAGACATCATCATCACTCCATTTCCTCCTAGGCATATGCCTGTTATGGATACAATCATCACTTTTTTCCATATCTATAGTGAAAGGAAGTGAGGAATGTGATATTCTATCGGAGTTGGGGCATTACAGCTGCCCGTGACGGTAAGACGTCATTCCCTTGTGGGGAAAAGTTGCATTTCAGTCCACTCAATATCAGTCCACTTTTTCCTGAATGGATGAACACACCAACAAACACAGAGGAAAAGCACACTTATAAAAACAGAGCAAGAGATGAAACAAATAAGAATACTGTGTGAGAATGTAATAATGAGGGCATGAAGGCATTTCGGCACATGACGTCCCCTCTGGGGTGTTTGTAAGTGCTACAGGCAATGAAATCAAGTGCAAGTTGCAGCACGCCTCATTCATCCACGTGAGATTAGAGTGAATCACAGCAACAACTAGGATAGTGACTCCAACAGCAGTTTAAGACAACATTTGATTAAGATGGAGCTGGCGTCTCTATAAACACAGAATACACTCACAGAATCAGCAGCCCACAGCGTGGCCTAGCCACTTGCAACAACAGACTGCCACTCTGATCTCTGCAAACTAACACAGTAGAAGCTTCCCCCCCCCCCCCCCGCTTGTTCTCAAGATGAATGCAGTAAATAGATGCCCGGGGAACGGGGATGAAACATGTTCTGTTAATTAGTTATCAGCAGCTTCAACTAATGACGCCATTTTCCCCTTCCCAGAGATTCTTCTGTATGTGAGTGGGTTCAATCATGGGTATTATTAAAAACGAAATTGTCCACTAGGTTAAACTGAAAAGACAAAGATAGGGGATACGAGGGGAAGAAATAGAAGGAGATAAATATGGAATTACAGAGAACAGGAGAGCCCTGACCACCTTTATGGTCTTGTTATTAAAAAATGAGGATGTACCAAAAAGAGAAGGAGGATTTCAGAAGACCTGCTTATATTACAGTAGGTCTTACTTATCTACATAATTTTTGCATTTTAATGCTTGTCCCGTGGTGAGAAGCAATAAACACATTTTCACAGCTACAGATACAGCTAGGTATAAGGGCTTGTGTGGTATGAGCAATGCCATGGCTTCTATCCTGACGCCACACATGGACACACATACACACACACACACATGCAGACATGCTGATAGGCAGTCACTCCCGTGTGCACATGTGCACAAGAACACACACGCACACACACACACGCACACACACACACACACACATACACACAGAGGCTCAACTTATTTTCTGATGGAAATATCAGTCAAGTCCAATTCACTGTTTCGTCAGATGTCTCACTTCACCTATATGCAAAAAAAAAAAAGCATATGACAGTCTCATAAAACCTGGATATTCATATTTGTATTCTAATACTTTCTACACGTCTTTTTGTAACCATATTCTGGCCATCTCCTAGACTGTCTGAAAAGAGGCCTGGGTATTTTACTAAATATACATAGTGAATATGGAGATACAATGCAAATGGGCTATTTGCTCTTTTCCTTTGTGTTTTGATCATTGTGACCCCAGAATATACTGTAAAAGCTCATAAGGAGAACTATGAAACATTCGCTTCTGGAGTGAGAGGTTTTTGCATAGTAACATGTGCACATTTATATTTTTTGTTTGTGCGTTTTCCTCCGCACCCAGTTGTACCTAAGAATCTATAAATATTGATGTTAGATTAAAATTTTATTCTCACTTTTTTAGAGAGCAAGTGGGAACACACTTTAATTAAATCTTTTAAAAACCCAGGAAAGGTTGCTTAAGACTACATCTGCTTTGCCTCATGAATCTCATCTTTATAAGGTTACTTTTACAAATACTATTTGAAACTACTAAGTCTGGACCATTGGTTATCAGCAAAGATCTTGAGATTTCTGGAATGTCAGCCTAAAACCTACTTTGTATAACATGTCATGAAGATTCAAAGAAAAAAAAAAATAAATGTGATTCCAAAGAGAGGAGAAAGCTTTGGGAATCCACAAAGGTGGTGAGAGTTTTCCGGACATTTCAGAGGGAAAAATTGGTCTCCCAAACATGACACATTCCAGAGATATATGAGTTTCAATTACAAGATTTCTTCAATCAGTTTGGCTTGTGGGCATCTCTATGAGGCATTTTCTTGAGTAAATTGATACAGGTGAATCTGGCCCACTGTGGGCTATATCATACCCAGGCAGCTGAGTAAGAAAGATAGTAGCCAAGCAGGAAATAGTCTTCTTTCACATTTTCTGCCTCTGCCCCTGCTCAACTTGCTGCTCTGACTTTCCTCAGTGGTGAACTTTAATCTGGATGTGTAAGCCAAATAAACCCTTTCCTCTTCATGTGGTGTTGGTCATGGTGTGTGTGGCAGCAACAGAAAGTAAACTATAAAATAGTGAGTGGTGCCCTGACAGAGATCTGGGTGTTTGGGGCTTTGCTTAGCTCTGTAACTTCTTTTCAGGGCAGGGCAACCATATCAAGAATTGCAAGAGGCAAAAAGTGTCAACTCACCTACAAATGCAGACATCCAATAACAAAAGATCTCATCAGCAATTGAAAAAAACTCAAGAAAATAAGCAATTATATATATATATATACATATATGTATATATATGTATATATATATGTATATAGATGTGTATTTGAAATCCTAAAAATGTCAATAAATTGCCATATATAACAAAGCTATCTTTAAAGCTGATGGAGAAATAAGGACACTTGAAGACAAGCACTAAAAGAGAGAGCTCTTCACGAGCAAGGCGGCATTATAAAGGCACGTGAAGTTATACCATAGAGAAAGAGGAAAATATAAAGCACGAGAGCATACTCATGACAGAAATGGAGGCGCAGAGGAAGGAATCTGTATGTCAAACACAATAAACCATCAAAAGTCTTAATAGAAAAAGGAGGAGGAGGAGAAAGAATGCACCAATCAACCAGAAAAGCCACTTCCCACATTACAGAATTAAACACCATTGGTCATGCCCTCAACTCACCAATAAGAGCTACAATCAGGCTGCCTGGGTTGGAAAACTAGGCTCGACTATGTTACCTCATTTTCCGAGAAATGACAACCAGAGACTGAGAGGCCATGATTGGAAGCTGATCTATCAAGCAAACGAAAGCAAAAACCAAGCCGTGTGACTATTAAGCACTGTGTATTAGGGTTCCAAATTCCATAAAACAAATAAAAGGCTTGATAGTTCTGATAAGTACTGCTACAATAACCGAGCAATTTTAGTACCACTCTCATCTCTACACAGGCCATCCAAAGTGAAAGTCAGCAAAGAAACTTCGAAGTTAAAACACACCATGAATCACACAGACTCCACAGATATTTACAGACTATTTCATCCCACAGATATTCCACAGAATACACATTCTCCTCAAGAGCCCATGAAACTGTCTCTAAAATAAGCCACAAAGTGATTTGAAAAAAAATAAAGGTGAAATAATTTTATTTCCCTTACCAGGTCATAGTACAACAGAAATATATACATATACATGTATATATGGACACATAAGCTATGCACAAACATGGAAAATTAACAACACACTGTTGAATAACTAGTTGGGTCACTGAAGAAATCATAGGAAACCTTGAAAATTCCTAGAATCAAATGAAAATGAAAGCACAGCTCACCAGAAGTCTCAGATATAACTATGGCAGCTCTAGCAGAAACATTTAAAACCAGGAATGTGTGCCAGAACAAGTCAGAGCCAGTAAAATAATAAAATAATAATAATAATAATAATAAAGTAACAAAAGACTTTCCTCAAGGAACCAGAAAACAAGAACTCAGATTGCAAAGCAACAGACAAGAGACAACAAAGATCAAGGCAGAAGTCAGTGAAATGGGGACTTAAAAATTAACACACAGAATGAAAAGGCGGGTCTTTACAAACATGCAGAATTAGCCAAACCTTAGCCCGATAATCAAAACATTTACCCAAAGTAGAAAACTTTTAGCCAATGTAACCAAAGCCCTTAGCCAATTTAACTAAAATCCTTAGCCAGTTTAACCAGAACTCTTAGTCACTTTAATCAAAACCTTTCGCCAACTTAGCCAAAACTTAAATTGGCTTTGATTAAGTTGGTTAATGTAATCAAAACCCTTAGCTAATTTAACCAAAAGAAAGAGTGGAGATCCAAATTAACAAAACTATAAATGACAACAAAGAGGTGACAAAAGACTCCAGTGAAATTCGGACAGTCACTAGAGAATAGTTTTAAAATTTATGTTCTCAAAAGCTGAAGAATCTGTAAGTAGATAAATTCTTAGATACAGATGACCTATTAAAATTAAATAAAATGGGCTGTAACTATCTAAACATGCCTACAAGCCCCGGAGCCTGTACCAGTACTAGAGGGTCTCCACAAAACAAACAAACAACAACGAATAGACCAAAAGAGTCGATGCTAATTATAGCAAAACTTACAAGGTGAACTTGTATCGCTGGCCTTCAAGCTGTTCAATTACAAAGTAAAAGTATTTTTTTCACACTGATAAAACAAAAGATCATGAAAAGTATGATGTTACCATTATCCTTACAAGTTGTTATATTGCCACAGGTTTCTGTATTGGCACGAAAGCTGTCATGTGCCAATACAGAGTATAAAAGTGTTAAGGATCTTTTTTATACATTTTTTTAATGCTAGAGAATGTATTATCTGCAAATTTTTTTCTATTAAAGCGTTTTAGTCTGTTTCATTAAAATTTTATTCAAATATATTTTAAGTACGGATAGAAGACTGTGAAGTTTGTACAATTATTTATATACTTCCCATTAGCATTCTGTAACTTCAGCTCATTATTTCATTTGTTGTTCTTTGTCACTTTGTATGTCCAGTGTATTCTTAACTGTCAGCAAATGAAGTTTATTGCTTTTGAGATTATGTACTTCTTTAAGTGCTTATAGTTTAAGCTGCATTTTTTTTTCATGCTGGGTTTGCTTAAACTGTGTATTTTGTATTCAAGCAGATGTTCGGGAAATAAATATTCATATCAAGTTTATGTCACTCGTACTTTCGTGCATGGCAGATTGCTCCAGAAGAGCCTACACACTTCGTTTTCTGATTTTAAAATGGACCCACAATACTGAAATTGCCTTTACACATCTAATAAACACATACGTAAAGACAGAGTCATTTTAAACACCTCCTCCCTGTCAATCACTGATACGCAAATATAGCATGATGTGCTCTGGGTCTGTTCCAGTGTGTGATACATTTGAATGTGTTGTAACGATGTGCTAAGACTGGCTTTTGCAGGATGTCATCTACCATCAATGCAGTGGTTTTTGTGGTTTTTTTTTTTAGATGTTTTCTATATCCTATCAGAACAAATACAAATATATAACAAATATATATATATATGTATATATATATTTGTATTTGCATATATATATATATGCCTTTTTCCTCTTAGTAGCCAAATATATGCATGTGCTTTTAAATCCAAATTAATGACCCAGTGACTTGCTGCTCTGTGCTGTAAGTATATCAATCTATGATATTAAAACCCAGCATATACCTAAGGATCTGTTGATTCTGTTGGCTGAAAAAACAATATTCATTCTTTATCATATCTTTATAATCCTAACTAGCATACACTGACACTAACTCAGGCCAGACCTATCAGGGGCACTTTCTAACTAGTGTCTTGTTAAATCATTTCTTGTTATGTCCACACTGTACATGATAAAGCTAAGGAAGAAGGAAGTGCTAAGAAGCAAAGTGTCGAAGATGCCCCCTTAGCCAATGTGACATTCTTCTTCTCAAATACAAAATATAGCCCTAGAAGCAACCATAGCACAGCTCCGTCTCGTGTCCTTCCTTCTCTCTCTGCATGTCTCTAGCTTTGTCAGTAATATCACAGGTCAGCTATCTGCTACTGCAAGACAATGGCTTAGATATTCAAAGGAAGCGATGTGGATTTCAAGTTCAAGCTTGAAGTCACTGGGATCTTCAGCTTGGGGCCTGTGGCAGCATTAGTACATTTGTGGCACGAATGTGGCCTGAATGCATGTCGTAGGAGGCTTGTGAAACTCACAGTGGCTGGAAACAAAGACAGAGAGTTCCACAGTCCTGTCAAGGGCACAGCTCTGGTAAGACAACAACTTCCCTCGTGGCCCCGCCTATTAAAGGTTTCACTACTTCCCAGCCAGAGCGGGCCCACCAGTCCTTTAAGACAGGAGCCTTTGGGAGATGTAATAGGTCCAAATTGAGCTGGATTCTTTACATACTGTTGGAATGTCAAGTCCACTCTGAAGCTTCCACAGTGGGTACAGGAAATGCATTGACATACCTCTATTAATTTATATTTACATATACATTTTAAACATAATACACTAGCTTTTCATTTCTTTGTTTACATACTTTCCCTCCTTAGAGACCCTAAGAAACAGGTCAAGTGTTCTTCATTCTTCCTTATGACAGCAACACTTACCAAATAACCAACTCAAGATATAAGCTCTAAATTGAGTTTGCATAAAAAAATCACATAACATTGTGTTTTGGAATGTCCCAGCTGTTGGGGAGCCCCTCTGAACACAAGCCTGAGAAGGCTCTGAGGTACACCTTGATCCTTCTTGTGCCAAGGCCCAAGGCTCAGCATCCAGTACTTTGACTGGCTGTCCTTAGAAATGCCCTTAGCCAGCTGGCACACATGAAAGGATATAAAATAGTTTAATTCTGTCTTTTTAATAAATGGCTTTATAGTGACTAATTGTGTGTGCCAAAGTCAGATTTTGTGTTATCTCTTCAGTAGGAAATCTCAAATAAGTTGATTTATAGTCTGGAAAAGAATGTAGAATGTTCAGTTTTATCACCGGGAAACAGAACTTTGCCAGAGTAAAAAAAAAAAAAATTAAAATGCCATGGAATTAAAATTTTAAGCTTTTTCCCAACAATATGAGATATATATTTGCCAGAAACTGATGCCCAGTGTCATGACATTACTTAGAATGTCAACAACTGACCTTGCCCTTGTAAAAAGAGTCTGTACCTTCCCACTCCCACTCATACTTAGACATCAAAGACAGGAGAACCTTAGCAACCACCAAATATGATAGGAAGGCGAGCCCAGTGTGGACCACACAACCTCAGTTCTGCACCACTCAGAAACCAAGGATATGGAACTCAGCCAAAAAGCTGTGCACAGACTGTCAGTATGTGACGAAAAGTGATAGAAATGTTTTTAATCCTCGCGGTAACTCTGTTATGAGATGGATTTTTTATTTATTGCTAAAAAGTTGATGAATCATGGCCTTTTATTACCCAATTAACAGATGCAGCATGAAACAATGAGTAGGAAATCCTAACCCTTCCAGTTTCCCCAGAAAGCTTGTAACTGTAGATAGTAAGAGCTCATGAAAACACACACACACACACACACACAGTGTAAGACTTCTGATTTAACACCCAGTTATACTTAATACCTGTTCACTTAATTTAGTGAGCTTCAACATGCTCTCCTTTTCTCCATTTGCTTAAAAGAAATCCTATTCTAATTCTGCTCTTGGCCATAAACACTATGGGCTTTTTTTCACTGACCTAAGCACATACCCTGAATCACTGTGCACAGAGGACGAGACTTTTCTCTATAGTTCACCCTGGGATAACCATATGTGTTTCTAATTGTTTGAGATTTATTTTACCTCATGTAATTGCCTCACTACATTACAGCAAGCTTGACTGGCTGAGAGTCACAAGCTACAGCAACTGTTCCATGGAAAGAAATACAATGCAGCCAATGCCGTTTCAATGTCCCAGTAAAAGGAAAAGCACAAAGCGAATCAACAAACTCATATATTCCAGGCTGGCCTTGTGCTCACTAAGCAGGCAACGCTGGCCTTGAACTTCTGATTGTCCTGCTTCTACCTCCTGAGTGCCGATATCACGTGTCCCACCATGTCATGCTGGCAAATACACTTTTAATAGTGGTACAATTTAATTTAAGCAATCACCAATATTTTAAAAAATTGTTAATCAATTCTTCCAATTCTTCCATATTAAGTCCTCAAAATCTAGCATGCATTTTATTCTCATAGCACATCTCAGTTCTGATGATCTGCACATTCCAAGTTCTCGATAACCACATTCAATTTTGCCCTCTGTTCCTCTCACTCAGTTTCTGCGAGAACAGGCAGATGGTAATTTCCATGATGGATTCATGCATAAGTCCAGCATTTCCTTTCTGAATTCTACTCAAACAATACAATCTTTCAACATCACTTATCACAAATGTTAAGATCTCCTGGGAAAGCCAAGGGTCTCCAATCACTTTTGACCCATAGCGACCTGAGGTAGACTTAGAAAACAAAGATGCATCACTAAAAAGCAGCAGCAATATATTTAATAGATTGCAATGGCTTTCCAAAAGTGGCATGACTTTAACTGTATCTGTATGATCTAGCCTGCATTTGGCCATATATGGAGAAGGAACATGGGGCCTTGCCCAGGGAAACAAGGAAGGAAGCTGGGAGAGAGGAGGCCATTACCTTCAGTGACATGGCCACTTATGAGTTATTCATGTTCTGGTGGGTAGCTTCACACCCATGCCCATATGAATGGCCCTGTTTAAACCTAGTGGATCACAAAGCAAAAACAAAAACAAAAGACACAAAGTGGGACATTTCCCAAAAGACATAATTTGGCATACTTTAGAGAATGGAATATAATTATATGTTTATTTTTATGTGTGATATATATTTTATATATTATTTAATAATATACAATATATTTAACATAAATTAAAATTATAAAAAGAGGATGGATTCTACCTTTAGGTGAAGACTTGCTCTTGTCTCTTCTCTTATTGGCTAATCTAATGAGGCAGGTCAGGGACCTGGCAAGGAGACCATCCTAGAAAGGTGAGTTCACTTTAAGACAATGTGCTTGTTCTGTTGCTCTCCTTGTGGAGTTCCTGTCCTCTCCAGCTCTTACTATTTCCCACTTCTTACAAGATAATTTGAACACAGGGAACTTCCCAGAGACTCATACTCCAACCAAGGACTATCTGTGGAGATAACCTAGAACCCTGACAATGCAGCCACTTCTGATGAAAACTAATAGACTAAGATCAGAAAGAAGGAGAGGAGGACCTCCCCTATCAGTGGACTTGGGGAGGTGCATGCATGCAGAAAGGGGGGGAGGGTGGGACTGGGAGGGGAGGAGGGAGGGGCTTATGGGGGGGTACAAAATGAATAAAGTGTAATTAATGAAAGTTAAAAAAAAAGACAATGTGCTTTTTCCTTCCTGCCCTCTAGTACAGTCCCTGCCAACCAGCAAGCCTGCTTAACATTGGGCTGGGGCTACCCGCATCGATGAGGCCTGATTTAAAGGGATATCAATGATTCTTTTTCTGTCTTTTTCTTTAGGATCATTGCGAAGTCTTGAGTATGCCCCTAATAAATTCTTTGGGCCACCTTTCTCTTTTCCTAAAGCTCCCCTGCCTGTCAGTCAGGTGGATGGCCATAGCTTAAGGAATTTTGTTCCTTCTCCTCTCCATCCTCTACTTCTGGGCAGCTGGAAGATTTACAGCCTACTTGTCTTGGGGTTCATCTATACTCTAATAAATTACTCTCAGGCTTCTATTTGAGGCTGATCTTTGTCCTTGGGTATCTATTTATGTCTATTGTTAACTTATTTTATTGATGAAATGAAGAAGCCTACTAGAGGAACTTGAATTCCAAAGTAAATATGGTATCCCTGCTAAAACTCTCCAAGGTTTCAGGAAACACTTCTTTCCTACTTTTTTAATTCATTAATTGTCAGGGGGTCCATTCCTGAACCCCTCAAAAGCATCAATACAGTTGGCCAACATTTTTTATTTTTAAGTGCTCAACATCGGGAACCATGAAAATGCAAATTAAAATCAAAGTAAATATCACCTCATATCCATCAGGGTGGCTCTTACCAAGAACACAAAAGACAAGAAGTGTTGGCGGGTGTAGACCAAAAGGAATCCTTGTGTACATCCAATGAGTACACAAACTGGAGCCAACACCAAAACCAGTTTACATGTTCACCCAAAATGTAAAATCATAACTACCTCATGACTCTGGAATGTTCTCTCTGCTACACATTTGAAAGAAAAACAAATCAACAACTCACAGAAATCTGAAAACTCATGTTATTGTCAAATTATTTAGAGTAGTTGGGAATGGGAAATCTGAGTTTCTGTCAACATGTATGTCTACAAGTAAACAGTGATAGTGTTCATCTTTAACAAAGAATGCTATCGCCTTTACAGTAGCATTGCTGAATCTATAGGACACTGTGCTAAGTGAAATAAACCAAATGGAAAGAAAAACACACCTTATCACGTAGAGATGGAATTAAATATTGAGCATATGCAAAAACAGTGCTGTAGAAGTTATCAATGCAAGCCATGCAATGTCAGTCAGGGAGTAAAAAGTGGTATGTGCGACAGCTAATCTAGAACTCCAATACACAAGAAGACTACAATTAATACACCATGTGCCAGGAACTTGCTCAGAAAGCAGAGTTTGATCTTTCCAGAGAACAGAAGGATAACTAGTTGAGGAATGGACACGGTATGGTAGCTTGCTTAACTATACTAATCATGTGTGTGTGTGTGTGTGTGTGTGTGTGTGTGTGTGTGTGTGTGTGTCAAACATATTATACATCTGTTCATATGCAACAACATATGAAGGAAACACCAGCACACAGAACTATAATTCTGGTCAAAATGTTGCAAAGGCAATTGGATATATCTTTTTGTTTGAAAATGAGCAAGTAAAACAAACCAAAAAAATTAAAGAAAGAAAAAAGCTAAGTAAAACAATGTTTGAAAGACTGAACCATAAGCAATGAATGGCTGTGATCCCAGAGGAGAGACAAAATGATAAATAAATGAGGTGAGCCCTACAATTATTGCAGCTTGCAATCCTCAGAGAGCACCCAACTATGAAGGAGGAGGGGAAACTCAGGCAGAGTTCAATGGGCACCTTTGCTAACAAAGCAACAGCCAGAGTCCAGGCAGACTGGGGGGGAAGAAGGATGCTCAGAACAGAGTACTAACAGCAAAGAACAGCACAGAAAAAAAGATCGTCACAAATCTACAGGCACTTTCCATCAGATATATGGAATATTAAATAGTTACCTGTAAATAAACTATCCCAATCTAGATAAGCAGCAATGGAGATTAGAGAAAATGGTATTATGTGATACTGACAAGTAGTACCTCTTCTTACCACACATACTAGAACACTAAAAATTTACGAACTAGAATGAGTAAAATGGCCCTGCCTTTGTAAAAAGAAAAACAAAACAAAACAAAACAAAACAAAAAATCAATAGTTCTGGTACTAAATGCTCCAGTCACACCTAAGAAATTGTGCAAACAAACCTCTCCCCACAAAATTCTTTTTGCCAACTATATTCTTCCTCAGGAAAAAACGTTACAACTTATAGAAAAACAAAAAGAAAAACAAAACAATGCTCACCAAGCATCCCAAGCAGTAGGGAAAGGAATGTGTAATGAGGAGAAAAAAAAAAAGTCTAAATTGGCCAGGAACTCAAATATGCTTCAAACTGTTATAATCATGTTGCAGATGTTCAAAAAGTTAAGTTGAAAATTATATATATATATGTATATATATATAATATACATTATATATGTATATATACATTATATACATTATATATATAATTATATATATATACATACATACATATGTATGTATGTATATGTATAAAAGAATCACAAGGAAGAGAGCTACAGTGACGACAATGAGAAATACACTAGATAAACATAATGGAAAATAGGATATTGTAATATTAAACGAAGAAAAACTGTGAAAGAACGGGATGTTACATATGCTATGCAACTTGCTACAGCCAAATAATATTCTTGATACTTAAGTATCCAAAAGTAACAAAGGGAGGTAGAAAAGGTGTTTGAAAAAGAATTGATGGGATATTTCTACACTTGAATTAAAAAAAAAAACCTAAATTCATATCCTAAGTACAAGAAATACTGAACTGTCTAAAAAGGCAAAGTATTAGCATAGTCTAATAGAACAAAAAAAAATCTTTAAATCTGTAAATATTATTTTATGCAAAGAAAAACAAAGGCAAACATGATATAATTATGCAGACACTAAGGAACCTCTTTAATGAACTACAGCTCGCACACTAGGATTTTATACCCAGCCAAAGCATTTAAAATGAGTTTGAAGTGAATGTGTACATAGATACAAAAACTTAAAATATATAATCAGAAGAACTACACTATGAAAATGTTGACATAACCTTTTAAGCTTAACACATGCATTTTATATACTATTATATACATATAATAGTAAATTTATCATGCTTGAAATACAATATGTGATAAATGTTAATACCCGTGTAACTATCACAACAAAGACGAGGAACATACCCATTGTGTTGGAAATATACCCATGTCTATATTCCACCTCCTCCCCAATGCTGTGCTTTGTCATCACAGATGTGTCTGTGCTATGGGAGCAAGGAACAGTTTCCTACTGAGAAGGACCTACAAATTGTAATGAGTGACCATACCACAAGTAATTTTCCTCCCATTCAGGATCCTATTCATTCTATGGGTAAGTATTTAGTAGACTTACCAAGGATATATTACAGGTGAAGAAAACTCGTATCTGGATCACTGGGTTCTGATTTTCCAACCTTTCCATTAATCTATTCTAATGACCTCATCAGAAATGTATTTGAATTCACATTTATGCAAAATTTCTCTCCCAAACTTGACTCCAAGTATGGAACATTAGTATAATTTCTCACTTCCTATTTTGAACTTTGAAACACACCATGCTAATTTATTCAACGATCTGAACCAGAAGTTTCCATTTCTGATTCAAACTGTGTAGCTAAATCCATGCCGTGTGGCACTGTATTTATTTACCCTGTCAGAACATATTAGATGTGGTCTGTTTTATGCATGTATGAATCTTCAGTAATTCCTGTCTGCATTTTAGGGTGCTGAATAGTTGATCTAAGCATGTATTTATAACATCACTTGATTCATTGCACATGGGTTTTCTGATTTTCAATGATTTTACTCTTATCTCCTACTTAACATAACTTAACATTTAGATTTTACTATTCAAAGAAACTGACTTATCCCAATAATCTTTTTCTCCCCTTAAGACACCTGAAAGAGCGCTTCAGTTGCTCAAAGAACAACTGGAAACATTTGAACACAGACCTATCAGCGGCTATCAACTCCCTCTTTCCTGCTAGTATGGTTTGCCTGTATCCTTAAAAGTTATGGTCCATTTAGTTTACCTTACTGGGCTTTTAAATTTTTAGAAAATGTTGACAATATTTCCTGTACCACACTGAACTCTCAGGTTCTTTGAAGACTTGTGTCCTGTTTCTCTGCTGGCCCCTTCACAAGCTCAGCATCCAGTCTTTAACCCAGTGATTCTCAACCTTCCTCATTCTGTGACTCCCTTACTACAGTTCCTCATGTTGTGGGGACCCCAATCATAAATTATTTTCATTGCTACTTCATAACTGTGCTTTTTCTACTGTTATAAATCGAATGAAATTGCCTGTGTTTTCTGGTGGTCTTAGGTGATACCTGTGAAAGGTATACCATGAAACTCTCAAAGGGGTCACAATCCTCAGGTTGAGAGCCATTGCTTTAACCCCTCAAGGCCTTGTCACTATGAACCTACACAAGAACCATCTTGAAGGAACAATCACTGGTACTCTCTGCTTGGATTTCGTTATAGCTCCTTGTGGTTGTGGGGCTCTGAACCTCTGCCCTATGAGACAAGATCAAGGTATGCTGTCACCTCTCCAAGCCCTTGCAAAAATAGGAGCCTTCTCCTGGCTCTTCCCTCCCTTAAGCCAGCTTCAACCTCACAGCCATTTCTTAAGGTTCTGTGGGCACAGTTCTTGGCCTTGCTGGGCTAATGTTTTGACCGAAGGAGACAATCTTTTCCATTACCTCTCCCTGCCCTTGCAGGTCACTCTCATTCCTTGCTTTATGGTCCCTTCCTCTGTGTTCAAAGTCAGGAAAGGGAGGTCAAGTCTTCCTCCCTCTCATTTCTTTCTGACTCTGCTTCCATCTTTCACATTTATGGGTTTCTGGATTAGACTGGAGGAGAAGTCCAAGGTAATTCCCAACCTCAACCTCAGTCACATCTGCAAAGTCCATTTTGCCATATAATAAAACATGTTTACAGGCTCCTAGATCAGTTCTTTGGACACCTTAAGGACTATTCTGCCTATTGAAGATATAGTTGATATAAAGTCTTTAATAAATGATATTTCGTGAGTCAAGTTTTTTAGAATGTAAAACCTGTAATGTTTTGTAATGTAAAACCTCATTTGTAGAAAAATATTTATTTATTTACTTTATGATCCTACTATAGCCCCCTCCCTCTTCTCCTCCTGGCCCCACCTTCCTTCTCCTCTGTATTCTCCCTCCCCTACTCAGAAAAAGGGGAGCCCACTCCCAACCCACCCTGGCACACCAAGTCACATCAGGACTGAGCAAATACTCTGAGGCCAGACCAGGCAGTACCACCAGAAGGAAGTGACTGAAAAGCAGGCAAGAGTCCATGTCAGAGACAGTCCCTGTTCCCCTTACTAGGCAGCCCACATGAAGTCTACATATATATAGACTTCTACATATATGTAGAGGGCCTAAGTTCAGTTTGTGCATGGCCTTTATCGGTGCTTCAATCTCTATAAACTCTCCTAGGTTCAGGTTAGTTGACTCTGTTAGTCTTCTTGTAGAGCTCTTCCCCTCTGGTCTTTCTATCCTTCCTCCCACATTTGCACAAGGCTACTCACGCTCTGCCTAATATCTGGCTGTAAGTTTCAGAAACTGCTTCAATCTACTGCTTGGTGGAGCCTCTCAAGGACAACTATACTACACTTTTGTCTGTGAGCATAGCAATATCATTAATAGTGTCAGGGGTTGGCTCTCACCCATAGGGTGGATCTTAGGAAAATATTTTTAATAACTAAATATATTGTGCTTAAGCTTAGAAATACTAAGAAATGGAAGAAGCCCACTACAACCCATACATCAAGTGCCTCTCTGCAGTGAGGAAAGAGATTTTGAAAGGGTCAACCTTCCATGCCTTCAGCTTAGGAAAATCTTGTCCTGTATAATTTTTGTGCACATAGAGCTTTATGACTGTTATTTAAACATTTGTATTAAGATTGATGTTCAAAATAAGATCACATTTAGAATGTCTCTCTCTACTATAAAAATATAGTAAAAAAATACTAAGATATCAAAAATATCTTAGAACAGAAATGGGTGTACTTATATAATAAAAATATAAAGCATTATTTAGGGATTTAAAAGATACTTGAGACAAATGCATCCATATCCTACAAATATGTTTGTGGGAATAAAAACTAAAATCCTTCCCCCAAAATTTTCTGTGCAGCAGACTGACACAACAAAGTAATACACATTCAAAAGCAATCATTGAATAATATGACACACTCTTTCTCTTTCTGTCTCTCTCTCTCTCTCTCTCTCACACACACACACACACACACTCTCTCACACATACATACACACACACAATTACCTTGATTTCTGATTGTGGAAGCAAATAAGAGCACATAACAAAGATACTTATGAAAACACTACACAGACAGGACAATCTGGACAGCTATTCAGTCTTTGCACTACTTCAGAAAGGACTTGTAGATACAACAGGGTTTCCTCACTTCCGTGCTTCCGGGTTGAGATGAGACAATCCTTAGAGGGAGGCAGGCATCTGTGGATGCCTTGCATGCTGCAGATGTACCGCAGAATCCATGGCCTCTATCTAGAGCATAGCAGTGGCAACTCCACCCATCTATCCTCTAACCTCGGCTTTAACAAGACACATATGTAGCTGTGAAATGATCCATGAAGGTCAAATTCAACTTACAAAGGTTGGCCTGGGTTTTTTTTCTTCTTCTTCTTCTTCTTCTTCTTCTTCTTCTTCTTCTTCTTCTT
>NW_026591086.1:11006206-11123734 GCF_907164565.1 Psammomys obesus | reverse complement strand
TTCTTCTTCTTCTTCTTCTTCTTCTTCTTCTTCTTCTTCTTCTTCTTCTTCTTCTTCTTCTTCTTATTGGTCTGTTGCTAGTATATTTTGATTTCTGTTTGAGGGCAGAGCTCAGAGCTTTTTAGGGAGAGTTGTGTTTGGGTTCTTGTTTGTTCGTTTGTTTGACTTTAAAGAGTGAGGTGAGTAGGGAGGTGGAGAGGATCTGAAAGAAATTGGAAGAGAGGAAAACATCATCAAAAGATATTTTATAAAATTGTTTTCAATTAAAAAAATGTTTGCCCTCACCAATAAAACAAAACCATGTTAAAACAAACAAACAAACAAACAAGAAAACGTTTTCTTTTTGTTTCTAAGAAAACATGTTAATAATGAGCATTAGCAAGATGGATTAAAGCCAGGTATGGTGGCTCATACCTGTAATTCCAACACTTGGGACGCTGAAATGAAGCCTGTCATACCTTGTATCCTTGTGAAGGGACATGTAGAGCATCTGAGTCCTGTGCCAGCCTGGAGGAAGGACAGAGAGTGTGACTTGTTCAAGGTCCCAGCTGAGACGATGAAAAGTGTCTGCCATTCCAATAAGCCTCAAGGACTGAGAAGCCTTCGATCTTCCTGCCAAGGAGTGGCTCCTGTGAGTTCCAGGTCAGTCTGTGCTACAATGGGTTCCAGGCCAGACAATGGGAGACTTGCTCTCAATGAAAGGAGTGAGGGGCAGAATTAAAATGGCAGTTCTTGTAGGAGGGCCAAGATGGCGGAACCAGGAGAACACTGCCTCTGAGGAGCAGGACAACATTTTCCATACAGCGACCAAGAGACTGAACCCTGGGTCCTAAAACAACAGCGATCCTGTTTCCCAGGTGAGAGGAAACCCCCATGGCATGGGGACCAGTCGGGTCCATGCTCAGGCCACCCAGCCAGAACCCAGAAGAGATCCTGGGTCCCACAGGCACTAGGTCACCAGACCAGAGCCACACGCCTACTTGTCCTGATCACCTTCACAGGCTGAAGGGTGAGCACAAAAACCACCAGAGACTGGCAGTCCCAGTCGTGAGAAAACCCCGCAGGGAAGGAAGGAAATGGCACTGACTTGGGTCACCTAGCCTTTCCCTGGAAAAAAGTCTCACAGACCAGCAGGTCTGAGCCGCCATCACTGAACTGGACTCCAGCCTCAGGAACAGACACTTACTGCATGCGCAGTTCTCCCGCACAGACAGAGCTGTGCGCCCCAGGGCACCAGAGACTGGAGTCATTGTCTCTGGTGAAATCCTCACAGGGAACAAAGCAAAGGGGACAGACTTAGGCCACCTAGTATATCCCTGGAAAAAGTACCACAGACTGGCCGAACCCAGGAACCTGCTGTGTACCAGATAGCCTGCTGTTACCAGGAAAGTGGTACCCACCTGCCACAGATTACTACTTGAGTACTGGGGCACAGAACCCCAACCTCAGACCTACAAAAGCCCGGAATCCCTGAGATCAACCCCCAGGTACTACTCCAAGGGGCATCCAGTTAACCCTAACAAAACTGACCAAACCACGGGACACACAAGTTACAGCAGCAGATCACTAAATTTACAGCAAGAAACTCAAAAGCAGGACAACTGTTTTCAGGACTTCTCCAGGTGAGAGGAGAGCCCTCTCGACTGACAAGGACCACAGTTACCACGCAGGCCTCTATGCCTGAGGTAAGCAGCGGCCATCCAGTGACTATGCCCAGAAAGCTGAGAAGGCTTCCTTCAGGAAAAAAAAAAAAATCTTCCTGCCAAGGGGATTCTCTCCACCACAGGATTCCAGGAACTACCAGGAACTAACTCCAAACACCTAAGATAACCCAGTGGGTAGAGGCCAGTGTAAAAGTTCAACCAACAAAATCCAGGGCAATATGGCATCCCCGGAACCCAGTTATCCAGGGGCAAGTAACCCTGGACACGCCAGCATCGTTGAAATTCAAAAAGATGACCTGACATCTATGCTCATGAAGAGGATAGCAGAGGAAACAAATCAAAAGAGTAAAGACCTAGAAAAAGATAAACTCAAACAGATTATGGCCATTCATAAAGAAATACAGGAGGGGCCAAGATGGCGGCACCGGGAGAACACCGTGTCTGAGAAGCAGGACAACACACTCCATGCAGCAACCAGGAGACTGAACTCCGGGCCCTAAAACAACAGCGATCGATCGTGTTTCCCAGGTGAGGGGAGGCTCCCACAGTGTGGGAATCGGTCGGGTCCACTCTCGGCTGCCCAGCCAGAACCCGGAAGAGAACCCGGCAACGCGGGCTTTGGGTCTCCGGGCTGGTGCCGCAAGCCTGCTTGTCCCAATCACTTTCCCAGGCTGATTGGTGGGCACAAGGGTGCCTGATGCTGGGAATCCCAGTCGTAAAAAAAACCCCATGGGGAAGGAAAGTTGCCAGACTGGTCACGGGTCACTCAGTCTTTCCCTGGAAGGTCTCTCCAACCACTGGTACCTGCCGCCATCACAATTGAGCTCCCGCCCCGCACGGATTGCAGCTGCGCGCCCAGCTCAAAATCCCTACTCCCTCTTCGGAGGAGGCAGGAGGCGTCCAGTAGAATCTGCCACAGACCACATTGTCTGTACCCCAACCCGAGATCGGGGCTGAGAAAACCCAATCCTTTCGGGCACTCCCCCAAACGCCGCCATAACCCTGCCGCAGTGGAGTGGAAGGATAAAGAGGCGCACAGCGGCTTCACAGTGCCGGAACTCCAGTGCTGCCGGCCGCTCCTAGCAAACAAACTACAGCTCAGGATCGGGGACTGTGGTCATTCTACACGTCCTGAGATTATCCTGGGTCCAGCAAAATAAGGTCTAGCAGCAAGTTCTATCACCGGCGCCCCCCCCCCCCCCGACCCCTGGCAGAGAAACATCGGCTCAGGGCTCAGGATCTGACTGAGAAGCCCCAACCCCTGCTGGCACTCCCCTGAGAGCACCTCCATAAGCTTACCCTAGCAGAGGAGAAGGTCAGAGGGGAAGGACAGAGAGGCAGCCTGCCAAGGACACAGCACCCTCTTTCTAGCTCACCCAGCGGCCCCTAGCAGAGAAACCCAAGCTCTGGATCCGAGGACACTCAACCCTACCCGGTACTCTCTTGGACTCAGCAAACAGATTCTACCGCTAGGGTGCTTCTGGCAGAGAGATCTGGGCCCGGGATCTGGGATTGAGTACACTCATCCTAACTCTTTCCCGTGCCACCCAGGGACCAGTCAACATAACCCCTCCTGGCAGAGGGAAAGGACAAAGAGGCAGCACACAGGAAAGGTGGACACCGAGTCCTGCGGCCACAGTGTCACAGAGCTGACTGTTAGCCTACCCGTGCACTTCCGAAGCAGGACCAAAACAGAGAGTAGTGAGCAAGGGGAACCCCTGTGCATTCCAACTGTCCCTGCAAGACAGTGAGTGAGCCTTCTAGGGAGAGATTGCCCCAGACCCAGGGCCTCTCCACAGAAGCAACCAGACGAGATCCCTGCCACCCACACCCCTAGTGTGGGCATCATAGGGATTCTTGGGATAGCGACCCCCAACATTGAAGCCTCTGCCTTGCAGGTCCACCAGTGCAATCCAGGCAAACAATCCCTGGATCTCAGTCAGAACTATGTAATAGTGGCTTGCAGGCCACTGCAATAGTCAGAGAATCCGCGCATGCACACTGCACCCGCTAAAAGCACACGTGAATAGCGCCAGCGTCACATTCCTTACTTAGGCAAAACTGAAAACACAGGGCACACTCCCAAAGCAGTGAACCTCTCTCATCTTCCTAAAAAAACAGTCCAGAAAACAGAAAGAGAGGATCATAGCCCAAACTACAATCTCGAGGAAAAACCAGTGAGGATTATAAATAACCAGATGGCTAGAGTCAGACATAAGAACACTCCCAACAAAAATCAGGACATAATGACCTCACCAGCAACCCCACAAAACAATGGACACTTCAATTCACTAGATATACAAGAAAACAACCTCAAAACTATGTTTCTCCAGCTATTAGAGGCCCATAAAGATGAAATGAACAAAGCCCTCAGAGAAATAACCAAAGAAATCGAGACTAACCAAGAGGAAACAAATCGTGCTATCAGAGAAATGACCACGAAAATTGAGGCAAACAGAGAAGAAATGCACAAAGCTCTCAAAGAAATGTCCACACAAACGAAGGCAAGTAAAGAAGAAATAAACAAAGCTCTCATAGAAATACAGGCAATTATACCCAAAGAAGTAGAGGCACAATTAGTGATACATAGAGAGGAAATGGACAAAAAAAATAGAAGCTATCATTGAAAAGCAGGAGTCCACATTCAAACAGATGAAGGAAATGGTGCAAGACATGAAAACAGAATTAGAATCAATAAAGAAAACACAAATAGAGAAAAACCAGGAGCTGGAGAACATAGAGAAAAGATCAGGCACCACAAAGGTAAGCATCACCAACAGAATACAAGAGATGGAAGAAAGAATCTCAGGAGCCGAAGATACACTTGCAGAAATTGACACGTCTCTCAAAGAAAAAATAAAATCAGAAAAGTTCCAAACACAAAACATCCAAGAAATCAAGGACACCATGAAAAGACAAAACCTAAGAATAATAGGAGTAGAAGAAAAAGAAGGCCTCAGGCTCAAAGGTCCGGAAAATATTTTCAAGAAAATTATAGAAGAAAACTTTCCCAACTTAAAGAAGGAGATGGCCATAAACATACAAGAGGCCTACAGAACACCAAGTAGACTAGACCAGAAAAGAAATTCTTCCCGTCACATCATAGTCAAAACACTGAACCTACAAAACAAAGAAAAAATTCTAAAAGCAGCAAGGGAAAAAGGCCAAGTAACATATGAAGGTAGACCTATCAGAATCACACCAGACTTCTCAACAGAAACTATGAAAGCCAGAAGGGCCTGGACAGAAATCATACAGTCCTTAAGGGACCACAGATTCCAACCCAGACTACTATACCCAGCAAAACTTTCAATCAACATAGACGGAGAATTCAAGATATTCCAAGACAAAACCAAATTTAAACAATATCTACATAGTAACCCAGCTCTACAGAAGCTACTAGAAGGGAAACTCCAAACCAAAGAAAACAACTACATCGAAGGAAACAGAGGAAATAGATAACTACACAACAAAAAAACCAAAAGAAGACAAGCAATGAAACTGAGTGACACCACCAACACCACATCTAAAGTAAGTAACAATTGTTGGTCACTAGTTTCTATCAACATCAACGGACTCAACTCCCCAATTAAAAGACGCAGACTAACAGAATGGTTGCGGAAACAGGACCCATCATTCTGTTGCATCCAAGAAACACACCTATGCAACAAAGATAAGCACTACCTCAGAGTAAAGGGCTGGAAAAATGTCTTTCAAGCAAATGGTTCCAGAAAACAAGTGGGAGTAGCCATCCTAATATCTAATAAAATAGACTTTCAACCCAAGTTAATCAAAAAAGATAAGGACGGCCACTATATTCTCATCAAAGAAAAAATCCACCAAGAGGACATTACAATTTTGAATATCTATGCCCCAAATACAAGAGCACCTACATTCGTAAATGAAACAATATTAAAGCTTAAATCACACATTGATCCTAAAACCCTAATAGTGGGAGACTTCAACACTCCACTCTCACCAAGGGACAGATCAACTAGACAGAAAACAAATAGGGAAATAAAAACACTTACAGAGACCCTAAATCAAATGGACCTAATAGACATCTACAGATCTTTTCATCCAAACTCAAAAGAGTATACCTTCTTTTCAGCACCGCATGGAACCTTCTCCAAAATAGACCATATAGTTGGTCATAAAGCAAGCCTCAACAGATACAAAAAGATTGAAATAATCCCTTGTATTCTATCTGACCACCATGGACTTAAGCTGGACCTCAACAACAACAGAAATAACAAACAGCCTACACGCACATGGAAACTGAACAACTTCTTACTCAACGACAGCTGGGTTAAGGAAGAAATAAAGAAAGAAATTAAAGACTTCATAGAATTCAATGAAAATGAAGGCACAACATACCCAAATTTATGGGACACATTGAAAGCAGTGCTCAGGGGAAAATTTATAGCACTAAGTGGCTGCAAGAAGAAATTCATAACATCACATACAAACAACTTAATGGCCCAAGTGAAAACCCTAGAAAAAAAAGAAGCAGATACACCCAAGAGGAGCAGACGGCTGGAAATAATCAAACTCAGGGCTGAAATCAATCAATTAGAAACAAATAAAACTATTCAAAGAATCAATGAAACAAAAAGCTGGTTCTTTGAGAAAATCAACAAGATAGACAAACCCTTAGCCAAACTAACTAAAAAGCAGAGAGAATCTATCCAAATCAACAAAATCAGAGATGAAAAGGGTGACATAACTACAGACACAGAGGAAATTCAAACAATCGTTAGGTCATACTACAAAAGCCTATATGCCACAAAATTTGAAAACCTAAATGAAATGGACAATTTTCTTGATAGATTCCATCTTCCAACATTAAGTCAAGATCAGGTAGAAAGACTGAACAGCCCTATATCCCCCAAGGAAATTGAAGCAGTCATTCACAGTCTCCCCTCCAAAAAAAGCCCTGGGCCAGATGGTTTCAGCGCGGAATTCTACCAGACTTTCAAAGAAGTGCTCACACCAATTCTTTTCAAACTATTCCACAAAATAGAAACAGAAGGTACATTACCAAACTCATTCTATGAAGCAACAGTCACCCTGATACCTAAACCACACAAAGACCCAACAAAAAAAGAGAACTTCAGACCTATCTCTCTTATGAACACTGACGCAAAAATACTCAATAAAATACTTGCAAACCGAATCCAAGAACACATCAAAGATATCATCCACCACAACCAAGTAGGCTTGATCCCAGGCATGCAAGGGTACTTCAATATACGGAAATCCATCAATGTAATCCACCACATAAACAAACGGAAGGAGAAAAACAACATGATCATCTCCTTAAATGCTGAAAAAGCATTTGACAAAGTCCAACACCCATTCATGTTTAAAGTCTTGGAGAGATCAGGAATACAAGGCACATATCTAAACATAGTAAAGGCAATATACAGCAAGCCAACATCAAACTCAATGGAGAGAAACTTAAATCAATCCCACTGAAATCAGGGACAAGACAAGGCTGCCCACTCTCTCCCTACCTCTTCAACATAGTACTTGAAGTCCTAGCCAGAGCAATAAGACAACTAAAGGAGATCAAGGGGATACAAATCGGAAAGGAAGAGGTCAAAGTGTCACTATTCGCAGATGATATGATAGTATATATGAGCGACCCCAAAAATTCAACCAGAGAACTCCTCCAGCTGATAAACACCTTCAGCAAAGTGGCAGGATACAAAATCAACTCAAAAAAATCAGAAGCCCTCCTATATACCAAAGACAAAAGGGCCGAGAAAGAAATTAGGGAAACAACACCCTTCACAATAGCCACTAATAACATAAAGTACCTTGGGGTGACACTAACCAAGCAAGTGAAAGACCTGTTTGAGAAAAACTTCAAGTCTCTGAAGAAAGAAATTGAAGAAGATCTCAGAAGATGGAAAGATCTCCCGTGCTCATGGATTGGTAGGATTAACATTGTGAAAATGGCCATCCTGCCAAAAGCAATCTACAGATTCAATGCAATTCCCATCAAAATACCAACTCAATTCTTTACAGACCTTGGAAAAAAGATTCTCAGCTTCATATGGAGAAACAAAAAACCCAGAATCTCCAAAACAATCCTGTACAACAACAGATCATCTGGAGGTATATCCATCCCCAATCTCAAGCTGTACTACAGAGCAATAGTAATAAAAACTGCATGGTATTGGCATAAAAACAGAAAGGAGGATGAATGGAACTGAATAGAAGACCCAGAAATAAACCCACACACCTATGAATACTCGATTTTTGACAAAGCAGCCAAAACCATTTAATGGAAAAAAAGACAGCATCTTCAACAAATGGTGCTGGACCAACTGGATGTCTACATGCAGAAAAATGAAAATGGATCCATATTTATCACCCTGCACAAAACTAAAGTCCAAGTGGATCAAAGACCTCAACATAAAACCAGATACTCTAAATCTGTTAGGAGAAAAAGTGGGGAAAACCCTAGAACTCATTGGCACAGGAGACAACTTCCTGAACAGAACACCAACAGCACAGGCTCTAAGAGCAACAATCAATAAATGGGACCTCATGAAATTGAAAAGCTTCTGTAAAGCAAAGGACACTGTCATCAAAACAAAACGACTGCCTACAGATTGGGAAAGAATCTTCACTAACTCTTTATCTGACAGAGGACTAATATCGAGTATATACAAAGAACTAAAGAAGCTGAAAAGCAGCAAACCAAGTAATCCAATTAAACAATGGGGAGCAGAGCTAAACAGAGAATTCTCTGTAGAGGATTATTGAATGGCAGAGAAATACTTAAAGAAATGCTCATCCTCATTAGCCATCAGGGAAATGCAAATCAAAACGACCCTGAGATATCACCTTACTCCCATCAGAATGGCCAAGATGAAAAACTCAAGGGACAACACATGCTGGAGAGGTTGTGGAGAAAGGGGAACCCTCCTCCACTGCTGGTGGGAATGTAAACTGATACAACCACTCTGGAAATCTATCTGGCGCTTTCTAAGACAATTAGGAATAGTGCTTCCTCAAGACCCAGCTATACCACTGCTAGGTATATACCCAAAGTTTGCTCAAGTACACAAAAGGGATATTTGCTCAACCATGTTTATAGCAGCATTGTTTGTAATAGCCAGAACTTGGAAACAAACCAGATGTCCCTCAACGGAGGAATGGGTACAGAAATTGTGGTATTTTTACACAATGGAATACTACTCAGCAATCAAAAAGGAGGAAATCATGAAATTTGCAGGCAAATGGTGGGATCTAGAAAAGATCATTCTGAGTGAAATATCCCAGAAGGAGAAAGACAAACACGGTATATACTCACTTATATAGACCTATAAGATATGATAAACATAATGAAATCTATACACCTAAAAAAGATAATCAAGAGAGTGGACATGGGGTAAGATTATCAATCCTCGTTTAGAAAGACAGATGGGATGCGTATTGAACATAGGACAGGAGTCTACTGAGCGCATTTGAAAGACTCTAACTAGCAGTGTTTTCAAAGCAAAGACTCATGACCAAACCTTTGGCAGAGTACAGGGAATCCTAAGAAAGAAGGGGAGTTAGTCTGATGAGGAAAGGACAGGAGCTCCACAAGGACCAAATATATCCGGGCACAGGGTCTTTTCTGAGACTGACATTCAACCAAGGACCATGTATGAATGCAACCTAGAACTTCTGCTCAGATGTAGCCTGTGGTAGCTCAGTAACCATTTGGTTTCCCATAGTGAGGGGAAGAAGGATTATTTCTAACAGGAACTCAATGACTGGCTCTTTGGCCTCCCCACCCCCCAAGGGAGGAGCAGTCCTGTTAGGCCACAGAGGAGAGCTTTGCAGCCAGTCCTGAAGATACCTGATAAAACAGGATCAGATGAATGGGGAGGAGGTCCCCCCTATTAGTGGAGTTGGCAAGGGGCACGGTGGAGATGAGGGATTGAGGGAGGGACTGGGAGGGAATGAGGGATCGGGACACAGCTGGGATACAGAGTTAATAAAATGTAACTGATAAGAAAAAAAATAAAAAAGAAAAAAAGAAAAAAATAAAATAGATACATAATAAAATATTTAATAAATAATTCCAAAAAAAAAAAGAAAGAAATACAGGAAGTTGCAGCCAAACAGTTTGTGACCTTTAGAGAGGAAATGTTTAAAACACTGAAAGAAATAAAAGAAACAGAGGATTGTTCAAACAAACAGTTGAAGGAATTGAAGGAAAAACAGGAAAATACTATCAGACAGATGAAGGAAATCAACAAAATGGATCAAGATCTGAAGATAGAATTGGAAAAATTAAAGAAAACAAAAATAGAGGAAATTGTGGAGAGAAAGAACTTAGGGAAGAAAACAGGAACTACAGAGGTTAGTATAACCAATAGACTACAAAAAAAAAAAAAATCTTCCTGAGATGAAGAAAGAATGTCAGGTGTGGAAGATACAATAGAAGAAATGGATGTATCTGTCAAAGAAAATGTTAAATTTAAAAAATTCCTGACACAGACCATCCAAGAAATTCAAGACAATATAAAAAGACAAAATCTAAGAATAATAGGAAGAGAGGAAAAAGAAGATTTCCTGCTCCAAGGCCCAGAAAATATTTTCAACAAAATCGATGAAGAAAATTTCCCCAACTTAAAGGAGAGGCCAATAAGAATACAAGAGGCATACAAACACCCAATGAATTAGACCAGAAAAGAAAATCCTCCTGCCACATAATAATCAAAACAGTAAGTATACAGAACAAAGAAAAAATACTAAAAGCTGCAAGGGAAAAAGGCCAAGCAACATATAATGGCAAAACCATTAGAATCACACCTGACTTTTCAACAGAGACTTTAAAAGCCAGAAGGGCCTGGACAGATATCATGCAGACCCTAAAAGAACACAGAGGTCATCCCAGGCTACTATATCCCGCAAAACTCTCAGTCCTCATAGATGGAGAAAACAGGATATTCAATGACAAAAACAAAATTCAATAAAACCTACACACAAATCCAGCATTACAGAAGATACTAGAAGGGAAAATACAACCCAAGAAAACTAGCTACTTTCAAGAAAACACAGGAAATAATTAACCTCACTACAGTAAAACAAAAAGCAACCAAGCATACAACTTTATGACCACAGACAACATCAAAATCAAACAATCTAACAGCCACTGGTCATTAATCTCTCTCAACATCAATGGACTCATTTCTCCAATAAAAAGACACAGACTAACAGAACGGATGCATAAACAAAATCCAGCAATCTGTTGCCTACAAGAAATACACCTAAGTCACAAAGATAGATATTACCTGAGGGTAAAGGGTTGGAAGACGGCTTTCCAAGCAAATGGACCCAAGAAACAAGCAGGAGTAGCCATTCTAATATCTGATAAAATAGACTTTCAACCAAAATTAATAAAAAGAGATGGGGAAGGACACTTCATATGCATCAAGGGAAAACTCCACCAGGAAGACATCACAATCCTGAACATCTATGCCCCAAATACAAGGGCACCCACATTTGTAAAAGAAACATTGGTATAACTTAAACCACACATAGATCCCCACACATTAATAGTGGGAGGCTTCAATACCCCACTCTCAACAAAGGACAGGTCAGCAAAACAGAAATTAAACAAAGAAACAATGTCTCTAACAGAGGTCATGAATCAAATGGACCTGACAGACAGTTACAGAACTTTACACCCAAACACAAAAGAATTTACCTTCTTCTCAGCACCTCATGGAACCTTCTCCAAAATAGACCATATAGTTGGTCACAAATTGAGCCTCAACAGATACAAGAAGATTGAAATAATCCCTTGTAACCTGTCTGATCACCATGGAATAAAGCTGGACTTCAACAACAGAAATAGCAAAAAGCCTACACACACATGGAAACTAAACAACTTGTTACTAAATGACAGCTGGGTCAGGGAAGAAATAAAGAAAGAAATTAAAGTCTTCCTAGAACTCAATGAAAATGAAGACACAACATACCCAAACTTTTGGGACACAATGAAAGCAATGTTAAGAGGAAAGTTCATAGCACTAAGTGCCTTCAAGAAGAAAATCGAGACAGCTCATTCAAGCAACTTAATGGCTCACTTAAAAACCCTAGAAAAAGAAGAAGCAGACACACCAAAAAAGGAGTAGATGGCTGGAAATAATCAAACTCAGGGCTGAAATCAATCAATTAGAAACAAATAAAACAATTCAAAGAATCAATGAAACCAAGAGCTGGTTCTTTGAGAAAAACAGCAAGATCGACAAACCCTTAGCCAAACTAACTGAAAAGCAGAGAGACACCATCCAAATCAACAAAATCAGAAATGAAAAAGGGGGCATAACTACAGACACTGAGGAAATCCAAACAATCATTAGGACTTACTTCAAAAGTCTGTATGCCACAAAATTTGAAAATCTAAACGAAATGGAAATTTTTCTTGATCGATTTGACTTACCAAAGCTGAATCAGGACCAGGTAAATCAATTAAATAGTCCTATATCCCCCAAAGAAATAGAAGCAGTCATTGAAAGTCTTCCATCCAAAAAAAGCCCAGGACCAGATGGTTTCAGCGCAGAATTCTACTAGACCTTCAAAGAAGATCTAACTCCAATTCTCTTCAAACTATTCCACAAAATAAAAACAGAAAGAACATTACCAAACTCATTCTATGAAGCCACAATCACTTTGGTACCTAAACCTCACAAAGACTCAACAAAGAAAGAGAATTTCAGGCCAATCTCCCTTATGAACATTGATGCAAAAATACTTAACAAAATACTTGCAAACCGAATCCAAGAAGACATCAAAGATATTATCCACTATGACCAAGTAGGCTTCATCCCAGGTATGCAGGGGTGGTTCAATGTGCGGAAATCCATCAATGTGATCCACCATATTAACAAACTGAAAGAAAAAAACCACATGATAATCTCCCTAGATGCTGAAAAAGCATTTGACAAAATCCAACATCCATTCATGTTTAAAGTACTGGAGAGATCTGGGATACAAGGCACATATCTAAACATAGTAAAGGCGATATACAGCAAGCCTATAGCCAACATCAAACTGAACGGAGAGAAACTTAAAGCAATCCCACTGAAATCAGGGACAAGACAAGGCTGCCCACTCTCTCCATATCTCTTCAACATAGTGCTGGAAGTCCTTGCTAGAGCAATAAGACAGTCGAAGGAGATCAAGGGGATACAGATGGGAAAGGAAGAAGTCAAATTATCACTATTTGCAGATGATATGATAGTATATGTGAGTGACCCCAAAAACTCTACCAGGGAACTCCTACTGTTGAAAAACACCTTCAGCAAAGTGGCCCGATACAAGATTAACTCAAAAAATTCAGTAGCCCTCCTGTATAAAAAAGACAAAAGGGCTGAGAAAGAAATTAGAGAAACAACACCATTCACAATAGCCACAAATGACATAAAGTACCTTGGTGTAACCCTAACCAAACAAGTCAAACACTTGTATGAAAAAAATTTCAAGTCTCTGAAGAAAGAATTCTCTGAATTCTTTGAATTCTTTTAGAGAATTCTTTGAATTCTCTGAAGAAGATATGAGAAGATGGAAAGATCTCCCATGCTCATGGCTTGGCAGGATTAACATAGTAAAAATGGCCATCTTACCAAAAGCAATCTACAGATTCAATGCAATTCCCATCAAATTACCAACACAATTCTTTACAGACCTGGAAAGAAAAATTCTCAACTTCATATGGAATAACAAGAAACCCAGAATTGCTAAAACAATCCCCTACAATAAAAGATCTTCTGGAGGTATCTCCATCCCTGATTTTAAACTGTACTATAGAGCAACAGTTATAAAAACTGCTTGGTACTGACATAGAAACAGAATGGTGGATCAATGGAATTGAACAGAAGACCCAGAAAAAACCCACATACTTATGGACACCTGATCTTTGACAAAGATGCCAAAACCATACAATGGAAAAAAAGATAGCATCTTCAACAAAGGGTGCTGGTCTAACTAGATGTCTACATGTAGTAAAATGCAAATAGATCCATACTTATCACCCTGCACAAAACTAAAGTCCAAGTGGATCAAAGATCTCAACATAAAACCAGACACATTAAATTGCTTAGAAGAAAAAGTGGGGAAAACCCTAGAACTCATTGGTACAGGAGACAACTTCCTGAACAGAACACCAACAGCACAGGCTCTAAGAGCAACAATCAATAAATGGGACCTCATGAAACTTAAAAGCTTCTGTAACGCAAAGGACACCGTCATCAAAACAAAGTGACTGCCTACAGATTGGGAAAGAATCATCACCAATCCTTTATCTGACAGAGGACTCATATCCAGTATATATAAAGAACTAAAGAAGCTGAAATGCAGCAAACCAAGTAATCCAATTAAAAAATGGGGAACAGCTAAACAGAGAACTTTCTGTAGAGGAATATCAAATGGCTTAAAGAAATGCTCAACATCATTAGCTATTAGGGAAATGCAAATCAAAACAACCCTGAGATTTCACCTTACACCCATCAGAATGGCCAAGATGAAAAACTCAAGGGACAACACATGCTGGAGAGGTTGTGGAGAAAGGGGAACCCTCCTCCACTGCTGGTGGGAATGTAAACTTGTACAACCACTCTGCAAATCAATCTGATACTTTTCAGATAACTACGAATAGTGCTTCCTCAACATCCAGCCATAGCACTCCTAGGCATATATCCTAAAGAGGCTCAAGTACACAATAAGGACAATTGCTCAACCATGTTTGTAGCAGCTTTATTTGTAATAGCCAGAAGCTGGAAACAACCCAGATGCCCCTCAACTGAAGAATGGATGCAGAAACTGTGGTACATCTACACAATGGAGTATTACTCTGCAATGAAAAATAAGGAAGTCATGAAATTTGCAGGTAAATGGTGGGACCTGGAAAGGATCATCCTGAGTGAGCTGTCCCAGAAGCAGAAAGACACATGGTATATAGTCACTCATATAGACATATAACATAGGATAAACCTACTAAAATCTATACATCTAAAGAAACTAATCAAGAGAGAGGACCCTGACTAAAATGATCAATCCCCATCTCGAAAGGCAAAGAGGATGGACATCAGAAGAAGAAGAAGAAAACAGGAAACAACCTAGGAACCTGCCACAGAGGGCCTCTGAAAGGCTCTGACCTGCAGACTATCAAAGCAGACGCTGAGACTTATGGCCAACTGTTGAGCACAGTACATGGAATCTTATGTAAGAAGTGGGAAATAGTAAGATCTGGAGAGGACAGGAACCCCACAAAGAGAGCAACAAAACCAGAAAATTTGAACACAGGGGTCTTCCCGAGACTCATACTCTAACCATGTACCAGGCATGGAGATAGCCTAGAACCCCTGCACAGATGTAGTCCATGGCAGTTTAGTGTCCAAGTGGGTTACATAGTAATGGGAAGAAGGACTGCCTCTGACATAATCTGATTGGCCTGCTCTTTGATCACCTCCCCCTTAGGGGGCAGCAGCCTTACCAGGCCACAGAAGATGACAATGCAGCCATTCCTGATGTTATCTTCTAGAGTAAGAACAGAAGGAAGGAGAGGAGGACCTCCTCCTCTGATAGACTGAGATCAGAAGGAAGGAGAGGAGGACCTCTCCTATCAGTGGACTTGGGGAGGGGCATGTGTGAAGTAGGGGGAGGAAGGATGGGATCGGGAGGGGAGGAGGGAGGGGCCTATGGGGGGATACAAAGTGAATAAAGTATAATTACTAAAATAAAATAACAATTTAAAAAATGGCAGTTCTTCTGAAGGAAAGTTCAGTATGTCAGGGTAGAGGTCAGTGTAGGTAGAGACTCAGCTCTACACTGCTGCCTACAGAAGCCAGACTTCTGTAGAGACCTCTGTTCTCAAAACTGATTGTTGCCTTTGCTTCAGAAAATTATTTTAGGATAAATCTGTATGAAGAAGCCAAGCTGAGTTTATTGAAAAGATTTTAATGGAGTGTTAGTTAAGCCTGAGTTCAATGTGGAGAAGCTGGGGTGATGCGCAGAACACACCCATGGATGCATGAGGGCTTCCCAACATAGTCACACTCTGACTGTCCACTACCCCTGGCTGTGTTTTTGGAGGCTAAGCTACATCTCAAAGGGGTGGGCTAAGGAACTCACAGACTACAGAGAAGTTCGTGTGCACATTGGACAGAATCACAGCAGCCAAGGGCACCTTTAGGTCATAAGAATTGCAAGGGAAGCTGAAATGCTTTCTTTTACTGTAAATAAAACTTTGATGTTTTATTTTTGAAGTTCCTAGAAAACTGACCACTTATAGCAAGGAAAAGAGGAGGGCCTAGAAAAACCAGACATGCTTAGGCCTTAAGCTTGCTTCCTTGTTACGGGAGCGTTCTTGTCTTAAATATACCTCTATCAAAGGAATGTTGCTTCTGTGCAGGGCAATGTTAATTGGATTGGAATTCCGAATTCTCAACTGAGAAGACTTTAACTAGGTTCCTCAGGGAGGGGCTCCATTCTCATGCCCCTTTATCTTTCCTGTTAAACTCACAAGTAGTAATTCCAGAAAGATTTCTAGAAATACATTCAGAAAGAGTAAAAAGAGCTTTACTTTCATCATTCTGGAAATTAGACTTTAAGACTAGCCTTATGGAATAAAACGGAGATCTGGACAAACACAAAAATGGCAACTTCACTACAGAATTATTGAAATAGTAAAACAAATGTAACATTCAATAACAGGCAAAATTAATTAGGATATAGCTATGTAATAGACTATGCAAGCATTAAACAGTACATTTAAAACCTAAGTATTGGAACTGGCTAGGAATACAACGTTTATTAGAAAAGACAGAATATAAATCCGTATCTAAATTACACGTTGCTATGTTAATCCGTCATTCATAAATTATCCAGATTCCCTGTGCAGCATCTCCGTGTACGATGGATAGGTGTAGATGAATGCCTAAGACTAGGAGGAGAAAAATAAGAAAGGAATTTTAACCAGAATCATTTAGAATTAATCCTGGAAGAGGGAGGGAATTTCTAAGAACACACAGGAGTGACTGCAGCCATTTTACACTTACTCTCACACTTCCTAAACCGTTCACCAACACTGTGTTTCCTTTCTAGTTATTCAAAGTATAGCTAGTGTGTGGAGTCTCCCTCTAGATTTTCAGGCTTTGCTCTCATTTTATGCCCTACAAAGCATGGCTTCTGTGTTGTCGGACATCTGCTCGACTGTTGGATATGACGTGCAACATAGTCCAGTTGACACAGGAAATGTGAGTGCAGGAAAAGAGTGACAGAAACACGAAGTAGTAAATCCTTTTATTTTTGTCATATGGAATCTAAATAGATGACATGAAAGCTGAAGGAGGAAGCTCTGGGGCAGGAAGTGAACCAGTTTCTGAGGACTGAGCAGAGGTTCTGGGGGCGAAAAAAATAGTATAGCATTAAAAAGGCAATGGTGGAGAACTCCCCCTTTCAGTGGACTAGGGGAAAGGGTTGGGGAGAAGGAGGTGGGAGGGTGAGACTGGGGGAAGTTGAGAGAGGAAGCTTCGATCAGGATATATAATGAATAAATTGTGAAAAAAATTAAAAATCTAAAAGAATTTTTTAAATGTCATAATAAAACCTTTTATTTTGTATGCTACCTAAAAGGATAAATTAAAAAAAAAAGGCTTTCCCCCAGAGAGAGAATTTGTTGACTAAGTAAGGCATATTCTCTGCCTTATAAATCTATATTTGAATGATGCTTACAGCCAATTTCTACTTATTTCTTTTAATTCATAATTAAGAAAGACTTAAGCACTAAGTGGGTCACTCTCTCTCTACACTACCCCTGTGTCCCTTACAACCTTCTTTTAATGAAATTTTAGTCCTCGAGACCCAGTCCCTATTTCGTCTATTTATACATGAATTTTTCACAAGCTCTGTTCTGAATGCTTGACTGAAAAAAAATCAAGAAATTTTATCTTTGGCAGTAATTTATCAATTAATTCTAGGGTTCTTCCTAACCAGCAATTAAGTCCCTTTGCCACCTGTTGTCACTAGAAATACCTGCCATGATTACTCAAGAGATCAAATAATTATTTTCTAAAGGTTTCAAGTGTTTCCACACTAATAGTGTGTATTTCTATTTAATTAAAATGTGAGCTGACATAACCAGGGAGTTTTTAATAGCCCATTTTTATTTCCTTTTTTTTTTTTTACTCTTAAAATTCATAAATGGAAGTATCTAGAGCCCTGTCTCTCTTTTTAATCTCCAATGCACATAGCCTGGGCAGCTGTCTGACAAACCTACACAGGGCTGTTTTGCTATTGTGCTCAGCCTTTAGTATAAATCCTTAAAGAGATAGACAGAAGAAAGTCAGTCCATTCTTTTTACATCATTCTATTACATCACCCACTCTTGCCATTTAGTTCATTAAACAACACCCTCATGCTCATCCACACTCTCATAGTCCCCAAGAAAAGTCAGGCTCAGCTCTGAAGTATTTTCTCTTTTTCTTAAAGAGATTCAATCTTCAATCATAGCTAATGGTACAGTCTCTCCCATACCAAAAAACATTAAACCTGTGTGCTCTGGTTTTGCCCAATGAAGTCATAAAGTTATCATAACCAATATCTCATAATAAGATTTCAGAATGATCCTCATATTATTTGCTAAGCTGATATATAATTATTAAATACTAATGCTGATGCCTTTCCAAAGCCCTGACTTCATGGCAAGTAAAAAACTTTCCTTTGTACTAGAACTTCTCTTTGATGGCTAGGTAAGTTGTGAGTCTGATCTAGGATTAAAAGTGAGCTATTTTGATAGTGATAAGTGTACTACAGATAAATAGTTCAACATAAAAACGAGTATATAAGAACAAAGATCACCTTGTCTCCAGGACACCAATTACTTATAGCCACCACAGCCATCAGAACCAGCAAGAAGCAGAAGTGATATTAACTCAAATTCCAGGTGTCTCATGCCAGCTCTGGCAGAGTCTATATACCCTAAAACCTTGACCAAGATGATCCCTAGGTAAATGTATTTTTTAATCTCTAGTACTCTAAAGCACCAGGAAGGAACTTTTGTTTTTCTTTTTAAGGCTGGATTAAAACTAGGATGTGACCTGAGAATCTATCTCCAGGGTTGCCTGCATGACCTAGCATGACCAAGGCTAGGTTCAAGCACATAGGGCTAGCTTCTGAATATGATAGTGGGGTGGGAGTTTCTGGCCTCATGGGGTTGTAAGCTCAAGCCAGATGAAAATCCTACCATGGAGGATGGATGTGAGAACAGAGTCCCACCGTAACAGAGAGAGAAACAGTGTTCTTTAAGAGTCTTGCCCGCAGTAAATCAACCACACCAAAGAAAGGCCACATATCCAAGAATACGTGGGGAATACACATTAGACTTGATAGGTGGGGGGGGGGAGAGAAAGGACAAACAGGTAGGTAGGTAGAGAAGGAGGTGTTGATCTGGATGAGCGAAATAGAATGAATACTGTACAAACACATTGTATGAAATTCTCGAGAAAAAAATAAAACCTTAGGCTGTGAGCATAATGATGCAGAACAAAAACTTAAGCTAAGTTTTAGAAATAAATAAAAGTTTGCTTCCATGTGACTTCTAGCATGCAAGCTTTCCTTAATACAGATTCCTTTTCTCACCAACCTCATTTTAGCCCCATCTATGATTTTTTGCAACTGTCACTTTTTGAGTATTTGTTTCTGAGAGAGTTTAAGAATGAAAGGATGCTAAATGTTTAAAGGCTATAAAAAAAGTTGTTCCCAAAATTGATGCCTTCAGAATTTTAATACTTCTCTCCACATTAAAGCTATTAATAAATCATACTGATATTTCTCCCAAGATCTCTATGGTTCTCACTCAGTGTTTTTCCCTTCCACCCATGATCCCTAATAGGTCCTTTTTGCCTGGTTTCTTGTGGCAATTGGGTGACTAAGTGACTTCTCACGTTTACTTCTCGACTCCTTCCAACTCATTCTATACAACATCAGGGGAACTTTTCCCTCTTTTCAATTAGATTGACTGATTGATATTGATTGTGTGCATATGTATGTGTGTGGGCACATAGAATTCAGAGAACAACTTGCACAAGTCTCTTCCACATAGGTCATCAAACTCGGGTCTTTCAGTCCTGGCAGCCATTGCCATCCTGAGCCATCCTGCAGGAACTAGTCAACCATTGATACAAAATATCATCTAGTTATAGTTCACCCTCGATGTCTGTTCCATGTCCCACACAGAACCCTTAAGAAGTTTCCTATTTTCTCCAATAAAAACCAAATGCCAAAATCTTCTACATCGTTATTTGCATGGAAAAAATGATTTATTGTTCCATGCCAAAATTAAAAAAGTTTATTTTCTGTGCTTTATTCTCTGAAGCCAAAGTCCCTAGCAAACTTATTTTTTTTTCAACACACACACACGTGTGTGTGTGTGTGTGTGTGTGTGTGTGTGTGTGTGTAAATGACCAATTTAAAAATGACCACGTTGCAAAGACCGTGTACTTGTTATCAATCTGCTCCCATATTTCATGGCTCCCAAGCAGCTTTAATTAATGGCTGTTTTCTCTGGCAAAACTAACCCTTCACTCCATGGAAAGTGCCTCACTCCTGAAATAGTACAATAAGTCAAATCCTAGATGTTATCGGGGATCCGTTCTACTCTCTGTACCCTGCGTGACGATCACCCCTCCCCACGTCTGAGAGACCTGTCATGCATTGAGAACAGTTTCAGGATTTGACACACCTCACCGGAAAGCAAGAATTGAACCATTTTCAGCCCTGGGGCACACACACACACACACACACGTTGTCTGGAATCCAACCAAGCCTGGGGACCTTAGCTTCTTTCTTTCCCTGATCTCTTTAACCCCAGTTGTGTGACCTGTGCTATATAAGCAAAGTGCAAAAACCAGCCCTGCTGTCAGCAGCAAGGGCACACTCCCTTTTTTGAAGCTTAGCTTCACTGGGATCTAAGCAGTTCAGCTCCACTGTAGGTTTTGTACAATGACTGTCTGTTCCCAGGAAAGCTAACCTAAGGTCAGGCAAGTAGACAGTAGAGGAAGCTTCTAGCCTGCTTAAAAGACTTTCCATCAATCTTTTACACCCTTAGATTTTAAGGGGTTTGACCCAGCAGTCCAAGGTGTTGATGCTATTTCCTGTACGTAGCCTTTGCCAGGACTGAACAGGCTTTAGTCAAACACAAGTTACTCTTTTATTTCTGCTTATTCTGGTAGTTTGCCTTCCTGTGTTTTCAAGGACTGATCTTATTCTAATTATGTTCATGCACATGTCATCAAGAACCCTGGCCTTCAATCTGTTATGCACCTATGTCTATAGCATTTCATAGACCACTTTGCCCTGTGCCTTAAAACCAGGCATGACAATGTTTATCAGCCATGCTTGCCTTTGTTACCTATCGGGGTTTTTATCATATTAGAAACATTTGGAAAGTGAAAAGAAGATAGTTGTGTTTTCTGAGAGTCTGGAGCTAAGAAATCAGTAGTGAGTTTCATTGGGTTTAAGTGCTTATACCTTCTGGGAGTTCTTGGAAGAACCCACTTCCGTAGTCCATTCCCCTAGCATCTAAGGACCCTTTCTCACCCCCATTCTCATGCTGTGCAGATGCCCTCCTTCCATCTTCAAAACGCCTTCCTCCACATTATACTTTTATCACATTTTCTCGTCGGCTGTAGCAAGTCCCGTCTGTTCTCCACATGAGACATTTGTGACGTCCAAGTCCATGTGGACAATCCATAATACACTCACCATCTCAAGATCCTTAATTATTGCCACAAACTCCCTTTTCACGTAAAGCAACAGTTGATACATTCATTGTCACCCTTGATATATCTCCTTTAAACTAGCAACAGTGCCATAATCTAACCCCACCCAATGTAAGGCAGGCCCTGAAACATTTTCCTAGTCTCATTGGTAAGAACTCCCTTCCAAGATCGAGTGCAGGACATTCCCATCAAGACAGCACTACCAACGCATACCCCATGCATATGCAGCCCTTCTCTGCTCCAGGACCCAGGAAAGGCTGAAAGAGACGCCAGGGGCTTAAAATCATCAACGACAGGAATAAAAACAATGCAATAAAAGCAGCTGATTTGTTTACATAAACCATCCAGTAAGCAATAGAGTCAAAGGCAATATTTGAGTTCTGTCTTGATTAAGAAAAGAAGAAAGAACTAAGCTTGAAAAAGTCATCTTGTAATTAAAGGCTCAACGTGATCGAAGAATAGGATGAACTCAGTAGAAACTCTGAGTCCCTTCATAAGTGTGAAGACACCTCCTTGTCCATTTGTTATCTTTGACTATCACTTACTTAGTCCTTGCAGTTATACAAACCAACGCCAGACAAACTTTAAAACAGAAGAGGAAAAAAAAAAAAGCATTGAAAAATGAAAACTTTCCAGATATTCTAAGTAGCAGATTCTGGTCCTTAAAAATCTCAGGAAAGAATATCTCAACATGAATTTGAGTGCACTGCCAAAGCTTCCAAATACGAGGCAGGCACTCCTCCTCACAGCGCAGGGTGCCTATTTTCATCCCATTGGGTTATCTCACACATGGTGGTGCAAAACACTTACCATAAACTGCTTTACACATTCTGGAGAGAGAAAACTTCCAAAGTTAATTATACACACACACACACACACACACACACACACACACACACACACACATAGATGTGGAATTCTGTCCATAGAAAGGACAGGAGAGTTTTTTATAAGAAATCAGTCAGAATTAAGCCTTTGTTGCAATATTCATATCTGAGTTAATGTGACTAAATTTTTCAAGTTGGTTTCATAGCAAGCATTAGCAAGCCCAACTTTAAAATCCAGATACGGTTAGCTCATTTACCTAACAATTGTCTGCTCCTATCTCATGATTAAATTAATTTTTATTCAAAATTCCCCTTAATTACAGCACAGTAGATAAAGTCACATAATAAACATCTTGATTCCCTATTTTTCCCATGCTACACAGTATTTTAAGATTAGAATATAGCATGGCCTTTAAAATTGAAACTCTACCCTCTGTCAAGGTGACATTTTACATTGAAGAGCTAAGAGTAGAAAAATAGGTTAAAATACTATTTAAAAGAGATCCTTGCACTTTGGAAACAGCATGTTCTTGGAACTCCATTGGGCATTAAAAAACAACAACTACTACAAAAACCATGTTTAACAAACATGTTCTACTTTGCGAGGGGTAGATACAGATGCTATATCATAGAAAATTTTTACTTGATATTAAGTTATCACTTAACCACAAGAAGTTCGTTTTCACACAAGTTGAACCACCTGATGTGCCAAGCCAAGAAACAGCAGCAGGATCAAATACAGCACATGAAGCCAGCTGTACAAATGGATCGATCCCACAGAAATATGCCCTAACAGGATGAGTTTGAAGTGCTCAGATCGGTGCCACTGCTAATCTGGCAAGTCTCACAAAAATTCCATTACAGAGCCAAGTCAGAAGGCTGTGTGAGTCCATGGGTAACTGTGAGCTGCTTGGGTGCGGGGGTGGAAGCGCTCAAAAGAGTATCTGGCCTTTAACTCCAACCTAACTTAGCTTCTCAGAAACCCTTCATCATCTCTGGATGAATAGTGTCTTTAGAGATGGTTGAACTGAAGACAGGGTCTCAAGGGAGGAGAGAAGGACTTAAAACAGAATTAGAATAACCAGTCGTTTTCTGAAAAATTCTAAAACCCCAAAACTTTCACAGAACATCACCCAGGCAAACATGGCACTTTTAATACACCCTGCAGTGTAAACCAGCCAATGAGTTTCTGAGGTCAGATAGTTCTTTCTGAGTGAGCTCAGGTGCCCAGCTTGCCCTGCCCAGCACTTAAACCTACAGCTGATTTCAGAGCCCTCGGATACTGATTCTCAAAATATGTTCTATTCTTTCTTACACGTAATGGCAACGATAACTACTGAATCTCTTAGCAAACAGTGATGAATTGTTGCCAGGAAGCTACATATCTTTAAACAAAAACAGTGATGTATTGCTCTCTCCCTCTCTCTTAACTAAAACAATTAATTGGTAACATAACAGAAAGTCTCACGAGTAAATGAAAAATGGCCTAATCCCCAAAAGTGGGTGTCATGTCTTCAGCTTCAATTGTAAGGGTGTGTTCAAGGGCTTCCCTATGCTCTTATTATCTGTTGTGTTGCTTTAAAAATCTATATTCTAGGGGTTCACCTTGTTAACATAAAGACTAACAGAGTTAAGAGGGGTAAGTCACTGTTACAAATTTAATCAAGAGTGTTCTGCAAGGAAGGAGCTTTGAAGCTGTAGCTTCAATCTAACAAGTAGACAGCTGAACAGACTGAGAAGGCAACACCTTCCCTATAATTTGTAACAGAAAGCCAACTGTTGCCCCCAGGGTGGGAGAGGGATGTTGACTTGCCACATGCAGAAGGCTGCAGAACACTGAGAAACGTGGCATCATCGACCATAACAAAGAATAAGGAGCCATTTTGGAATGCACCAGAAATGTCTATTCCTCTTAATGGGATGTTCCTCAGGAGAAACTACTTAAGCAGAATCTGATGTGCATGGGACAAGGGGAAAACTTAGGCTAGCCAGCCTTGGAACTAGGAGAAAGGCAACGCCCAACCAGCCCCTCAAGCCTGTCCCACCTAAAAGGGGATAAACCCACTAAACACACATAAAGTTCATGATTTAGAGACACAGCCTCCACAGAGAGCTGATCACAGGCCTATGGAAAAAACCCCTAGTTCCCACATCTCACAACCTCATTACCAGCTGCCTGCCTATAGTAATTCCTTTGTCCGTATATCAAACCTGCTATGAATAAAATTACATAAAGAATTGGGGGCTTGGGGGGGAGGGGCTGGGATAAAGCCTGACTAAAGTCAACCTGACGAGGAAAGGGGTTTATTTGGCTTACACTTCCATGTACTATTCTGTTATTGAGGGAAGTCAGGGTTGGCACTCACACAGGAACCTGGAAGCAGCAACTGAAGCAGAAGACTTGAAGGGACACAGCTGACTAGTTTGCTCTTCATGGCTTCCTCGACGTACCTCGTTATATATACCTTAGGTCCACGTGCCCAGGGGTAGTACTGCCCACTGTGCCCTGGGCCCTCCCACATCAACCATCAATCAAGAAAATGCACTACAGGTTCGCCCACAGGCCAACCTAATCAATTCTTACATTGAGGTTACTTTTCCAGATGACTCAGTTTGTACTAAAGGTGGTAAAATAAGACCAACCAACCAGCCTAACACTGTGATAACTAAGCACGGTAAGGTAAAGTAGGAGTATTTTGACTATCAGACCAAGAATTGAAAACAGTCATGGTTAATATGCTAATGACATTAATAAAAAAATCAGAGAGCAAAGGGGTGATGCAAGCAGAAAGGTGGAAAAACTGCCAAGGGTCTAAGAGAAATGAAAGGGGAACAAACAAACAAATGGTCACTGTGAAGCACTGTGTTTGGTGGACTTCACTGTCTTGGACATGGCTAAGGACACTCTCTGAACTTGATGAGCTCCAGAATGGAAACGGAAGGAGAGCAAAGGCTAAAAAGGTAAAAAGAAAACCCAAGCCACAAATCCAAGGACTGCATAGCCACTGTCGAGGCTTGTGTGATAATAAGGATGACAGAAAGAGAATGGAGAAAACAGCAGATGCAGAATTTCACTCATGACAGAGAAATTTCCCCAGATTAATGGCAGGATACTGTCACCAGCAACGACAATAGAACCCTCGTTGCCCTTAGGTGTGTTATTTCCAAACTATGTAAAAATAAAATAAAAAAAAAACTTCCCAAAAGAAGTCTGAAGGTTGGGAACTTCTTATCCAAGCTTTGGGTGGTGGTACACACCTGAAGGTACACCCTCCAGAGGTGGAAGCAGAAGAATCAGGAGCTCAAGTTAATCCTTTGCTACATTGTAAGCTCAAATCAAACCTGGACCACGTGGGACCCTGCCTCACTCAGCCTGGTCCATAGGAGATCCTATCTTCCCACATCCTTCTCTCCTCAAATCCCACCTCTACAGAAGGTATTACGTAGAATGGAACAAAGTTAAGAGCTGCAATTAAATTTATTTTGAAAAATCATGTAACTACGAGGTTAAGACAGGAGCTAAACAGATGGATTGATGGCTAACAGCACTTGCTGCTCTTTCAGAGGACCTGCGTTCAGTTCCTGGCACACAAAGGGTGGCTCACAGCCACGTGTAACTGCAGTTCCGGAGGATCTGACTCCCTCTTCTGACTACTACAGGTACTGCTCACGTGGATACATATGTAAGCAAGACACACGAACATAACAAAAATAATTAAATAAAGCTTACCACAGCAGGCCTCTGAAAAACTCTAGCCAGCAGGGTATTAAAGCGGATGCTGAGACTCATAGCCAAACTTTGGGCAGAGTGCAGGGAATTTATTATGAAAGAAGGGGGAGATAGAAAGACCTGGAAGGGTCTAGAGCTCCACAAGAAGAACAACAGAACCAAAAAATCTGGGCCCAGGGATCTTTTCTGAGACAGATACCCCAACCAAGGACCACGGAGATAACCTAGAACCCCTGCACATATGTAGCCCGTGGCTGCTCAGTCTCCAAATGGGTGTCCTAATAAAGGGAACAGGGGCTGTCTCTAACATGAACTCAGTGACTGGCTCTTTAATAACTTCCCCCCCCCCTCGGGGAGGCAGCCTCACCAGGCCAAAGAGGAAGACTATGAAAGACAGTCCTAATGAGACCTGATGGGCTAGGGTCAGATGGAAGGAGAGGAGGACCTCCCCTATCAGTGGTCTGGGGAAGGGACATGGGAATAGAGGAAGAAGGGAGGGCAGGATTGAGAGGGGATGAGGGTGGGGTCTACAGCTTGGATACAAAGTAAATATATTAAAAAAACTCAAGACACAAGACAAGAGTTCAAAATTATTAATTTACATAATCAACCATAATACCCAACACACACACGAACTATATATATATAACATATATTATATATATATACATATATATATATATAATAATTTGTAATTAAAAAATAATTCCAGCATTCAGGAGATGGAGGCAGGAAGATCAGGAATTTAAAATCATCCTTGGCTACATAATGAGTTCAAGGCATACTTGAAACTTTGTTTCAAAAACTAACTAAACCAAAAATAAAACAGATTGTCTCTGTAAAAAAAAAAAAAATCTGGTGCAATAAAATATTTAAAAAACAGAAAGCTCCACTTCCAAATGCTGTAAAATTGTCCTCCAGGGTTGTAGGAGAAACATAGTTTCTCAGATACACAAAAACTGTGCTTGATCTTGGCGAAAAGGATGAGACAAACCAAAAAAAAAAAAAAAAAAGGACTATTCTTCAAAAACACAATGAACACTCAAAACTCACTAAACTTGAGTTTTAAAAAGAAAGGACCACAGAGAACTCATCAAAGGGAAGATAATAAACACAGGACGATGTGTTCACGTAATATGCCATTAAAGAAATGCAAACGAAAGAGATAGTGCCACACATAAGAAAACAGCAGAAATCAAAAGACTAAGATGCGAAGCAATAATAAATATCGGGGTATTTTATTGCTAGTGAAAAATGTGAAAGGACATATAGATTTGTTAGAACACTGATTGGCAGTTTCTTACAAAATATATTCTTGTTGCATGGCCCAGCCATTGTACCCTTTCATGTTTACTTGTTAAGTAGAAATTATTTTCACACAAACACCTGAATACAATAGTGAGGTTCTTCAGTGGATGACTAAACTGGCTACACTCAGATTATGGAATATTGTTTAAGGTTAAAAGAAAATGAACTATTGAGCATAAAGAGACACGGGGAACCTTAAATGCATGCCATGTGGAGGAGCCTTACTTCAAAAGGCTGCATACTATATGATTCTAACTGCATGACAATCTGGGAATGACAATGATGAAAGCAATAAAAAAAAAAAAAAAGAAATCAGTGGTTGCTAGAATTTGTCAGAGACAAGGGATGAAAAATTGGAGCACTGACTACTTGCAGAACAGTGGGATTCCTCTGGCTACATCATGCTGGGCACATGCTGCTGCATTTGGAAATCCTTAACATGGGAGCTCTAAGGTTAACAGTGTCTTTAGATGAGGGTGTGTCTGGGTGGGATCTTCTGGGGGATGCTGAGAATGGAGGAAGCTGTAAACACGTAGGACATAGGTAATATAGGAAAAAAATCTGCCTTTGTCTCAATGAACCTGAGTTTGTTTTAAAATAAATTTAAAAATACATCCATACTCCCTTTTGTTTGAACATCCTTTGCACACTTATAAAATCTAACTCTGCCCTTTAGACGTGCATAAATATTTGAATTTTTTCAAGCCCCTTATCAACTTTATAATTCAGGATGTCTTACGGAGAGACGGCCATCACCCCCAAGTTTCTTCCATAAAGTAAGAGCCTAACACTGGCTGTCTTGTCTCAGAGTTCAAACTGTCTCATCAAAGCTGTGAAACATTGCTTTTTCCACTGTTTAAGACCAGTTGACTGACAGAGATGGTTAGTTACCACAACTACCAAGAAAATTTAAGATGAACTGGGTTAAGAAGGCATGCTATTACATCTTCTTCCCTGAGGACCAGTTATGGCATGTGTCCAGAATGTTTGCTTTTTGTCTTTTTAATTGACTTCTACAAAAGAAGTGGTGTGTGTGTGTGTGTGTGTGTGTGTGTGTGTGTGTGTGTGTGTGTGTAGCCTGTGGCCACAACACTGAGGTCAGCAGAAGCATTTCAGGAGCCATTTCTCTTCTTCAGTTGTGAGTTCCTGGAATCAAACTCAAACATCAGACTCATTCACCAAGCCCCCTTTACCTGCCAAACCATCTTGCTGGCCCCACATTTTTCTTTAATGCTTATTCCAAGGCAAGAGGGTTTTATTTAATGCCTTTGTGGCATATTTGGGACAGGGAGAAGAGTTTTGTCTTTTGATTATGTTTGCTTAAAATTAATTCATTTTAATCTTAACAGTCCATCTGGTGGGAATGTGAGACATTCTGCTAGCTTCTTGTGAACTCATATCTGTTCCCTCCATTTACACTGCAAACGTGACATGTGCTCCACATTAGAAGTCTGCACCACCTTGCCTTTTTTCTTTTTTTATTGAAGTAGTCTCCATCCTTTTGAAAGTCATACAGGATATAGATTATCTCTTCATTCTTTTTACTAATGTAATTCTAAGACATTACATGTATTTCCTATTAATATGTACAATTAAAATCCTTAGGGTTTCATATAACCCAAATATTTTGCCCTTATTGCTAAGCACAAACCAAATCTCACCCAATATCTCACCTATGTGGAGAACAATTAAGACTATTTTAAAAAAATAACTTGGGTTTTGATGGCTTATAATTCTCATTCAAACACAAGGAAATTCTCATTTCTAATTCAAGAAAACTTAGGAGTCTTATAGAAGAAGGGGGTATCGAAGGACAAGGAAGGGAGTCCCACAAGGAGACCAACAAAGCTTTAAAAAACAACCCTGAGCTCAGGGGGGTTCTGCAGAGACTGATGCCCTACCCAAGGACTATCATGGAGAGGAACTAGACCCTCTGCTCAGATGTAGCCAATCAGTAGCTCAGTCTCCATGTGGGTTCTTGAGTAAGGGGAGTAGAGGCTGCCTCTGCTGTGAATTCAATTGCTTGCTCTTTAATCACTTGCCCCTGGAGATGCAATCTTGTCAAGTCACAGATGAAAAGGATCTGGGCAGTCCTGATGAGACCCAATAAGCTATGGGCAGATGGCAGAGGAGGAGGAGAACTCCCCCTTTCAGTGGACTAGGAGAAGGGAATAGGAGGGAAGAGGGAAGGTAGGTGGGACTGGGAGGAGTTGAGGGAGGGGGCTTCAATCTGGATATATAATTAATAAATTGTAAATAAATAAATATATATATATATAAATTTTAGAAAGGAAACTTACAAGGCGACCTAGCAGAAATGCCTAGTGCTCACTTCCTCCTAAACAAAGAACCCAAACAAATAAGGGGCTGTATTTTGAATTTAGCATTAGGGAAGCATTAGAATTTAGCAGGCATGAGAGGGAATCCTCTAGGGCAAACGCTAGACCAGAGTGAAAAAAAACACACGCTGCCTTAAGCCCACTACAGGGCATGGGGTTCTTCATGAGAGGGAAAATGATGAACAAGAGTCCCAGTGGTCCACAGGACCGAAGACCCCCAACAATCGTGGTGACAGGACAGATCCACAGTCATTACAGGTCTGGAGACCAGAAAGGGAAGATGCCAGAATCTACATCATTGTGGCTTTGCCCAAGAGAAATGTACAACTTCTCTGGATGTTCTTTTTTGATCCCATCTGTTTGGTGTTCTAAATCCCTTTCGTATCTTCTGGTCATCTTCCTATAGATGATACTCAAACAAATCCTATACAGATGAGAAAGATCCTGGTATACATTTTACAAATAACAATATTGCAGCGACAGTGGTGTGTCTTCTGGAAAGAGAAGTCACACAGTGTTAAGAACATGTCGGAATTCCTTGAAGGGCAGACTACAGCCAAAAAGAGTCAAGGCCACCTTTTGACCAGACTCACTAACTTACATGCACCTCTGGCAACCTATTAAAACCTAAACCTCAGATTAAGACTCCAAAGTGAACTCGTCCCAGTAAACCTCTTTGTTCCTCTTCCTGATGTGGATACAGTGAATAAATCTCTATTTTTATTCTTTTCACAGTTATTTTCTTTCTTCAGTTGCCCTACTGAGACTGACGAGCTGCAACCCAGCCTGTCAGACCTCTGACCCTGGTTTTTTTGTTTGCTTGCTTGCTTGTTTGTTTGAGTTGGTTTTTGTTTTCCCTTCAACTTCTATTCTGTACTATTCTTAGAAGACTTGGGGTACAGCTATCTGTCTATCTATCTCTCTCTCTCTCTCTCTCTTTCTCTCTCTATCTATCTACCTATTCAGTTTACAACCTTGTTATAGCCCCATCCCTCCTCCCTTCCCAGTTTCATCTTCCCTCCCTCTTTCTCCTGCCTCCCCTTTACCTCACAAAAGGGGAGTTCCCTTTCCCAACCACCCCAGCTCATCAAGTTGCACCAAGACTGAGCATGTCCTCTTTCCTTATGGCCTGGCAAGGCAGTCCTGCCAGGGATAAATGATCAAAAAACTGGCAAGTGAATCCCTTTCTGATGTACTTCCCTTACTAGAGGACCCACATGAGGCTTAAGCTGCCAATCTGCTACATCTTTGTAGCCTAGGTCCAGTCCATGCATGATCCTTGATTAATGCTGAAGTCTCCGCAAACCCCTCTGAGCCCTGGTTAGCTGGCTCTGTTGGTCTTCTTATGTAGCTCCTGTCACCTCCTGGTCCTTTTCTCTTTGTTTCCAGTTTTCTACAAGACTCCCTACACATAGCCCAAAGTTTGGCTGTGAATCTCAGCATCTGTTCTGAGGAGCTGCTGGGTAGAGCCTCTAAGAAGACAACTCTAACAGGCTCCTGTCTGCAAGCTTAGCAGAGTATCGATCATAGTATCAGGGGTTGGCACTCTCGTATAGGGTGGGTCTTTGGTTGGGTCAGGCATTGGTTAGGCATTCCCCCAGCTATCTTAATAGATGGGTATAAAACATATCATATTGCTAAATTGGCACATCTTTTTTTTCTCACTGAGAAGTTGACTCTGGAAAAAGGGTTCTACTTCCCTGTTTCAGATCCACACAAGTTTATCTCAGCATGTTCTCCGTGGCCTTTTGTATGGAGATGAGCCCATACCCAGCCCACAATTCCATGACAAGGATGGAGAGCAAAACAGCCTAACAGTAAAAACCCTGTGTCCTTGAAAACAGCTATTTGTTTCTATTGTTTATCTAATTATATAAAAGTGTTTACTCTCTGCTAGAAAAGCTATGTGCCAAAGCTTCTGTACTGAGAGCTTTGCAATAATAAATTCCTTTTGTTTGTGTTTAGCATGTAAACCTTTTTTCCTTTAATTATGAAGGATGGCTTTGCTGAATATATTCATCTGGGTTGGCAGTTATTACCTTTCAAAACTTGCAATGAATTATTTTGTGTTCTTCTGCCTTCCAGTTTCTGTTGAGACATCTACTGTCTTTTTAATCAGACTGATTTTAGGTCACTTAGTAGTGCTTCTCTCCGGTAGGTTCAATATATTTATATAATTCTGTTTATTTAATGTTTTAATTATACTTTGACGTAAGGAGTTCCTTTTTTGATCTTATCTATTTGCTATTCTAAATCTCTTTTGTATCTTCATGGCCATCTTCCCATAGAAGATACTGAAATAAATCCTATACAGATTAAAAAAAAAACAACAACAAAACATCCATGAGGACACAGGAAAGAATAAACCATGCTACAACCACAAATAAACTAATTGTAATTAGAAAAGTACTAAGTATTAGAAAACAACAATAGGGCGGGGATGAATACACAAGCAACAAAATGACAGAATAATGCAAATCAGCACAGAAATAAAAGAAATGAAAATATAAAAGACAAGTTAAAAAACACAGTGCAAGAAAGACTTGCTTCTTCAAAAATATATACAAGACTAGCACACCTTTTCAGATACACTGACCAAAAGAAAGTCATGGTCCAAATTAATAAAATTAGAGGTGAGGACAACACTGCAACAAATGAAAGCTCAAAGCATTCCCAGGGCATATGTTGAGAACCTATATTGTAATAAATAAAGAAATTTTTAAGAAATAGATAAATCTCCAGATGCATATTATGTGTCTACAGGTGTTTATTGGTTTATCTTTTTTCCTTGGTTTCTTAGGAAAGAGGGGTATGCATGTTGTAGGGATGTATGTAGGTCCATTTACACAGGCATGAGTGTGTAGATCCCAGAGGTCAATGTCAACTGTCATCCTCTATCATTCTTCCTATTATTATTATTATTATTATTATTATTATTATTATCATTATTATTATTATACAAACTCTCTAACCAAACCTGTAGCTCATCATTTTAGCTAGCTTGGCTCATTAGCAAACCTCTAGGATCAGCCTGTCTCCATTGAGAACCCCCACCCACCCAATCCCATGTTGGGTTACAGATACATACTGTCACATGCAGCTTTTACATATAGGCTAAAGATTTGAACTCAGTACGTGTGCTTCCAAATAGTCTTCCCAGCCCCTCGATATGTGTACAAGTAAGTGACTTAATTAGATCTGTGATAAAGTTGAAGAAGCAATACAGTGTCTCCCAACGAAGAAAAGCCAGGCCCAAGTGGAATCATGACTTAATTCTATGAAGCATTTAAAGAACTAACACAAACAGAGAGGGAAATCATTGCCTAATTTATTTGATGAAGCCAGTACTAGTTGCTGTACAATCAAAACCAGACAAAGACACAAGAAACAGAAACCATAGGCTAATCATGCTGATGCATATGGATGCAAAAGCTCTCAATAAAATACATGCAAACTAAATTCAAGACATTATTCTCCATATCAAGTTTGTTTCATTCCAGAGATGCAAGAACTCAACATGCACAAATCAATAACATAATCAATTCCATAAACAAACTCAGAGATAGAAAGCACATGATTGCTTCAATAGATGCAGAAAAGACTGTTTACAAAATATATCACTCCTTCATTATGAAATCCTTGGGTAAAAAGACTACTAATCAGAGGAACATATACCAACATAACAACAGCTATCAATAACAAACCTATAGCTAGCTTTATACTAAATGGAGGAAAATTCAAAGCCTTTAAAAAAAAAAAAACAGTAAGGAGAAAACTGCCCTTCCTCCATTCTTATTCAATGTACTCCTGGAAGTCTTAGCTAGAACAGTAAGTAAAACTAAAATAATTAAAGGGATTCAAATAGAAAAAAAAAGTCAAAAGATCCTTACTTGTAGATCATGTGATTCTAGACATAAACCCTAACAACTCTGCCAAAAAATATGTAAATACTTCTGGCAATGTGGCTGGATACAAACTGACCTACATGTCAACAACAAATATATTGAGAAGGAAATCAGGAAAAAAATTCACAGCAGCCTCATAAACTCCTGAAATAAATTTAACCATGGATATAAAGGACCTCTACAATGAAAACTCTAAAATAGTAAAGAAAGAAATTAAAGAAGGAACTAAAAGACAGAAAGGGACTCCTGTGCTCATGAGCTATAAGAAATAATACTGCAAGAATGGCAATCTATCACAACCATTTGAAAGTCAATGTAATCCCTATAAAAATTTGAATGTCATTATTCATAAAAACTGCAAAATAATCTTCACATTCACATATAAGCACAGAAGTCAGTAGATAGTTTAATCCCCAACAAAAAGAATAACGCTGGAGGCATCACAATCCCTAATGTCGCTCGAAGATTCATCTCACCCCAGTCTGAATGGCTATCATTAAGAAAGCAAGCAACTGCTGGAGATGATATAGAAGGAAATACACACTTACACACTGCTGATGGAATTGCTCCAGCCAATTGGTATGAAGATTCCTCAGGAAATAAATCCACATTATAACCCAGCTCTACCACTTCTGATAATATACTATGAGGTCTCTTGGTCAGCATGCCAAAGCAATACCTGCACATCCAAGTTTCCTGGAGTGTTATCACAATAGCTAAGTTATATAATCAATTATCTGTTAACAGATGAATTATAAAACAAATTCATATGTGATAACATATACACGTAGCTTTGTTCACTCGTAAAGAGTAAGATTATGTAATTTTCTAGAAAATGGACGTTACGTGTTAAGCAAAATAAAAAAGCCTCAGAAAGGCTTCCTGTTTCCCCTTATTTGTGGATCCTGTGTGTGTGTGTGTGTGTGTGTGTGTTTGCACTGTATGTGACCTAAAGCCAAAAGAAAATGGAAGAAAGGAGACTAGTGGGCTGGAGAAGGAAGGAGAGGGTACTAGAAAGAGGGAACAGGAGTGAGGTAAATATAGTCCATATACATATTTAAAATATTTTTTTATGAAAACCAAACTATGTATAGTAAATATATGCTAATAAAATACTTGAAATGGAAAAAAAAGCATTTCCCTGACTTTCAGAGAAGCTCATTTTAATACATTGATTTTTTAATTTTCCAGGAAATACATGTGCTCAAGGGAAGATGCAGCCAAGCTTTACCTCCAGCTAGTGCTTCTGTGTTCAGTTTTGAAATGGAAACACCTCCCGCATAAGTTGAACTCTCTCTCTCTCTCATCTGTAATTCAGAATTTCTGTCTCTGGAGAGGTGTTCCAGATTTATGCTTAGCATCCTGAAGACACATACGAGATTAACAAGAAGCTGAACAATCTAGAAAGCAGCTGAGTGTCCCCCCAGGGTCAGGGGGATGCCATTTGCAGCTGTATCGCACACCCTCACGATTGCTCATCGAGGGAAGGGTGGAGCAGGAACACTGGGAACCACACGGATTGGCCGTTTTCTGCCCCCCTTCCACTGTGATCTGCCCCAGCAGTGCAGATTACACGACTTGTAGATCTGACTCTGAGACGGATGCCCAAACACTCCACGTGTAACGCAGCACATAAACCTCAAAATACTACAGGACCAACTGCCATATCATTTAGCCAAATAAAAACGAACAAAATGTTGGGTACTTCTGTCACAGTGGCATGATGTATGAGACTCTGCGTTAGAAGTTCTTTCTAGATTACCCAAGGAGCTGTGTCACACAGGTAAAAAACATTCTCTAAAAACAAACAAACAAACAAACAAACAAAAAAAACCCACTAGCCATTATTGTGAATTGTGAATCCTGGGAGACTCACCACCTTTCTATAGGACTCTGCCTCCATTCAAAATACAATCTCTCTTCTCCAAGTGGCCATAAGCTGCTTCTTTTCTGTACTGGTTTGGGAATCTGAAAAGATGACCTTTTTTTTTTTTTTTTAAAAAAAAAAAAAAAAGGAGTATCTCATTTCTCTTTCTTTCAAGCTCTTCAGTAGACACGTGTGTCTGTTAAATGACAAGAATGGAGGACCGTGAGCGTGTGTGCCCTCAATCTGAGCTAACAAGAGATTGAGCAATCCCTGTGGCCTCCTCTCTCTGTAGAAGGAGGCTGGACTCTTCTATGCCCGAGCATCACGTATCTTTGCTACGGTCTGGATATTAGCCAACTTCAGCAAGGTATTTATAGTAACAATAGGCTGAAGATGTTGATCTCCTGGTAGTGTTTGCTTAGTAGGCATGAATCTGGGGTTTGATCCCCAGTGCTGCATCACCTGGGTATGGTGGGGTACGCCTGTAATCCCAGCACCCAGAAGGTTGAGGGAGGAGGTCCAACTTTGGTCAACCTTGGCTACATAAATAGTTCAAGGCCAGGCTAAAAGACTCTTGTTTCAAAAAATAAATAAAATAAGATACTTGCATGACCCACAAATTCTGCAGGCTTTGTCACAATAACCAGATGCTTACTAAGTGCTTAGGATATGCCAGGCTGTTTCTAGGATTTCTTCTTCTTCTAGATGGAATTTTTGAACAGTTGAGCTATTTAGAATTTTTTTTTTTAATCTATGATGCATTTGACAGAAAAGTGTTTAGAATGAAATTGAATCGCTACTGGTAACAAGTTGCCCTAAAGCAAGATTTGTTTCACAGAGTGATTTCATTCTGGTAGAAAGCTCAGCGGGGAAGAGGGCACAGCAGATGTGCTGTGTTGAGTCTCTGGACAGTCTCCAAGCTCTGGAAACCTTGGCGTGACCTTCTTACTGCCAAGTACTAGGGGTTCTTGGGATACAGAAATGCAGAAGGTTGGCACAGGCTGGGATGTCGAGGGGCACCTGCAGAATATTGGCTTGCTTTACTCTAATCATCATCAACTTCCTCCTTGCCCATTTAAGATACAACTGCTCTAACTTAAAGGGCTTCCATGAGCTGCTGTGCAAGAGGACCTCATCCAGTTACACTGTGAGAGTTCAGTAATGGATTCTTCAGAAAGACCCTTGGGGAATCCAAGATGATGCTAAGTCTAGCCTGGGAGCATGCAGACAGTGGACCTAAGGTCTCTCACCCTTACATGATAACGATATCAGATAATGCTTTTGATAATCAGATTTAACCTCTCCACAATATTTATGGGCTTGAAGACAGTAATATTGTATGAAACTGATGCACACAAATTTACCTGTCAAGTTTTTTTAAGCAATTTTTTAAAATATACAATACTTATTCACCACTTCCGATTTTCTTTCCTTCTCCGTGGTCAGAAAGTGAGTCCAAACATATCCAAAGGGTAAGGCCATAGGATTAAGCTGCAACTGTTTCATTATGAGGAATGAGAGGGAAGGTCTTTGATTCAATTATTCCTTGAAGAGTACAGCTGTCCTGATATTATGCTTCTCGATAGAGAAGTTCAGCAAAGCTCTCAAAAACTATTAAAACATCTGTTTTCACTTGATTTAGCTGGGGGCATAGCAGGCAAGGGCTATGGCTCCAATTGCAGAGCGTGGAAGTTTCTCACCAAGCATCTATGAAAAGTGACCAGCCATATCCCCACCGCTTCACAAGTACTATGGAGAAAAATAACTATACAGTGAAGCCAGGAGAGTGTGTGTGTGTGTGTGTGTGCGTGTGTGTGTGTGTGTGTGTGTGTGTGTGTGTGTGTGTGTGTGTGGTGTCGGTCTGTCTCTCTGTGTGTGCTCTTACTTTCCACCTGAGTTTTCAGGACAATGTGTCTCACTAAACCTGGAGCTCACCAACTGTCTAGACTGGCTGGCCTCTAAGCTCCAGGATCCTATCTCTGACTTCCCAGCTATGAGGTTTCAGGCTCATACTGTAGCACCTAGCTTTCTATATGGGCACTGGGGTTCTGAACTATGGCCTCCAAACTTAAGCAGAAAATACTTTATCCACTAAGCTATTTATATAGCTCTAAAGGACAGTTGATAGCCATATTGTACCTGCAGAATTCCAGAAAATTAGAAAAGCTTTCGGCTATCATTTAATGACAGAATATTCCCTAATACACGTACCTTGTCTTGCATTCAGTCCCCAGCAATACGGAAACAAGCAAGCAAAGAAACAAAAGACACCCATGCTGTTCACAGCTCCCTAATCTGCAGAAATTTTGAAGCCACTTTCTTAAGTCCTAGTTCACAGGAAATGTGAAATCTTAGCAATAGATGTCCCAGTTCCCTTGAGAAACTGAGGGCTAACTGTCATCTGTATACTTAGAGGCACAAAGTAGGCAGGACATTCTGCTGGCCACACAGAAGTGAACCCGAAACTACCCTGGCTTATCATCACTCCAATTACCTAATTTAGAGGAGTTCTGTTTACCTTCCACAAAGCTCTGTGAATTTAAATACGGTTGCCAAATGATGTCTCCTTCTATGAGAAGACATGGCAAGTGCCCCCATGAAAATCTCAGCTCTGTCTTCCAGCCTAGTCCTTTGTGTATCGGGGCAGAGCTGCACCTGGGCAGAGCTGCTATCGCACAAGCTGCAGATATGTGGCATGTGGTGATCCACTGGGATGTTTTTAGTCCTGTCTTTGCAGTGCTGACAGTGAACACTGTCAGCAACTGTGGCTAGTAAAAGCCAGGATGGCCAGGGTTTCTGACTTCTGATAAATAAAGATCTGTGTGGACCAACCAGGGAGGTCACATAGACCAGGGTAGGCCATCATCAAGAATAGGAGTCATGGGAAGTAAAGCAGATGTAAGGGTGTTTCCAGCACCAGCACATCTTGGCATCAGGAGCCAAGGAATACCACAAAGCCACACCATGCAACAAACCTCACATTGATTTTTTTTTGGGAGGGGGGGCGGGGAGAGAACAGAATGGGCTTATGGCTGACATACTCCTCAGGAACTGTAATCCCTTAAGATTCCCTCTCTGCCTGTAGCTCATATCTTATAACTAATTGACCCAGGGACACATAATCCTGACCTCTTGCCTCAATCAAGGACAGCTGAGAACAATCATACCCATTCCAGAGTTCTCTTTTGGGGCACAGCAGGACTCTGCTGCTGGCTCCCTGCCACTCAACCTCCTTTGCCCAGCCATGCTTGCTCCCCAGTCTCAAGAGGTGCTGCACCTCACAAGGAACACTCTCAAGGAAGCTCCTTGAACAAGAATTTAAAACTCCGCCATAAATTAACTTGTTTGTGAGGCTTCACCTGCAACTCCTCTTATACATAATTAGCAGTAATAGCAATTATTACTACAAAGGATTGTTGCATCGAGTCAAATCAATGAAAGACCAGTGAAAACCATTAGTGTAGCATAAGTTTAACATCATAGTAATGTTAATGACATTAATAATAATAATAATAATAAATTTATTGCCGACTCAGGATGTAGTTACAGAAACAGATGAGGGTAGAGTTCTTGCTCTGTTCGTCCACAACAAATAAATTTAAAGCAATGACATGAAAACATTATGCACTAGACACTAACAAGCAGAACAGTCACTAGGGCCAGACAAATCTTTATCTGTCTGCTCCTATATTTGCCCAACAAACTTAAGCCATTAGTGATGACAGACTATGACATAATATGCTTTATCAACTGAACATTATGTATCAAAATTAGTAAAAGAGACCCTTTAAACTTAATTAGCTGCACATTTTAACCACAAATCACTTTGGCGGGGGGGAGGGGAGGTCGGGGTAGGTGTTTATTTCCCTTACATGTAGGACGGTTTACAAACACAGCAGAAGGGCTTCGGCACTGTGGAGGAGGGGAACAACCTGCCTTAGGGTAAGAGGATCTTGGCCTTTAGTGTACACTGAAAAGGGAAGGGAAGGTGATTTCACTCTCTGACCCTTCCTAGGGCCTGAAAGGACAGAGTTGTTTCCACTCCTACACTTCAACCAGGAAGCCACCTTGGTGACTTTGTAATCTAACCGTTGTAAGTGGTAAAGGGAGTGGTCTGGTCCCAACCATGATAGAGAGCTGTAAACGGTTCAGGGAGGTATAGCGTGGGGGCAGATGACATCATCAGAAAGTTGTGACTGCTGGCAGCAGTTACTAACTCCTGGGTGACCTAGTCCTGGCTTGGCAGGCGGGTAGGGGAGATGGGCGGTGATTATTGTTTGGCACTGATGATGTCCACCGATTCAGGCTTTAGACAAGCACCACCCACAAGGAAGCCATCCACGTCAGGCTGGCTTGCCAGCTCTTTGCAGGTTGCGCCAGTCACAGAACCTCCATAAATGATTCAGGTGCTCTGAGCCATCTCATCAGAGACATGGATTTCAGCCATCCCCTAAAGTTCTCACACACTTCCTTGGACCTTCTGAGGTATTGTCACCTTGCCGGTCCCAATGGCCCGCACAGGCTCATAGGCCAAGAGGTCTTTGTTCCAGTCTTTCACATTGTCTGCAATGACCTTGGTTTGCTCAAAAACAACCTTCTCCATGATGCCAGCTTCCCTTTCATCTAACTTTTCCCCGGTGCAGGGGCTCACCCCAAGTCCCTCTACAAGGGCTGGGCCATTTTCTGCCCAGTCAGCTCATCTGACTCCCTGAAGACATGCCTTCTCTTCTTCTCTTCAAGTGCCCCACATGGTACAATCCACATGGCTCCTAAGTCTTTGATTATGCCAGGGCTGATCTCCCCAGTGAGGGCTCCATTGGTCACTTTGTAGCAGTTCTGTGCAGCCACAGCAATTTTGGGATCTAGCTCTTGCCTGGTGAAGTTGATGCAGGTGGAGGCGGGTGCAGAAACCACGTCAGTGTCTGCTGGCAACTTGGCCACATTCAAGGTACAGATTAGTTCTCTCAGGCGTTTCTTCCTCCCGTTCATCTTCCAGTTGCCCCTCACCAAGAACTTCCTAGAAGGTGCCATGGCTCGGCAACACTCTTGCAGATAGTCAGTATGAAGAGATCACTTTGATTTATATGCTTTGAGAAAAATTCATGGGACAGAAGCAAGTGAATATATTTCTAACCTTGGCTCACATGCATTGTCTAACACCCTTGAAGCTCTTCAGACTCCAACATGTGGTGTCTCTGTACCTCTGCATGTCAGCGTGAAGGGCCAAGCTGGAACACAATTCATACATTATTACTTAAGGCAGTGATTCTCAACTTGTGAGTCATGACCCCAGTGGGGTCATACACAGATATCCTGCATATTTGGATGGTTACGTGATGATTCATAACATTACCAAGATTACAGTTATGAAATATCAACAACATGATTTTATGGTTGGGGGGTCACCACAACATGAGGAGCTGTCTTAAAGGGTTGAAGGATTAGGAAGGTTGAGAACCACTGCCTTCGGGCATGATGGAGAGCCAAGCACAGCTGCCAACTTCCAGTTCTGCTGTGCAGTCTGCTACCAACACCAAATTTAAGGATGAGAATACAGAAGTGTGACATGCTACCTCTCCCACTCCAGCAGCCTCACAACCACTTCATTCCTGAAGATCAAAATCCCCTGACTAGCTCTGAAATTTCTTCCTGGGATCTTAATACGTCTGCAAGTTTTCCTTCCAGCGTTGATTTTTAAGAAATAGAGCTACTAAATTGATCTGTTCAGGCTTATTTTTTTAAAGTGTCACTTGACATGGTAACTTATGAACAATATAAGTTTGCTTTTACAGGTCTGCCGACTGGCAGGTCTAGTCTCAAGGTGCTACCAAGTTGAGTCCTTACATCACTTAGACAGCATCTCCTCTCGTGATCTTGTAGGGTGCCTTTCAGAGGACACCAATCCCCTTTTGTAAGGGCCCCATTCCTGGACCTGGAAAATGGCAAAGGCTTTACCTCCAGGTACACTGGCTGTTGGATTTTAACACATAATTATTCAGGGCACAGCAGTTACAAGGCATGACTTGTTTGAAGGAAGAGGAGAAAATTTTCTTCACACTTTTGCTTATCTCTAGACACCTTCATGACTGCTGATGCCCACTTTGCTTATGAAGAAGAAGAAGAAAAAAACAGGAAACAACCTAGGAACCTGCCACAGAGGGCCTCTGAAAGCCTCTGCCCTGTAGACTATCAAAGCAGACGCTGAGCCTGATGGCCAACTGTCGGGCAGAGTGAATAGAATTTTATGTAAGAAGTGGGAAATAGCAAGAGCTGGAGAGGACAGGAACTCCACAAGGAGAGCAACAGAACCAGAAAATTTGAACATAGGGAATTTCCCAGAGACTCATACTCCAACCAAGGACTATTCATGGAGATAACCTAGAACCCCTGCACAGACATAGCCCATGGAAGTTCAGTGTCCAAGTGGGTTACATAGTAATGGGAAGAGGGACTGCCTCTGACATAATCTGATTGGTCTGCTCTTTGATCACCTCCCCCTGAGGGGGGAGCAGCCTTACCAGGCCACAGAAGATGACAATGCAGCCACTTCTGATGAGAACTGATAGACTAAGATCAGAAAGGAGAGGAGTGGACTTGGGGAGGGGCATGCATGCAGAAAGGGGAGGGAGGGTGGGGTCGGGAGGGGAGGAGGGAGGGGCTTATGAGGGGATACAAAATGAATAAAGTGTAATTAATAAAAGTTAAATAAAAAATTTAAAAAAAGAAAACCAGAAAATGATAAGTTTCATTCTCTTTGGTTATCATATTATTTCAATTTCTTTGTTTTATGACAATTTCTATTCTTCCTATTGAGAATTGGAAGGGGGAGGGAGCTACAGGTGAGATACAAAGGGATAAACCGTTATTAATAAAAATTGAAATCAAATTATTAAAAAAGTATTGCAAGCATTCTAATTATTGCAGCTACTTCGGTTTCAGTAATGATCAGAAATCTAGATCAGGAAAGAAATGCTAAGAAATGTTTAAAATAAGAGAATGACTTTTTCTCCAGAGAAAAGTACATGCAAATAAAAATTCACAAACAGATTTTGTAGGCGATCACACGCTGCATACCGGATGGAGCATTACATTTGTTTGCCTTCTATAAAGTTTCACTTGTCAGTCAACTGGAGGCTTTGTGCTATGAGCATGCATATGTGATTGCAAATAATGAGGCCGATTCCATAAAACATATGTACACAAAAAGGAACATATGTACATCTCTCTCTCTCTCTCTCTCTCTATATATATATATATATATATATATATATATTCACACACATTAGCTTGCATCCAAATTTAACATTTATTACCAACAATGGCACAAGAAATGTGGTCTAAGTTGTTCTTCATTCCCCGTTCCTGTCACTTGTTACATCTAGCAATGGGAAGCATACCATCCAATGGCTGAAATTTAAGACAATCCTCTAGTCTCTTAGTACCACATTATTGCGCCTCTGAAACAGGCATCTGTTGCAGTTCTGCAAAATGGTTAAAGAAGTTAGAAAATTGACATTGGAATGACTCGGAATTGGTTTGGCTCGGTTGGTAATACTAGAGATTCAGCAAAAGTCCCAATCAGTAACCAATTAATTGGGCCCAAGAAAAGTCTTGGCGGTCCGTAAGACTGATCTGTCATGTTTTCTGTATGCTGTAAGAATTTCTTCGCCTGGAAGAAAATCCACCTACAGCAAGGCAGTATGTCAGGCTGGAGCTCGAAAACTCTATTCCACAAATATCCTACTCAAGAAGCAGCTTCAACAGTGATGGAATGGCTGAAAATATCATACAAATTTAACTTCAAATACCCAGAAATGTGATGGGTAAGCAAGGTGGCACACTCCTGTAATCCTAGCACTTGGAAGAAAGGAGAGACTTGCAAATTTGAAGCCAGCATCAGCTACAACCCAGGAGTGCACAGAAAGCCTATTGAAGAAATATCCAGAATGATCATGGAAAATGAAGATAGATTGTTCATGATGCAAGTGGGAGATGAGATAGATATGGATGGAGAATACCAGTTTACTACATAAATAGATGTGGACTCTGCTAAACTAGCCAATATCCACATATAGGGTAAGAAAATGATTTTATGGTCGGGGGTCATCACAGAATAAAAAGGCCACATTAAAGAACTGAACATTAGGAAGGTTGAGAACCATTGACTTAACGGCATCATGGAGAGCCAAGCACAGATGCCAACTTCCAGTTCTGCTGTGCAATCTGCTATCAACACCAAATTTGAGGGTTAGAATACGTGTGATATGCTACCTCTCTCACCCCACCAGCTTCACAATCACTTGATTCCTGAAGATGAAAATTCCTGTGTGAAAAACCACTGCTATGGTTTGAATGTGTCCTCCCCAAAAGTATATGTTAGAAACTTAAAACTCTATCTGATACTGTTGAGAGATGGTTTCTAGTGAGGAATGTTTGTTTGTTTGTTTGGGTATTTTTTTAGTGTTGGTATTTTTTTTATCATTATCATCATTTATTACAATTTATTCAATTTGTGTCCTGGCTGTGCCTCCCTCTCTCATCTCCTCCCAATCCCACCCTCCCTCCCTCTTCTCCCCCTATACCCTTCCCCTAGTCTACTGATAGGGGAGGGCCTCCTCCTCTTCCATTTGACCCTAGTCTATCAGATTGCATTGTCTTCCTCTGTGGCCTGGAAAGGCTGCTCCCCTCTCAGGGGAAGGTAATCAGAGAGCCAGCCACTGAGTTCATGTCAGAGACAGCCCCTGTTCCCCTTACTAGGGACTCCACTTGGAGACTGAGTCTATGGGCTATATCTGAGCAGGGGTTTTAGGTCGTCTTCATGTATTGTCTTTGGTTGGGGTATTATTCTCTTCAGGGCCTCCAGGGATCAGTTTTTATGGCTTTGTTGGTCTCCTTGTGGAGCTCCTGTCCCCTCCAGGTCTTTCTATCTCCCCATTCTTTCATAAGATTCCCTGCAGTCTGCGCGAAGTTAGCTTAGCATTTATGCCTTCGAGCAAGTCCGCGGACCCTCTGCAACTAATGAGTAATGTTTAGGCCCTCCATGTCTCCATTCTCATGAATGGATTGAGGCCAATTATAAAAAGTCTTGAGGTTGCAAAGATAGATCTCTTGTTCTCTGGTGCTCTCTGGGCCTTCCATTGGGAGATGACACAGATCTAAGGTCATTGCTAGATACAGACTCATGACTTCAGACTTCTTAACCTCGAATTACACAGCCAGCTGCAAAGCAAAATATGTGAACTACAATACTGCTCACAGGGGACTGTATCAGCTAGGAGGGTGGTACAATAGCAAATATAGTTAGGAACACAACCCTCGCCTTAGAGGAAGACAGGTCATCAGTAAGGTGGGCGCTGCTTCTGAAGCCACCTGGGGATTTCTATTCTAAAAGAAATCAGAAAACCTCAAGCAAGGCTTTTTTTTCCTGAAATCTGCAATTATTTGCATTAAATAGGCCCTATTTCTCTTGCTGGCCTTGACTTAATGTGAGTCTGATTCATTCATTTGTACTCTGAGGGGAAAAACATAGATTTGAATAAAGTCATTAAAAGAGAGCTGTGGGAAAGGGGTCCAATGCTTTATGACTCTAAAAATTAAGCAGACATGATAATAATTGAAGTCAAGCCATTTTATCGGGTTTCTCAGTTCATAATGGGTATTCTGTTATTCCCATGAGCTGTTGCTATAAAGCATATAGCTTATATAACCCTAACTCTAAACACTTCAAGTACTTCTATGGAAGAGAGGCTGTACTTCCCTCCCTCCTCCCCTCCCGAAAATAAAAGTCGATGAACAAACATTCTTTACTATGCTAGTCATCCATGAAGAAAAGCTCCTCCATGCCCTGGTCTTCAATGCCCAGTCTGACCTGTGTGTGAAGAGCTAGCAACATCAAACTCCGCCTCTGCCCTCTCATCGGGGTTTCATTGTGGCTGCTCCCACTGTTAGCATAGTGGGGTCAACGGTAATTGATAGCCCCACATCCCTCAGTGAAGAGCTGGTGACAGTTCTCGTTGGCTCCATTGCTTTGGGTGTTCACTGCCTTGCATACTCTATAGCAGAACAAGAGCTCAGATGACGGATGAGAGGGAGCTCAGCAGGAAGGCTGCGCTGTGGATATCGTAGATGACAAGCCCTCTCTGCAGAAGACCGGGACAGGGGCTTGCAAAGTTTCAGATTTGGATGCAGCGCCCATTTTCTGCGCCAGCAGCATGGCAGAGGCAAAAACGTAAGCGCAAGAAGTAAGAGGAAGATGTCTTGTCACACAGAGCTTAGGTGACATTTGAAGTGTCATTGGGAGAAACAACCCACCATACCGCCTCAAAAATATGACAAGGGTTAATAAATCCTATGGGTTCTAGAATTCTGTCAGAAAACATGAACGAAAAAGACAGATTGGCCATGGTGCGATGGAGAGAGGAAGTGGCTATGCATGCAGAACAACTGTTTGTTCCACGGGTGGGTGTGGCTTCTGCTTGCCCTGTGTGGTACTGCCTTCCTGTGTTAGGAAACTGCTGTGAGTACTCCCACAAGTGTGTGTTAGAACGTTAAGCTCTAGCCCAATAGCGGTGAGATACGCTTTCCAATGGGAAACGTGTAATCCACTCTCATGACTGGATTAATGCCAACTACAAAAGAGTTTAAGGCCACAAAAGCAGGCTTATGGCTCTTTGATGTTCTTTCCACCTTCCAGTATAGAGCGATACAGCTCCAAGGCCCACATATAGGATCTTTGATTGTGGACTTCTTACCACTCAAAACTGTAAGAAGTAAATCACTTCTCAATTAATCCTCCAGTTTGGGGCGTTACATTACAGCAGAATGAAACAGATAAGAATTACTCTGGGCTTTTGTATTATTTTGTCATTACTTTCGGAAAAGCCAAATGTGTATGTATCAGTAGAGAGGTTTGTACGTATGTATGTGCACGTTTTGTTTTCATGAGTATGTGATGGAATGTAAATAATCTTGGCAAATTGTCATGTGATGTTTGTGCTTGCTGAGAACTGACTCAAGTGCCCTTTCAAACTCCCCATGTTGACGCAGTCTGGCCTCCTAGCCCTGAGGAAAGCAGTAAATATCTAAGTGTATTAAAAAAAAAAAAAAAAAAACACATTGCTAAGATTCCCTAGACAGTAAAGCATTTTCAATCGAGGTTACCACTGCTTATCTCATGGCATGATAATGCCTCAGTGAGAACAAGATGCTGAAAGCTCAGCTGTAGAGAGGGACTCTCTGCTCTGCACAGGGCCCTCAGTTAGGACCTCTGGCATGGCTGTGCCAGCAGGCCTTTCCCGTCATCTGTTGGATGATGTAAGCACCAAATTTGGTGTCATTTGTATGCTCAGTTAGGCTTTTCCAGTTGTCTCTGTCGGATGTTTTGCCTGATTTCATGATGGTTCACTGTCTGCCTGCTATTTCTCTCTCATACTTGCTACTTGTTGATTTACTTTTGCTTTCTATATAAACTTAAACTCATTCATTCAAACCAGAGGCCTGGTTATCATAGATCATTATCTATTAAGAATATGTCTATATTTATTTGTGTGTGTTGATAATGTATTTAAGTAATGTTTAATTACCATGTGAACTAAACAAACAAGCAGGAGGGGAAAAAAGCCTCAAGCCTAGTCCATTAAATTAAGAGTTTCATTTTTTTGGCACTCTCTAGATAATAAAAGGGATTCACATAAAATATGACTTCCAAAAATCAAAGAAATAATGCTTACCAGTAATTGATATTATGATATTATAATTTGGCATGATACCTTGTCACCTTAGTTCTAAAAGGACATGGGCTATTAGTTACAATGGAGTGTTCCTTGTGAGTGCTTCTCCAAGATTCACTTGTAACTTCTCTTCATTTCCACTCAGAACTCAGCAAAGGAGACTAAAAGGTTTGATAGTTGAGTCTCCAAAAGACAGAGAAAGTCATGTGTCATAGGGCAAGTATGGCAGATGAGAAAAAAGGTTTTAGTGGGAACAAAGTAGCTTTGTTTCATTCCCATTATTTCCCCTGTCTTAAAACATACATTGATTATGGTTCTCCCTCTCCCTACTCCTCCCCACCTCTCCTCCCATCTGGATCCATTCCCTTTCTGTCTCTCATTAGAAAAGAACAGGCTTCTCGGGAATCTCTCTGTAGGTGGTGGAAAAAGAATAAGAGCCAGAAGAGATGGAGGACAGCAGGAAAACAAGTCCTTCTAAATCAACTGAACAGGGCTCGTATGAAGTCACAAAGACTGAAGCAGCAAGCATAGGGTTTGCACCACATCCTCTGTGTATATGTTATAGCTTGCAGTGTAGTGTTTTGGCAGGACTCCTGAGTTGAATGACTGGATCTCTGATTCCTGGGCTTTTCTATCCTCTTTTATTGCTGAGAGCATCAGTGTGCCTTCTTCATTTTTTTTTTTCTGGGACTCTGAACCCATCTTGCTTTCCTTGGCCTGCCTTCCTTTAGTGGTCCCTTGTCTGTTCCCCATTTCCAGTGTGCTTTCAAGCTACCAGGAGACCCTCAAGTGAGCTCCTACCTCCCTTCTCTCAACACTTTTGTTGTGAGGAAACTTGGTGCTTTGTACCCCACAATTTATTTTTTAATTTAATTTTATTTTATTAATTACACTTTATTCACTTTGTATCCCCCCATAAGCCCCTCCCTCCTCCCTCCCAGTCACACCCCCCTCCCCCTTCTTCACGCATGCCCCTCCCCAAGTCCACTGATAGGGGAGGTCCTCCTCTCCTTCCTTCTGATCTTAGTCTATCAGATCACATCAGGCATGGCTGCACTGTCATCTTCGGTGGCCTAGTAAGGCTGCTCCCCCCTCAGGGGGAGGTGATCAAAGAGCAGGCCAATCAGTTTATGTCAGAGGCAGTCCCTCTTCCCATTACTATGGAACCCACTTGGACACTAAACTGCCATGGGCTACATCTATGCAGAGGTTCTAGGTTATCTCCATGCCTGGTACTTGATTGGAGTATGAGTCTCCTGGAAGACCCCTGTGTTCAAATTTTCTGGTTCTGTTGCTCTCCTTGTGGAGTTCCTGTCCTCTCCAGATCTTACTATTTCCCACTTCTTACATAAGATTCCATGCACTCTGCCCAACAGTTGGCCATAAGTCTCAGTGTCTGCTTTGACAGTCTGAAGGGCAGAGCCTTTCAGAGGCTCTCTGTGGCAGGTTTCTAGGTTGTTTCCTGTTTTTTTCTTCTGATGTCCATCCTCTTTGCCTTTCAGGATGGGGATTGAGCGTTTTAGTCAGGGTCCTCTCTCTTAATTAGTTTCTTTAGATGTACAGATTTTAGTAGGTTTATTCTATGTTATATGTCTATATGAGTGAGCATATACTGTGTGTGTCTTTCTGCTTCTGGGACAGCTCACTCAGGATGAGCCTTTCCAGGTCCCACCATTTACCTGCAAATTTCATGACTTCCTTATTTTTCATTGCAGAGTAATACTCCATTGTGTAGATGTACCACAATTTCTGCATCCATTCTTCAGTTGAGGGGCATCTGTGCTGTTTCCAGCTTCTGGCTATTACAAATAAAGCTGCTATAAACATGGTTGAGCAAATGTCCTAAATGGGACCTCATGAAACTGAAAAGCTTCTGTAAAGCAAAGGACACCATCATCAAAACAAAACAGATTGGGAAAGAATCTTCACTAACCCTTTATCTGACAGAGGGCTAATATCCAGTATATATAAAGAACTAAAGAAGCTGAAAAGCAGCAAACCAAGTAATCCAATTAAAAAATGGGGAACACAGCTAAACAGAGAACTCTCTGTAGAGGAATATCGAATGGCAGAGAAGCACTTAAAGAAATGCTCAACATCATTAGCCATTAGAGAAATGCAAATCAAAACAACCCTGAGATTTCACCTTACACCCATCAGAATGGCCAAGATGAAAAACTCAAGTAACAACACATGCTGGAGAGGTTGTGGAGAGAGGGGAACCCTCCTCCACTGCTGGTGGGAATGTAAACTTGTACAACCACTCTGGAAATCAATCTGGCACTTTTTCAGACAACTAGGAATAGTGCTTCCTCAAGATCCAGCCATACCACTCTTAGGCATATATCCAAAAGATGCTCATATATCCCACAATTTAAGTTGTTTGTGTTTTATTAACTGTTAGCTCCTCTGTCATCCTCTAGGGTTCAAATGAGCTTATATAAGGAAGTAAATCTAAATTTCTTGTTCTTCTAACTGAATAGCTAACTTTTCAGTTTCTGGGCAGACGAACCCTGAGTAATCTAATTTCCTTATATCGCTTTTCTTTCCCATGGAAGCACCTTCCTCTCTTGTGGAAACTATTTACCTAGAAAACCCACACTATCTCCTGGTCCTCGGAAAGACTCAAGTATGTTAACATCCCACCCATTAATTTGCTTTGACTCCACTTGGCATCCCTTGTACATATAAATAAAAGTGTTCTATAAAACCATCTGTGAAAGTATTACATGAAGAATGTATCTGAATGTTATTGGATGCATTTTTTAATCAACAATTTTGAAATACTTAATTTTATAGCTAAGTTTTTCGTGTCTCTAGACTTCTCAAAGCACATAGCAATTTTTTGGTAAATTTCCTACTAAAAATACTGAGTGACCAAAAGGAGCCAGGGCCACACTCCACCCAAGCCACCTGTATCAGATATAGAAAAGCTGTAACTCAAGTGGAGAGTGCAGCCACAGAGAAGCTCTCTGATATTCGACCATTTTCTGCTCTCCCTACAGCACATACCTATGCAACGGAAGGCATCTTACAAATTGTGCAATCTCTACTTTACATTAGTCATTTTGTTTTTGTCAGTTGGCAAACCATGGTTTCAAAATCAGCATTATTTACATGAGCTCACATTACCAGCAGGTCAAAGGACTCCACGTTTTCTAGCAACATATACAAGCCTTTCTTCCCACACCACATGGCCTTTTCACAAAACCAGCAACAATCTCAGCATTTACCATCTTACCCTTCTTTACATCACCTCCCCATAAATAAATTTTCCTTCTTTTATTAGTTTTACTACAACGAATTGAACTCTCTTCCAATTCTCATTCTCATGACCAACCTACTAGCTACTTTTCCAACTTCAGATATGGAAAAGCAGAGAGCACGAGTGAAAACTTTGAGTGTGGTATCAGCCTTGGGTTCTGCTAATTTGTCTTGTGTTTTAGGTGTCTTCTAGTCAGCTCCACAGTCACTGAGGCCCAGAGGTGCTATTTTCCACCACTTTCCTTTAGTACTGCAAATATTTATTACCTACTCAATGGAAGCCATCTGTGGCGCAAGTACCAAATTGGATGTATTTATCAACATGGAAAGAACCCCTTTGTGGGTTCAATGCAGTCTCCATATGTGCGCAGTGCCCTTATCACGCTCCAGGTATAAGTTCTCTGATAGCTAAACGGGAACAAGGATTTGGATTTGGATTTAAAACCGTGTTCAACACACAGCAGCAGCGGCAGTGGACCCAAGCCCTACACCACAAATAAGACATGTAGGTGGGAGGGGAGTAGTTTGGAAGGAGAAAGGAAATGGGCAGGAGCCAGGAGAGCTAGAGGGGTGAAAATGATCACAATGCTTTGCATACACATAAGAAATGACTATAAATGAAAAAAACATTAAAGCTATGTTCAAGCACTCAAGCTAAGCCACAAGGCAATCTCCACATTTAGCCACAATGTAATCATTCATGTTTTTAATTTTGAGGGCTAACAAGTATTGTTTCTCTTGGTGGGTTAACTCTTTCTAAGGTTATTAAAGCTTCTCATTCTCCACCTCTCTTAAGATTTCCTGTCCTGAGTTATGTACCAGGCAGATGATAACCTCCAGTGTTCTCAGAGATTCCTCAGCTCAGAAGATCCCAAGCTCATTTCTCCTTTGTTGACCTGTGCCTGGTTTTTCCACACAGCTGGGAGCACCAGTATCAGAAACTAAGCCATTTTTGCCTTAGTTCTGTGCTGTAACATTCCCTGCCACCCACACGGAGCAACGGCCATTAGTTCCCAGGGCCAACAGAAGATAAGTAGAGTAGAATATGTGGCCCTCCGTGAAAAATTATGATACTCAGATCTGAGATGATTCTCCAAGAACCTGAAGCTGCAAATGACAACTCAATGGACTAGTCTTCTCTTGGAATTTCCCCACCTTACCAGAGAAAGGAAGCCACCTTACCAGAGAGAGCCTGTCTGATGTCTCTGTGCATGACTGGGCACTGTGAGAGGTGCAAAGGCCCTTTGTATTGATCCTGGAAGATCCAAGCCGAGCCCTGAAGCTCCCTTAGGATAACAGAAATCTCAAGGCAAAAATCTCAAGGCAATCTCAGCCCAACTTCCCCCTGCCCAGCCCTGCTCCCGTTAGTGCTCCACAGTGCCGTCCCCCCTGACCACTTCTCAAAGAGCACACCTTGCAAACAGATGTCAGAGTCCATTGTAGGGAACTGGCCCAAGATAAAGGAGTTCTAAATGCAAATTCAATGCTAATTTAATAACACCTTGGTAGCATATTGATTCCTCTTTTTTTTAATTCAATAAATGTGAATGCTTGTATTTTTATAATATGTTGATGTAGTTATAATCTCTTGCATGCTGTATGGATTCTTGCCTGTCAATAAACAGCTGATTGACATATAGCTAAGGCAGGAAATAGGAGGGAGGAGTTCCAGTAGAGAGAAAAAATGCTGGGATAGAGGGAAGCACACAGAGGATTTGCCAGGGACACTGAGGAGGACAGATGCATGAAACCTGAGCAGAGGAAACCAACCACATGGCAAAACTTAGCGTAGAATAAATGGGATATTAGTTATGAGCAAGTCAGGAAACATGCCTATCTATATTGTCCTAGGTTTTTGTAAATATATTTAAGCCTCAGAGTAGTTATTCCTGGAAACAAAGGTATGGGTGAAAAACACGGGTCACAGAAAAACCCCATCAACATATTGATTACTTCCTATGTGTCAATACGATCATAAATTCAAAAATTATTTCAAGGCTTAATTCCAGATAAGGAATTAAGTTAATTACGCATACTACAAAATAACAGTTGGCTGAGCCAGGATTTAAACCTAAGCCTAAAGAAACGCATTCACATCTAAATATCCAGGAACAAAGGAAGAGCCTCGAGAGTGCCTGGCTTTGCGGGAGCCAGTGTCCTAGAATAGTGCACTTCCAGGTCCCTCCACTGCATCCCTACAGTGCTCTCAGTGAGGCCAGGTTGCCTCTCATTAGTGTAAAGCCCTCCATTTTATTTCTGAAGCCAGCAGCATTCATCCCATTCCAGTTGCTAACAATTAGTTTTAGAATTGTTATGTCATACACATAATTATTCCCACTGGGACAAGAAATTAGTCTCTCAAGGATTCTTGGAAAGAAATAGCTGACAAGAAAAAGACACGGGTGACGAGTAAGCCTTTTTCCTGGCAGGGTGTTGTCTTGAGATATGGCAATGGGAAAGTAGCAGCCATCTGTAGTCTCAGGAGATGATTGACATCGTCAATACAAAACCAATAGTCTACGGTGGGACGAATAGGAATGGAAAGCATCAATGTCCCTAACGTGGTTTGTGGGTTCTAACTCAACTGTTCAAAAACTTGCCATGCCTGTAGCCATCCTCTTACACAATATTATAAGTTATGTGTTGTTTCAGCCATTAATTCTGGAAGGGGCAAAAGATAGGGTTGTTACTTGCAGCCAAAAGTATCTTAAATGCACAAAGCTTGTTGGACTAGAAGGAAACTTAGGAAACCTGATGAGGGAAGGGTTAATAAAATGAACAAAGTATCACAAAATATAATGTGTACAAATGACAAAAAAATGAGTTAGTAATTTAAATTAATAGAAAAGTAAACATAATAAAGTAAGATAAATAAGGAAATAGAGAAAGGTCAAATATAACAGAATTAAAGATAAAGAATAAAATGAATTTGGCAAATTTGTATGGAATACTAAAATTGTCTAGTCACTAAATCAAATTGTCCAGGGAGAGACAGTAATTTATTTCCAAGATTCTTCAATCATTCACAGACTGCTCTGAAATCAGATAATATCAACGGTCCCTGAAGAAATATCCAGCTTAAATTTGGTAACCATGATTTGTGTAATGATAGTTTTAAACTTATTATCTTCATGTTTAAAAGTTTAATGATAAGAATAATTTAGAGAGCCTGTAATTGCATAGCTATAATCCTATGTTTTATGTCTGCCTCAAACAAACTTGAGTCAATGTACAGTGATGATAAATGGATATATTTATAAATGTCTCCCTTAGCCAAAACCAAGAACTATTATTTTTTAAGGAGCATAAATAAGAACAACTCATGCCACATGATAGAGTAAAACTGTAGAGATTGCAAGGCAAAACTCAAGAGCAGATTAGTAGGAGGTCATAGGCCAGCCCTATGTAAAGACATCCTGTAGTAAGTAGGGTTGAGATCTGCGTGCACCTTAACCAAAGTTCTAACACTGAAGAGGTGCTGGCTACCAAATAGCGACCTCCCAATTTTATCCACTGTTCTGAATCACTATCCAGTCTACATGGCTATGTTTTTCTCATTATGCTGCCATTATTCCACACTGTGGTTCCAGGGATAGTTGGTGTACATGAGATAGATTCATATCTTACCAAAGGTTAGTGTATTGCTCATTGGATTTTGGCTCATCATATTCTGACAAGAATGCCTTCATTTGGCAGCTTACTTTTCATAATTGTCTATTGACCTAGCTATCATCCGACCTCTTAGCCATCATCCATTAACTATCTATCATCTATCTCTATATATTTATTTATCATGTATATCTACTTGTCTCATTATCTGTCAATATTGTGTGTTTGTGTGATCCTGTATGCATAAGTGTGTGTGTGTGTGTGTGTGTGTGTGTGTGTGTGTGTGTGTTTAATGTGCATGTGTGCCTACAGGTACGCATTTACATGTGTGCTCCTCTATGGAGGTCCAGGGTCTGTGGCATGTGTTTTCTTCTATACATCTTAGTTTTTGAGACAGAGTTTCTCATTAAACCTGTAGCTGATACATTCTGCTAGACTGGCCAGCATGTGTAGTCCTCTTGCCTATGCTTCTCTGGCACTGGGATTAGAGGCATGTGCCCCTGTGCCTAGCTTTTACATAGAATGGACTCAGGTCCTCATGCTTGCCTGGCAAACACATTACAAACTGAGCCATCTCCCCAGGCTTTATCTGGCTATCTTTTATAGGCAGGCTGTAAAAGTTTTCCAGAGAAGATCCTTTTGACAGGGGTCTCAAAGATAGTGATGTGATCCTAGATTTCTAGCCAGTTGGAAAAGAAACCATGTCCTTACTTACATTAATTTGAGTGTGACCATTGTTGCTGAAAACAGTTTGAAATCATCTGGGAGTTGAAGGGACAGCATGGATCTGGTTGGCCCACACAGGAGTCTTGGGTACATCTGAGGAACAAACTCCCCAGAATCCTCATGTCTGCTACAGGTAGAACAGTGTAGTCCTCCTGGAAGAGAAAGATCAGCTAGGGAAGCAGGAACACATTGGCAGCTAGAGTGACTCATTAGCACTCCTAGGACAACGGGCTAATGGGGACAGCTGCACAAGTTGAGACCTGGTCCCATTCAGGATGTCTCAAGGATATGTCACCATCCTTAAACAAGCATTCTACATTCCCCACTGAAAAATATAAGGAAAAATCAGAATTTATAAAACGACAAAGGGAATCCTGCCAGCAACAACTTCCTTCTTAAAGGAAATGAATTATTTAAAGCTAAATAAAATTTCCTGAAAATATATGTCTCTGCTTTCAAGAAATTTACCCACACGGGAGGCGGACAGCTTAGTGTCGCCCATATTCACCTTGAGTTTTGCAAGGAGCTTAGAGAGATGAATTAAATCTTCTTTACCACATTCTTTTTCAAGCAAGAGAGGGCAAATAATGCCTATCCTAAAACTAAAATTAAAGTGGGAATCTACTTTTTTTCCATTAAAATTTTGTGTCAGTTTAATAACTTCTGGACCATTATGTCCCATCTTTCAAAAATGAAAACTTTCACTATAGACTGCAGACTCGCTTTGAACCCCGTGTTGTATTTACTTAGATGGGCATTTCTACGTTTTTCCTGAAGCTGTAGTTAAGACTTTGAACTTTAAATAACCATTTAGAATTAAAGTGAAAGGATTCTACCAAAGCTCCTATGTAGAATTCCTAGATTGGGTGAGGATGGACAAGTGTACACAGAACGCACAGTTCAAATTAGAGTGGCGGCCTGTGAAAAAAATTAGATCAGTGAATTTTAGAACTGGGAGAGCATGATAATTCAACCTTGTCATTTTACAAAGAAAGAAATATTGAACTACAAAGCTCCTCAAGCCTGAATCAATAGTTCTCTTCTAAAGTCTTGGCTCTTCATATTTATCCAGAAAAAATGATGAATTGGTTTTTAAATATCCTTATGGTCAGAATCATTTATCTCAAGTCCCAGAGCAAAGCTAGGTTATGATATTGATTATTTTTCTATCTAAATTGTCTTGGAAATTGTCAGTTGTTGATTTCCTTTAAATGTGAACTTTCATTACTTAAACATCCGAAGTAAAAGAATCAATAAACAACACGAACTCTATGGCTTGCTCAAAGATGGCATTCAAATCTCATGCTGCAATTCATTTTTTCTTTTAAGAATCACTGTTTTTATAATCATATTACATATGGTATAGATTTCATTGTAAATAAGAACTAATTTGAAATCATAGCTTCACAAAGTAGAAACTAAGCAAACAAATACATTGACTTGGCTCCTTGACTTTGTTCTACCCGCACTGGAGTAGCACACAGTGTTTAGGGCTTCAGTAACAAACACAGAGGGTGTGCTATTATGCCTTTGGCCAGAAACAACGAATCCATCTAGAGCAATGGGTTCTCTAATGACCTCTCAACTTCCTTCTTAAGCATGATGGAGCACACTACTCCTTAGCCCAAATCTCACAAAGGCTTTCTGCTTCTTTCACAGGAAAACAACAACTACACACACACACACACACACACACACACACACACATACACACACACACAATTTCCTACATTGGGCCTTCATCTTATATTATTGAAGCTGTACTATTTGTTTACCATAGGTACCTACTGACCCAGCTGGCTTCAATCACAGTGACTCTCTTTGTTGTTCCTATGACATGAGGAGATATTTCTTTTGGGCTTATGTTTTTCCTTCTAGGTAATCATCCACTTTCAAATCTTGCCTGATTATCACCTTCAAATCTCAACTCAGAATTCCTAGCTTACTGAGGTCATCTGATCATCCTGCAATTCCATCACACACCCTTCCTCTTATTGTTTCCAATTGTGATGACCACCTTTGTAGTGGTTTGGATGATATGTCCCTCCATTCTCCATATTTGGATTCTTAGTGACCAGTTGGCATAGTTATATGGGTAGTTTTAAGAGGTATGGACTTATGAAAAGAAGTATGTCACTGAGAGTAGATTTGGAGACCTTAAAGACTTGGACCATTTGGAGTTTGCTCCCTCTGCCTTCTGTTTGAGATGTGAGCACTCAACTTCCTGCTTCAACCACCATGTCTTGAAAAATAAGTCAAATAATCCATTCCTCCTATAAGCTGTCTTGGTCATGGCATTTTATCACATCAATATTAACTGATACAACTGTCTGAGACAAGGCGTATTTTATGTGTTTCTTTTCACTAGAAAACATATTAAATTTCACCCATTTTTCATTGCTATATCCATAGTGCCAGGAGCAGTGACTTTAATGTAGCATATTTCCAGTAAATATTATCAAATGGATTGATCCTAAGTGAGCTATAAAATAAATAGACATAAAAATTATAAAGACATGAGAAAAAAACAAAAATCTTAAAGAGCCAATACTATGAAAAGAAAAAATTTAATCCCAATCTATATCCTACAAATAAATAAAAATATCACCTGACTTAAAAATCTGATAGCTTGATAACAAGGTGAACTGGCTGGTTGGACATAGCCAGATAAGAAATTAGAAAGCTGAAAGGAATTATCCAGAAAGCAACATGAATAAACACAAGGCAAATTTAAAAAAAAATACATGAAGAATGAGAGAGGAAAAGAAGTTGCAGAAGTGGGAAAGAGAAAATCAAAAGAGACATTCAAAAGATAGGTTTCATTTCTTTCATAAGCAAAAATGTAAGAACCAATGAACCTTCTGGGCTCGGTGTCACACACATTTACTCCAAGCACTTAGGAGGCAGAGACAGGCAGACTGCTGGGAGTTTGAAGACAGCCTGGGCTACCTAGAAAATTCTATAGTGGTCAAGTCTACATAATGAAAAACCTTGTCTCAACCCTCACCCAAAACGGTGAAATCAACAAACCCCAAACAAAACATATTGTTGTCCATACTCAAAACAGAAAAAGAAGAAAATCTGCAAAAACACCAACAAGTAGAAGTAATCATACAAAGAATAAAACAGCTCAGTTACAAGCAAATAACCATGAAGAAAACGTAAGCAAGCATTCCTTCTCTTGAACCAGAGGTCAAGGTAAAGGCAAGAACAGCACAAAACCATTGAAACAAAACTTAACATTTAGGTGAACAGATGACTCATTGCTGAAGTGTATTAACAATGCTCTCAAAGCTTTTACATTTTCTCCTTTTTTTAAGTTTGAATACATGGGTAATTAGCTACCATTATTATGTCCTATGTCTTGCTTCAATAATAAGAGATTAGTAAATGGCTTTCAAAGCTCTGTAAATATTGGAAGATAACCCACTGCTATTTTAATGACATGCTTCTTGTTGCTATAGAAATCTGGTCAGTAAGGAGGAGCTAGTGTAAATCAGCAGATGTTCCTATCTTATTCATGCTACAGCTTTACCGTGGGTTGGCTGGGGCCTCTGTCATCCTCTCTCCGGGGCTAGGAGTATTATCAGTAGCCACACTAGGAAGAAAAGGCTCAGTGAATCAGTACTCAAGGCTAGTGTTTCATGCTACACAAAGGACATGGCAAAGCAAGTTCATTTCTGGATACCTGATACCCATCCCACCTGTGTGGTGGCAGAAATGATTACATTGTAAAGAAAGTTATTAACTCATGCTACAAGGTTAACCATGTTTTCATTCACCAGCCATTGTTTGTATTAAGCACACTGTCTATTTAGCTCTATAAGTATTCTCCTCAAAGCTCTAACAACAGTTTATGTTTAGGCCTGACTAGAGCCCCAGGGAACAATCTTCTAAGCACATCACTCACTCAGTTTCAAAATACCCTTTCCCCATAACTAAAGGTTCCCTTTACTGAGATAACATTCTGTCGGTTCCATTTAAAGTTGAATAAGATCTTCATTTTATTCTCCTGCCTCTGCAGAAGACATTGATACAACCCCCTTTGAAAAATAAAAATAAACCACTTCTAGCCAGGTGTGATGGCCACACCCATAATCCCAGAGGCAAATGCAGGTGGATCTCTGAGTTTGAGGCCAACCCAATCTACAGGGAGAGTTCTAGGACAGCCAAGGCTGCACAGAAAAACCCTGTCTCAATAAACCAACAGATAGATAGATGATAGATAGATAAGTAGATAGATGGATGGATGGACTGACAGACAGATAGATGGATAGATAGATAGATAGATAGATAGATAGATAGATAGATAGATGGATAAACGGCACATGTGTACCCCACAAACATACATAATAAATTAAAATGTAAAAAATATTTTAATTACAAATAACTGGTGAGCTTAATCTTCCTACAATCCCTAATTTTGTTCAATCAGTGATCTGATCAGTCTTGATGTACCACGTCCTCCTCCAATCTCAGGCCAGCAGTTTAGGTGAGTGAGCAGATATCACCATATGCAGCTGTCACCATGAACACAGGCACTTAGAAGAGAGCTGCCAGTCATTTGTAGCACTCATTTTTAAAAACTCTTCTTTATTTGGGGTGTTTAGTCAACTGCCATTCCAACCTCCCAACCTTACATAGAGAGAGAAGGTTAGTGAGGAGAAGCCTCTTTATTTCTCCCAGATGTTTATGGTTAAGAGGTTCTTGTAGGGCTTTATACCAATCTCCATCAACAGCAGACACAGCCAGCAATCTCATCAGAGCCGCTGCACCTGGAAGCGTTTTTCTCCATCTCTCTCTGGTCTCTTCAAACTCCTGCATGCCACATCTTCTCTTTCTGGGCTCTCATATTTATATTCCCAGAGCCCTACACCACGCCCCTCTCCCTGCAGCACATGGCAAAACCACATCCCGCATGAGACAATTAACAGATGTAGACAAAGTATAGCCCAACTAAAATCCCAAACTTGGGGTTAAAACAAAAACAGATTTGCCTACCATAACTGAGTTTACAAAGAAACAAAAACTTCCATTACAGTCATCCATGGGATTTTCTCACAAAATAACAAAAATGAGGAAGAAGAAACCTGATATTTACTTACTTCTTACTGCTCCCTAGTCTTTGCATCTTTTGTAAGTCTTATTATTAAAAATAAGAAAGAATATAACCACAGGCAAACTCCGAATATGACATAATATTAATCCAGATGTGAACGATCTAGTCCTGAGCTTACACATGATCAATAATAAGTTGAATCTAACTCAAATGAGAAGACGTGTCGCATATATGCTGAGTGAATAGGCTCCATGAGATGCTCTAGACTAGACAGATTTTTAGCTCAACAGTCTCAACAATACACTTGCTGACTCAGAAAAGCTAGGGAGAAAATGAAGACTTTAATTCTTTAAACACACGTCCCACAATTTGTCTATCATAAATTTTACTTAATCAACACCATTTTGGTGAACATTAAAAACACAACTCAACTTGGTTTGTGCAATTAAAGGACAGCCATCACCTGCTCAAAAGTTATTGCATGTGGGAGAAAACGAACCTGCTAAGCAAAGCACGTGCCTAGCTGGCAATTTAAATTCACTTTAAAGAACCTAAGTCTACAGAGTGACAAAACCTGCTTGGCTTTATAGGTTATTTCCAGTTCTTCAGCTTTTGCTCAGAATGTACTATTGCACATTCACAGATTGAAGGCACATGTGGTGCAGCTCTCTACAGTTGCCTTGGATGCTTAACAGCATAATCACTACACGCTAGCTCCAATGACTTTATTATTCACTGGACAGTCTACAGAACTGTGTTATGGAAAGATCTAAGAGATGCCCCTGTGATAAAAGCTTTGAGGCAAGACCGAAAGCCTAAGTTGGGTTCCTGGAATCTATGCAAGAGGCCAGATGTGTTAGTACTCATCTGTAATCCCAGCAGTCATATGGTGAGGCGAGAGGCAGACAGGACACTCTGCTGGAAGCTCCCAGGCCAGCAAGCCTGGCAGACAGTGGGCAATGGAAAACTAGAGAGAGCCTGTCTAAGCAAGATGGAAGGCACAAGCAAACTCCTGAACATTGTCCTCTGACCTCCACATGCATGCACGACACATGCATGCACACATTCATACACACAGAAGAGGTGAATAAAAATAAAATTTAAAAGACTACACAGATAAATGTAAGTGTACAGAATCACGGTGTTACAATTCATATTTGATTGAGTGATCAAAGGTCCGGCCCTGGTAAGGAGTACAGCACACGTGAGCATCTATCTCTGCTTTTAGAAACAGCAAGTGAGGATGCTAACAGAGGCACAGAAGAGGCATTTAAGTGATGCTACTCTGTTTGAGTGTGGATCATGGATAATGGAGAAGTTAAGGCACCACACTGGAGTTCAGCCAGACTCTTTCCCGCATGGCTATACTCTGTCCTAACATCTGTGATTCATTTATTTCTGTACAAAGGACTGCACTCAGGTTTTGCTCATGCTAAGCACATGCTCTGTGGAATTTATGTTTTGAAAGCCTGGCAACTACCAAGAACAGTGAAGTTAGGGTTGTTTTCAGTATCTTCCTAAGTTCACTTTCCCTGTTTGGAATACTAAGATTCTGGCTATATAATCTCCTTTACAGATTTTCCTAGCTTTCCACTGGCCTCCCTGATAAAAATGTGCTTAAGGTTCTCAAATTAGTATACTTTATAAGTATTGGCTTATCTGAGGGACATGAAGACTTAATCACTTAATCACTGAATATCTGATACCATGACTACCATTAGCCAGCTGATGACAGTTCTCTAAATTTAAGTCATCAGTGTTATCAAGACTAAAAACAGAGTATGGAAAACCTTGAGAGGAATATTACTATCAGTTGTTTCCCGGTGAATATATACACAGCCCCAACCTAGAATAGTTTCACTTTCATTTGCCTTTAAAATTGGAGAGCAACTCCACACAAGATATCCAACACTCTTTTGAACTGGGCTTTATGTTAGATGATTCTGCCCAAGTACAGTAGAATTCAGAGCATGCTGAAAATAGTCCACACTAAGCTTTATGTTCAGTGAATTAGAGGCATCAAATCTGATCAATGGTATGTGTTTCAAACTTAAAATGGGTCTATGCAGATGGAGCTCCACTGTGAGTTGAGAAGAATCTGTGTACTGATGCCTAAAAGAGAAACCTCATTATAAATTCATTCGCTCATATTTATGCCGAGGTTAAGAACTGCAGTGTAGCTCTGTGAGAAGGTACCTAATTTTATTTCTGCTCCTGACCCCTCTCTGCTCCCCTGCCAAGAGAGGGTTTGTTTGACTCACAGTTCCAAGTTACCCCATCATTGGGGGAAGTCAAGGTAGAAACTCTAGCAGCCAGTTACAGCACATGCGTGGTCAAGAAGGGGATGCATGCACCCGGCCTACTTGCCCAGTTACATTTTTTCACTGTTTCACAATTTGGGGCCCTGGCTATGAAACGGTGCTGCCCACATTCAGGGTGGGTCTTCTAACTTCAACAAATCCAATTAACAAAATGATGGCATGCCCATAGTCTGATCTGACCTGGGCAATCGCTCACTGAGCCTCTTCTCCGTGAGTCTAGACTGTATGAGTTGACAGCTAAAATTGCCAACCCTCAAAGAAACATTCTGGAGAGACAATGTTTTTCAGAAAGAGGAGGTCATTCCTAAATGCCTGGGGATCTCTTTATAGCAACACGAGAGTATAGACCAGTGGCCCTCAAACTATGGGTCCTGTGACTCCTTTGGAAAGTAAATGACCCTTTCACTAAGGTCAGCTAAGACCATCAGAAAACATAGATATTTCCACTATGATTCATAACAGTAGCAAAATGACAGTTATGAAGTAGCAATGGAAATAATTTTATGGTTGGGAGTTACCACAACATGAGGAACTGTATTAAAGAAAGGGTCTCAGAATTAGAAAGGTTGAGGAATACTATTGCAGACTGTCAGTTGGCAAAAATGCTGTCCCTCACCCAAAGCACAAAGCCCAAAATGTGTGTCTGTGTACATGCATTTAGCAATTATGTACCAGGTAATTTCTTGTTTTCTCACAGTTCGACCCTTTTATCACAAAAAAATTTTAATACACCAAATCAAAATTTTAGTAAGTTGCAGTCTTGTATTAGGTAAAAAAAACAAATAAACATTACTGTCCTTGAAACCAAGTACAATAGTACAATCTAAATGGAATTTGTACTCAATCAGTGAGACTAATTAATAGTATCCTATTACGAGTTTCCCTGACAGAAGTTGCTCTTGTGCAAGGCTCCATGATCTGGTCCTGACTCTGTAACAGAAACTCTGTGGCCCTGGATACAACATTCAGTCTCTCCCTGACCCTCTGCTTCCCCTTAAAATATGGATTCCAATTTCTCTAAGGCTCCAAATCACTCTAACATGAATCTTCAGTAATGACGGGACAACTAAACTAATGTGCTGTATTTTAGAAGTGTTTTGGAATGTCTACTTCTGAGTGATTTCCAGTTCCTCCTGGATCAACATCCCAAACACACGAATTACACAAAGCAGTGGGTTCCAAAACAGTGGACAGTGGGCAGTGAATGGTGGTGACCACTGAAGGCTGGAGCAACACCCTCATTGCTGCTTAGCTGACGACTTGGCAGACTGCCAGCCACAGCAGAGGAGCAGGAGGTTTGGCCTCTCTGATTCCCAAAATCAGAGCAATGAATTCAGAATCTAAGCAGACCGAGCTATTGGAGTTCACACACTAAAACTCCGCACAGGGGATGATCAGCATGGAGGGAAAGCGTGAGCCATTCACCGAATCCCATTTGGGTGTTCAGTCCACAAAGTACCCTTCCTGTGGTCAGCCCTGGCAAAAATGTGCCAGAAAATTACTCAAGGCTAAGTTTTAAAAGTTCCCAGATGGCTAGAGGTTACCACTAGCCAGTGTTTGCAAATTGCTGTGGACAGTACATGTTCTAGTCTACAGTTCCTGTGACTCCTCATGGTTTGCCTGGGGGAGAAATAGAGGAGCCAGGGGGTCTTTGTCAGCAGTGAGGGGTGTTTAGTCCTTGACTATGGACAGCTCTGTTCTTAGAAAATCTTAGAAATCAAAGTTTGAAGGATGTAAGAAGTTGGTAAAACTGCATCACAAACAAAACTCAAAAGTATTTCTAAGAATAAAAACATAGTCCTTTACCACAAGGTAAGATTCACATCTGCCTGCTAATCAATGATTGTCAAGTGAACAAACAATCAAGAAAATTATGATCCATGATGAAGAGAAAAATCAGTCAATCAAAAACAACTCAGAACTTATACAGGTAATAAAAGCCTCAGACATTTTTTTTTTTTAGTTATTATAATTGAACACATTTCCCAAGTGAGAAGAAATTTACAAAGCAATCGTTCAAATCTGTATCAAATTCTAAAATGAAAACTACAAAGTGATGTGAAAATATGGTGAAAACAAGTAACAGAATATTGGATATCAAGGAGAAAAAATGTCAGTGAATTTAGTCATGATAGAAACCAGTCGAAGTAAAATACAAAAATATTTTTTTAAACAAACTTGAATGTAAAACTGAAAACAACAAAAACTAAAATAAAATGGAATTAAAAATAATTTTAATTCTTGATTAGACACAAAAAACATGATCCATAAAAGAACAAACTATTAAATAAAACTTCCCAAAACTTAAGGTATCTGTCTTTGAAAGTCCATTTAAAGAGTAAAAAAGCATGGATTGAGAAAAAAATGCTTTCAAACTATGTATTAGATAAAGGATATTTATTCACACATGTGAACAACTTTTAAAAACTCATTAACAACATTCTAAACCCAAGAAGAAAATGAAGACACATTAATGCAGTTTACAAAAAGAAACACATACACACAATAAACACATGAATACTCAATACCCTGGTCATTAGGGTAACACAATACTAAAACACAAACACATATCTATTAAAATAGCATAGATAAAAGGCTGAATTTCTGGTTAGAGTTACAATTACTATGAAGAAACAATATGACCAAAAGCAATTTAGGGAGGAAAGGGTTAACTTGACTTACACTTCTACATCCTAATTCATCACTGAAGGAAAAAAGGATAGAAACTCAAGTAGGTCTGTAACCTCGAGGCAGGAGCTGAAGCAGAGGCCAAGAGAGATGCTGCTTCCTGGCTTGCTCCTCATGGCTTGCTCAGCCTGCTTTCTTATAGCACCCAGGACCACCAGCCCGGGGATAACACCATATGTAATGGGATGGGCCCCCCTACATCGATCACTAAGAAACTGTCTTACAGGCTTGCATATTCTAAACATATTCTATCAAAATAGCTTTTGTAGTCATAGAAATAAGCGCCCAGAGTCATACTTTTCTTTGGGATTGAAACAGGTAGCACATTTAAGATAGTGTTCCTAGAAACAGTGTTCAAACACATGCTTGAGTCTCAGAATTCTCAGGGAGTTGGAAATCTCTGCAGAATGACTTTAGTACTGATGCCTGAAAGAGATCCATGCTGCGAGCCATCTGCCATCGACTGTGACTGCTGGATTAGTGAGACTCCACACAGTTCCACTTGCTGATCTCAGGAGGACACTGGGAGTGAGGAATGCAGAGTAGAACTTGCTGGCTGAACCCATAAAGGACCACTTGGCCCTTTCCAGAGAAAGCAGCTGCTTTCACAAAAGGGAACTTTCTTGGATTGTTCTGGAAGGATATCAAAGAGTCACAGAGCACACAATCAAAGTGAAGACATAGCATCTAACATACCTATCTGAACAAACTTATAAGAAAGGCATTCTGCTCTTATAGTTCAAACAAAAGCCTGTCCAGTCGTGTTGACGCTGCCCAATATTCAGGGCCAAGTATGTCCCAAGGCTCAGTTTACTTATCCATTCTAGCTTACAGTCAATGCATTAAAAAAAAACAAAAAGAGTTGGGATTTTCCATCCTCCAGCTAAGGCCCTTAACCCATAGATGTATTTATTATATTTATCTATAGGTACTTGCTGAATAATTGGCTTCCTTGCAGAGTGGACCATATTTTTGTTTTATCCGGGCTCTCATCCCAGGGCCTGGCATGATGCGTGGAATGAAACTCACACCATCTCGTAAGTACGTAATACACCCTCTGCTCCAGGTACTTTTTCCCAGGAGTTACTTCTTGGTAGTATGATACGTCACAGACTCGTAAGATTGACATGATCATCGATATTGTTTTACAGATTACGGAAAACAGGTACAAAGAATTTTAAGTATCAAGTGCTAAACATGTGTTTGGAGTACCCAGCGAGTGGCGAGCATCCTGCTTGTCATAGAGGATGTCAAAGTCCACACTGGGAGATTCTGGGTTGGCGGCTGTACTCTGCGAAGTTTGAAAAACCAAGCTCAGGGCGTGAGCCAAGACTTACTCAGCCACAGTTCTCAGCAATGAAAAAGCAAAGTATATTCCAAAATGTTCTTCCTAAGGGAAAAAAAAAAAAAAACTGTACCAAAAGGAGAGATACCTGATCTGAGGTTTGGTTTGAGGAAAATATGAAACAAAAAGAACAAATTGGATGTTGTTAAAAAAAAAAAAAGTGGGGGTGAAATAAGGCATCCAAGAGACTAACTCATGGTTCAGCAAGAAAATTCATATGCATGAATTGAACTTCTTCCCACCATAAAAATAACATTTGCCTCCCTGGGGATCTGGTGAGCAGCTCAGGCTAGGAAGAAGACACTAGGAGGAGATTTGTGGTACTGTTGGAGTCAAGAGAGCTGTTCATATTTTCTCTGTCCTGTCCCAAAGGTGTGGCCACACAGAGTAGCAACGAGTATCTGCCACATGCACTCTGGCACGGCATAGGCCGGGGCTGTAGTGTGAGTTTGGCTACAGAAAAAGATGATGTGACAGTTGACGCAGCACATATTCAGTGATGTCTTTGCGTTACCCTCAGTCCAAGGGCCAGCCGGTTGAGGGTGTTGAGGTGTGGGCTGCAGGAGGGGTTCCAGTGGTAGGGGTGGATTCAGTATTCACCAATGCTGCCCTGGGGCAGGGTTATCTTCACCCAGTGTGAGAGAGGACAGAAACACGTGCACGATGTAAGTGCTGGGGTTGCACCTAAGGCAGCAATAGAAAAGGATGAGGCATTGAACTCCGAGTAGTCAGTGGTAAGGGAAATGGCACCACCAATTTGTGGAGTGTTTTTCTTTGATTTGTTTTGTTCTGCTTTTTAGAGAGAATACAGTGTTTCTGCATGATTGTTATCCCACTTCTAAAAGGTTTTGTTTCTCAGCTTCCCTCTAATAATTTTGCCAGTTGCCCCAATTCTCCATAGAATTAGTGCTTATTCTAAATCCACTTTATTTGATTTGATTTGTGGTGCTATGACCAAAAAAAAAAAAAACCTGAGGCTAGATAATTTTTATAAGGAATATAAATAAATGGGACTACATAAATGTGAACTGCATAAATGTAGCTCTTGTGGTTCTGTAGTTAGAATGTAGGTAACTGGTATCCACATTTGATGAGTACGGTTGTGCTTTCTTCTTACCGGCCCCTCACACGGCGGGGGCCAAGAGGGCAAGTGAGTGTTCCCATTAATGGAGACCCTTTGTATTAGTCTACTTTCACAGTTTCACTTAATCACCAACTAAAAACCATACCTCATAATGCTGTTGCGTGGGCAGAACGCATCTCTACATGAATTTTGAAGGGGATACAGCCAGTCAGTCAATAGCACAGGTGTTCAGGCTTATTCCTAAACTGTATTGCACAAGCTCTGCTAATAAGTCCAAATGCCGCAATGCTTTCAGACACTTGAAATTGCTTAGAGCAATTTCGAGGACTATCAAGAAGCAAGTAAGAAATAAACTCCTTCTCCCAAGGGCGAAAATTAATGCACACCTTCAGGGTCACCATGATAAAGTCACAGACTGTTCTTAACTAGAACACAAGCCCACATTGCCCAGGAAAGCCTGAAGACGCATGCCCACAGCCAACACTGGCAGAGGTCAGGATTTCTCTTCAATGAGGCTGTTTACCTTCTAGTGGGAGAAAGCCCACTCCATTCTAACAAAAACCAGCCTCTGGAGGCCAGAGGAGTCACCTCTGGCTATAGCCTGATACAATGAACCTTGTCATTGTATCACTCAGGACAAGGCTCGCTCTTCAGGGCTTCCTCTCTGAAGCAGTTTGAACAGGTTGGTCTGTCCGGACAGTCTCTTACAAAGACTCTCCACCCACATCTGCATCACGGGGACTCAGAGCACCTTGGTCTTGGCTATCTTTATTCTTCTTCTTTGTGCCCCAAGGACAGTACTAGCATTTCTTAGGACAGCATGGGCTGGACTTTGTGCCTTTGCCTGAGCCTCTTTCTATTTCTGAAACATCTGTCCTTTTTGATGTTTTCGGTCTGTGACCTTCCTCCTCGATGTGAGGGAAAAGTGTTAGATCGTTGGTGAAGTGTTCCCTGACTTGCCATCTTCATTTTTATTTAAACAGATGACTCTAAGCTATAGTAGTTTAACACAGCAATCACATATGGTAATTTAAGGTGGGCTCCACCTAGCAGCTCTTTGGTTTTCTGTAATCTCATCTCAAAGGACTTTCCAGTCTGCCTAGAACCCCTGCTCAGAGGTAGCCTATGGCAGTTCAGTGTCCAAGTGGGTTCCCTAGTAAGGGGAACAGGGACTGTCTCTGATGTGAACTAGGTGGCTGGCTCTTTGACCACCTCCCCCAAATGGGGGAGCAGCCTTGCCAGGCCACAGAGGAGGACAATGCAGCCAGTCGTGATGAGACCTGACAGGCTAGGGTCAGAAGGAAGGGGAGGAGGACCTCCCCTATCTGTGGACTTGGAGAGGAGCATAGGAGGAGATGAGGAAGGGAGGGTGAGATTGGGAGGGGACTAGAGCTGGGATACAAAGTGAATAAACTGTAATTAATATAAAAAATAAAAATTTAATTAAAAAAAGGCTTCCAGTCTGTAAGTGGCTAGTGACAAGCTGGTGTAAGGAACCTTAGCCTAAAAAAAAAAAAATGGCCCCTGCCCCACATGGCTTTTCAGAATGCAGCAGGCTCTGCAGGGCCTCTTCCCATTGTGGTGAAAAAAAAAATGCCCTATGCAAGGAAGTGGATATTCACAGGCTCTGTCCAAATTCAACAGGTGAGAAAATAGATCCCATGCTTCCATGGGAGAACTGTGAACAAAACATCCACGAACATTATGTTTTGCACTCTCTACCCCATTACACAAAAGAACCAATCACTACATTCTCACCGCGATGTTGTTAAAAGTCCTAGAATACTACTCTCTTATTCACGTGTCTTATGTGTATCGACTGTTACGACTTGAACATGACATGGCCCCTCAGTCTCCTGTATTTGAACACCTGGTTCCCAAATTTGAGTACCGTTTTAGAGCACTGTTATTACAGTACCTGGCTGGTGGAGGTGTGTCACTAGAAATGAACCTTTGGGGCATACAGCACAGCTCTGCATCTGGTCCTGTCTCTGCATCCCAGTTGGATTCACATGAAATGTTTCCAGTCACAGACTCAACCACGTCAGCCACAATGATGAACTGTATTCCCTGAACCATGAGTCAAAATAACGTCTTCCTCCATGAAGTACATTCTGTCAGGCATTCTGTCACAGCAACATGAAAGGCAACTAATAAATATACTGTCTATATCTCTAGATAGTCAGGACTCCTATCTGAATGGAAGAGCCATTCACTGTATCCTCTTAGCTCTCAGCACAAAGTCTGATATCTACAAAATGCTCCAAGAATGCTCATTGCTGATTGAAAATGAATGCATCACCTTCTCCACCCAGATATGGCTCCTAGAATCAATTGAAATTGTTTGCCTAGTTAGTGGTGGACAGTTTCTAATGAAATATGGAAACCAATGGTGAGAGATCTCTCTGTGTCCACGGAGATGAGTTTATAGGAGTCCTCTCAGAGAGTAATGTGTCGATGTCCAGATCACTTGTATAAAATGACCTAATGTTTGTATAAGCTAGGAACATCTTACCACAAATTTTATATTGTCTTTGTATTATTTATTACACCTACAGTAATATAAATTCTGTGCAAATGGTAGTTTGGCATGGGTAGTAATGGCATGAAGAGCAGTTATAGGCACAGATCTGAACACATACTTATGTGAGCATCAAGCTAGTATTGTTTTTATTCACAGACAGAAAACATGGATATGAGATTGTTTTTATTCAAAGACAGGAAACATGGATATGAATAAGCAGCTGTATTTCTCTCTTACCTTTAGCACCTTTGTCCTCACAATAGTATTTTAAAGACTTTTTAATTTAAAAAAATTCTAGATTCCACCCCAAAGACAAATATCCTTAGCACTACTATGTATAAATAAATTATTAAACTATTCAATATGCACACTAAACATTGAGTATAATTCTAGTAGTTCTTAGTGACTGTAAAAACAAAAATCAAATAAATTGAAAAGAAAACAACAAAATCAATAAAATACCAATTAATATTAATTTAATGTGACATAATCTTGGTTTGAGGGAAACCGAAGATGAACAGCCCACAACAACAACAAAAGGGGCGGGGGAGTCAACTGTTGCCACCTACGCTCTCTTGAGTTGATATACCAACAAGTAAATACTGTAGGAGCAGTCCCACCATCCATAGTCTCCAGTGACCTGAAAGTCACTATTGTCATTACTTCCATTACTCCATTGGATTACTCTGTTTAGCTGCTTTCTTCCAAAGCAGTAGAAAGTCAGCTCAGTTGCCTCCCTTCATAATTTCAGTTAAGTTCTGAGACTCTTAGATGGCTCCAAGAAGTGTGGGTTGGGCAAAGGGAACAAAGGAGTAAAGTATCCAGTCTCCAACTCTTCTTCCCACACTGGTTATCCAGAAGAATCACGTCATTAAGTTGTCCCAGTGAAAATGCTGTCCTACCTTTCCACGGCATGCCTCCCACTTCCTAACACACTAGCCCACAGCCATGCCAGGCATTTCCAATATCCTCCCTAGCACACTAAAACAGGGGCATGCCAGGGAGTCCACCCTGCCCCCCACCAGCTACCCATTTAACAACCTCACCTCTCCAGACATACCCAATAGCCCCAGTCTATGACTCCACAGAACTCCAACCCTGGGGGTACAGGTCAGAGACCCTCTACAATATCCTTAAAATGCATGCAGAAGTTTCCACCCTTTGCATTTTATGCCCATAAATCAGTTTGGCAGGAACAAAGTGATAAAGAACTCCTCTGGCGTCCCCGCTAAAAGTAGAACGAACAAAAAGAACTCACATTTTAAAAGTATTGTTAAGAAACATTGCCATTTTCTGTACAACAACTCAATTCTTCATACACCTCTATCTAATGAAATGCGAACTTCAGCACATCACGACATTGCCTACGCCTCACTTGGCATGAATATTTCCCTTTCATACCTAATCTGCCTGTTTTCTCACCTACCACAAACTCGGGCACTGAGAGGTAAGTGGAAATATTCTATCATGTTACCATTCTGTCATGTGGCCATACAATAACATGCTCATGTAAATAAGCTAGAATAGCCCCTGGATGGGGGAAAAATGGTGGTTTGTCACCCTAGTGAAAGCACGGTATCTGAAAATCTTTACATTCTAAATATACCCTTCAGAGTTGGGGTATAAACTGAAATTCCAGTTTTAAAAAAGGACTGACTTTCAATAATCTCTTAATCCCAATTTATTTTCAGTATACATCAAGCTGAAAAATGGTTGTGGATTGAATACCTGTTAATTTATTTTCTAGATGACTTTAAGTATCACGTACCATCAGTAGGGCTGGCCTGAGTATCCCTGCCACTTGCTTTACCCTTAGTAAGGGGACACTCATCTTCCAATATCACCTGGTGTTCATTTGGCTGCTTTTCCGAATTCTACCTGGAAAGTTATTGTGTTGAATTTCTTCCTGAGTGATATATATTCATCCTGATTCCAGGCATCTGCTCCTTCTCTGGTATGACTCTTTGGTGGTTTTTGTTTGTTTATTTTGTTGAGACAGGGTCTTGCAATGTATTTTCTTCTCCCATCAGAAAAGAGCAGGTCTCAATGATACAACAACCAAACATGACAAAACAAATTACAATAAGACAAAGCAAATGCCCTCATGCTGACGCTGGACAAGGCAATACAACAGAAAGAGAAGAGTCTCGTGAGCAGGCAAAAGAGTCAGAGACATACCTGCTCAAACAGTTAGGAGTTCCACAAAAACGCCAAGCTAACAGCCATAACACACACACAGAGGACTTAATGCAGACCCTGCAGGCCTAGTGATTGTTGTGTCAGTTTCTGTGAGTTGTTGATAATCAATTTGTTGGGCTGATTCAGTGGGCCATGTTCTCCTGGTGTTCTCCATTCCCTTTGATTCCTACAGTCTTTCTGCCCCCTCTTCTGCAAGACTCTCTGAGCTCCAAGGGAAGGAACCCAATGAAGACCTCTGATTTAGACTCTCTCTCTACATAATATCTGACTGTGGTTCTCTGTATCTACTCTCATGTGCTACTAGAGAAAGCTTCCCCAATGACTACTAGACAAGAGCCTACCTGTGAGTACAGCAGAATAGCATTAGGAATCATCTCATTGATTCTTTTTTAGAGCAGCCATGTTTGGTTATACCCTAGGTTTCTGGGCTTGAAATTAGATACAATAATAATAATAACCCAAATTAAAATGGGATTCAGAGAATTCTCAAAACAGGAATATCAAATGGCTGAGAAACACTTAAAGAAAGGAAATCCTGAAATTTTCAGGCAAATGGTAGGAACTAGAAAAGATCATCCTGAGTAAGGTATCCCAGAAACAGAAAGATACGCATGGCATATACTCACTTATAACTGGATACTAGACATATAATATAGAATAAAAAATACAAAAATCTGTACACCTAAGGAAGGTGAGCTAAAAGGAGTAACCTGGGTAAGATGATCAATCCTCACTCAGAAAGGCAAATGGGATGGACATTGGAAGAAGAAAAATACAGGAAAAGGGACAGGAGCCTATCACAGAGGACCTCTGAAAGACTCTACCCAGCAGTGTATGAAAGCAGATACTGAGACTCATAGCCAAACTTTGGACAGAGCGCAGGGCATCTTATGAAAGAAGGGGAGATAATAAGACCTGGAGAGGACAGGAGCTCCACAAGGATAGCAACAGAACCAAAATATCTGGGCACAGGGGCCTTTTCTGAGACTGATACTCCAACCAAGAACCATTCATGGATATAACCTAGAATCTCTGCTCAGGTGTAGCCCATGGCAGCTTAGTCTTCAAGTGAGCATCCTAGTAAGGGGAACAGGGACTGTCTCTGACATTAACTCAGTGGCTAGCTCTTTGACTGCCTCCTCCTGAGGGTGGGAACAGCCTTGCCAGGCCACAGAGGACAATTCAGCTAGTTGTGATGAGACCGGAGAAGCTAGGGTCAGGAGGACCTCCCCTATCCATGGACTTGTAGAGGGGCATGGGATGAGATGAGGGAGGGAAGGTGAAATTGGGAGGGAAGGAGTGTGGGGACTATAGCTGGGATACAAAGTGAATAAACTGTACTTAATATAAAAATATTTTTTTTAAAAAAAGAAAGAAACATCTAACATCCTTAGCCATTAGGGAAATGCAAATAAAAACTACTTGGAGATTCTATCTTACACATGTCAGAATTGCTATGATCAATAACACAAGTGACAGCTCATGCTAGCAAAGATGTGGAGCAAGGGGAACACTCATTCCATTGTTATTGGGGGTGAAAACTGTACACCCACTGTGGAAATCAATATGGCAGTTTCTCAGTAAATTTGGAATCAATCTACCTTAAGACCCACCTGTGCCACTCTTGGGCATATACCTAAAGGGCACTCTATTCTACCACATGGACACTCGCTCAACTATGTTCATTGCAGTTTTATTTATTGTAGTCAGAAACTGGAAACAAAATAGATGTCTAGATGTCTCTCAATTGAAGAATGAATAAAGAAAATGTATTAATTACACTTACACAATGGAGCATTACTCAGGTATAAAAATGATTTATAAAATTTGCAGGAAAATGGATGCAACTAGAAAAAAAAACATCCTGAGGAAGGTAACCCAGATGCAGAAAGACAAAAAATGACATGCACTCACTTATAAGCGGATATTATCTGTTAAGTAAATGATAATCAAGCTACAACCCACAGATCCAGAGAGATTAGGTAAAGAGGTAGTTACAGGGAGTAGCATGGATCTCCCTGGGAAGAGGAAATACAATAGATTTTGTGGATTGACTGGGGACAGGTGGAGATAGGAGCTGGAGGGATCATATCTGGGAGGAGGGATGGAGGGAGGGAGTGTGTGGAGAGACAGCTAGAATTTGAGAGGCATTGCGGGTGGAGGTAGAAACCCAGTGCAGCACAAACTTCCTGAAATCTTTGAGTGTGACCCTACTAAGGACTCCTAGTAATAGAGGGTACAGTGTATGAAGTGGCCATTTTTTGTAGCCAGGCAAGGTTTTCAGTGGTGGGACTGGGTTACATCCGCTTGAGTTGTTGGTGAAGGAAGTCCCACAAGATCCTTAAACAACCTAGGTTCATGCTAGACAGAAGTCTTCCCTCTTAAAACTCAAAGGTGAAAAGATGTTGAAGAGGACAACTTCCACTCAGCTCATTGGACATAGAGAGGTCGAGCTGGTGTGGGTTTGGAGTCTTTACCTCTACCTCTAGTCTCTTTGGCGCAAGAAGGTACTCCACAGGCTACAGAAAGAAAAACCTGGATACCAACCTAGACACAAAATCACCACCTACCATCTGTTCTGCCTGAAAGATGTAATGGATGGGACAATGGCAGCACAGAACCTGTGAGAGGGGCATTTATTCCTGTGGACCAATTTTCCTTTCTTCAGCCAAGCAGCATTTCACACACCCAATGGAGTCTGAAATGAATTATGTCATTTCTGCAGTAAGCAAGGGAGAAACGAGAAAATTGTTTTCAGACTGAATTTTGCAACAGAATAATCACCAATCAGAAGCATATTGCATCCAACAGGAACTCGTGCCCACATAAGACAATACACCATCACCCCTCATTTAGACTCACATATCATGGAAAAGAACTTTTTACAATCTTCTTTTGTTAAAACGTATACATTTCACAAATAAAGCTGATTCAGAATCAACTAGCATCACTAAACACCAGTAACTGTATTTTCAAGAACAAAGATTAATACATATCATCTAATTCATTATTTAAATCATAAACTTGACTGTATGAATATATAAATTCTACAACTGAAAAATATGTCTGAGATTGTCCCTATTATTAAGTTATCAAAAATATCTCAACCCATTTTAAGATAAACTTTTTAAAAGATGAACGATTTGGGGAAAGATTTACTAGGACTAATAAGTGCTATGTGAATTCAGTAACTATGAGTGCTATGAGAATTCAGTAACATTTACTGACAATTTACCTACAAGCCAATCACTAAGGAGGATACGAAATGAGCAAGTAGACTCTATCCTCCAGCAGTTCCTAACTGAGCAAAAGAAATACAAAGTGTACTCCAATAATCATGGCAGTAGATAGAGATAAGCAAGAGTGGCGATCCCACCATTTGGACAGCTGCCTTGCCAAATAGAATTGGAGGATGAAAATTTCCCAGAACTGAGAGAACACACACCAGCAAATGCTGAGGCAAACTGAGACTAGGATTTACTAAAGACTTATTGAGACTGTATATATGGTGACTTAGATAATGACATAAAACATCACTGCCCTTGTGCTATGGCATCACTGTTAAAGCTCTCCACTGACCTGGCCGGGGGTCCAGACTCCAAATGAAAACGACTTCCATAGAACTCATCCAGTCTTATTCTCTACCATTAATTATCAAAGGGGGAGGACTATGGCATGAGTCATCTGCACATTGTTGGGATGAACTTATACAGTTCTAACTGTTCTCCTCTCTCTTCCTCCAATCCCTTTAGCTATCAGTTTTCTCACTTTTCAAACTGGGGATGAGAATGCCTATCCTAAATGTTACAATAACAATAAATCATATCAGGAAACGATCTAGATTACTGTGTCACAGAATGGATGTATAGCTATAGTATTTTACTGAGTACTATGTTTAACTGAAAAAAAACCATATAATCCATGTAAATTTACCATAGTGCAAGAAGAAAGGGCCTATTAATATTAATATCGGAGAGGCAGTAATTAACACTCATATTTGGCTTCTTACACTGCAAAGGAAAGAAAAACAGCCTAACTCAGAGCCTCACTGAGGCAGAAATGATGAGGAAAAGATGGGTAGAAGGACAGCTTGAAGATGGGCTCAAGTGAGAGGCAGTAGTTAGGCAGTTCCTTCACAATCGCCAGTCAAATCCTTCAAGGTTCCTCAATCAGACAAATGCTGTAAGTGAAAATTCTTTCTTCAAAGCATATGTCCTGGTCTTCCAAAAAGTAGTAGGATGATAATCTGACCAGTTTCTCCCAAAGAGTGTTGGGAACAATGGGGAAGAACGTAACACAGGCTGGTGTGCACCCCTGAGCAGAATTCAGCTAACTATCATCATTTTGCCTCTACTCAGCAGAGTGACCCTCAGATCAGTCACATAACTACTTTGCTCTTCAAGGGTTATGCTATTCAGTCATAAAAACTATAAAAATCTGTCCTTTATAACAATATGGATGGACCTGAAGGATTTTCTTTTAACCACAATGAGCAAGACAGGGAGATAAAGGCTATTTATCTTATGGTCTGAATGTAAAATGCCACCTCCACAGGCTCAGATGTTGTGTATCTGCTATCTGGCATGTGGCACTTCTGGAGACCTTACTGGGTGTGGCCCAGCTAGAAGAGGTGGGTCAGGGAGGTGTGTCCTCAGGGATATGGCATTCCATCTCTGACTCCTGTCCACATTGAAGTGAATAGCTTTTCCACCACACACAGCTGCCACCACCAAGATCTGCCCAATCACCTAGGACAACTGACGATGGAATGAGACCCTTGAGACCATGAGCCACAACATTTTTTTCCTTTCCTGGGTTTCCCCCCCCCCATGTATTTTGTCATTGCAATGCAAAAACTGCCTAAAAAGAACTGTATGATCTTATCCATTATGTATCTCAGATAAGATTGCTTAATAGAAATAGAGGGCAGAACAGCCATTTCCAGATACCGGGGAGGAAGGGAGGAGAGAAAAGCCTCATCAGCAGGTGCAAAAGTAGAAACATATGGGGTCACTATAGTTAACAATGTTGTTTTCTTCAAAATGAATAGAAGAGATGGGTTTCTTTTGCCAGAGATCATCTTAAATTCTTTATCAAAAATGTTAAATATACGATAAAGATTATTTAGAAAACAGTTATTTTTAAAGGTACAAACACATGCTTCGTTCTTGGCTCATTAGGCTCTTTGTAATGTACTCTTTCAGAGTGCTTAATCATTTTGTGGGTAATGAATCCTTTCAGTAGTCGTCTCCAGCAGAATGAACTAATCAGAATCCATGTATTTATTTAAAGCAATACAGAATATTATAATTTTATTGAAATACAAATTCCAAAATGTTTGAGTATGATGTAAAGTAACTCTCCCTGAGGGGGAGCAGCCTCGTCAGGCCACAGAGGGAGACAATATAGCCAGTCCTGATAAGACCTGATAGGCTAGGGTCAGTCAGAAGGCTAGGAGGAGGACCTCCCCTATCAGTGAACTCAGAGAGGGGCATAGGGGAAGAAGAGAGAGGGAGGGTGGAAGTGGGAGGGCATTACAGCCAGGATACAAAGTGAATACATAGTAAATAAAATTTTTAGAAATGATAGTTAATTGCTGAGTAGTATTCCATTGTGTAAATGTGCCACACTTTCCATATCCATTCCTCCATTGAGGGACATCTAGGTTGTTTCCAGATTGTGGCTATTATGAATAGAGCTGCTTTGAACATGGTTGAGCAAATGTCCTTATTGAATGGTAGGGCATCTTTTGGGTTTATGCCTAGCAGAGGTTTAGCTGGGTCTTGAGGTAGTGCTTTTCCTAATTTTCTGAAAAAGTGCCAGATTGATTTCCAAAGTAGTTGTACAAGGTTACATTCCCACCAGTAACAGAGGAGGATCCCCTTTTTCCATAACCTCTCCAGCATGCATCATCACTTGAGTTTTTGATCTTAGCCATTTTGATGGGTGTGAAGTAAAATCTCGTGGTTGTTTTGATTTGCATTTCCCTGGTGACTAAGGATGTTGAGCATTTCTTTAAGTGTTTCTCTGCCACTTGATGTTCCTCTGTTGAGAATTCTCTATTTAGTGCTGTATCCCATTTTTTAAATGGATTACTTGGTTTGTTGATATTAAACTTCTTCAGTTCTTTATATATTCTGGATATTAGTCCTCTGTCAGATGTAGAGTTGGTGAAGATCTTTTCGTAGTCTGTAGGCTGTTGTATGTGGTATTGACAGTGTCCTTTGCTTTACAGAAGCTTTTCAGTTTCATGAGGTCCCATTTATTAACTTTGATCTTAGAGCCTGTGCTGTTGGTGTTATGTTCAGAATGTTGTTCCCTGTGCCAATGAGGTCAAGGCTCTTCCCCACTTTTTCTTATAACTGTTTAATGTGTCTGGTTTTATGCCGAGATCTTTGCTTCACTTGGACTTTAACTTTGTACAGAGTGATAAATAAGGGTTTATTTGCATTTTTCTACATGTAGACCAGAACCATTTTTTGAAAATGCTGTCGTTTTTCCATTGAATGATTTTGGCTTCTTTGTCAAAAATTAAGTTTCCATAGGTATATGTTTATTTCTGGGTCTTCAATTAGAATACTGCTCAGCAATTAAAAGCAAGGACATCATGAAATTTATAGGCAAATGGTGGGAACTAGAAAAGATCATCCTGAGTGAGGTAATCTAGAAGCAGAAAGATACTTATGGTATATACTCACTTATAAATGGATGTTAGCCATATAATATAGGATAAACATACTAAAATCTATAGTCCTAAAGAAGCTAAACAACAAGGAGGACCCTAGGGAAGATGCTTAATCCTCATTCAGAATGGTAAACAGGATAGACATGGGGCCATACCCATTCAAAACACAACACTAAGAACTTCTAATAGATGTTTATTGATCATTATTTGGGCATCTGATGCCAGCTATGGACCTCCCTTTAAAACAGGAAGCCTGGGCCTGTCTCTCCTCTCAGGTAAGCTAGCTTTGAGAGATGGCAAAGAACTGACTCCAATATGAGTGGGCAGAAAAGAAAAGGGGTTTTAAATGCTAATATTAAATATCAGTGGTCTATACAATCTAATACATGATAATAAAACCTATTTACCCAGTTCACTGTGTATTAATGCCCTAGCATACTTTGTCCAGGGAAGCCTCAAAGTAAATGTCACAGTTATTAGTAAACTTTAAAAACAAAGACAACAACAACAACAAAAAACCTGTCATTCCTCTACACCCCAGAGTAGAGGCCACTGAAGGGAGAATCAGATGCCTTCAAAGGACTCTGAGAAACAGACCTGGGCATGGAGCAGTAGCATTATCTGAGAGGTGGGAGCTCACTAACAAAGGGGGATACACTAGCAAAGGGGGGTTCACTAGCAAAGGGTTAAGAGTAATATCATCCTCAGGGACTGCTGCTCCCTGGGGCTTGGACCAGTTGATCTGCTCTTGCTGTTGCTTCTCTTGTGGAGAATTACGCAAGTCAACAAAATAGAGAGACAAACCTTCCTCTCTGGGGCTGATGGACCCCATGCACTCTGATTAAGAGCCCATCAATCCCACGGCTGTCCTCCAACAACCAGCAGGCAATTCCATGCTCTTCCTTCGTGAAAGCACATTTCTTTCATCTATCCTAGGGGCTGCTATTACTCATCGAAAGATGATACACAAATAATTTTTTGGTTTGCTTTGCAAACAACAAACTCACAGCATTTACAACAAAGGAAGAATTGTAGCTGCAGGATGGGAGTACAATAAATATCTTGATTCAGCCTTTGCTAAATGACAGCCCTCTGCCTTTACCCTCTAGGATCCTACAGAGATGCATGTTTCACAAGATTAGAAAGCTATTTATTGGCTTCCTAAACTGCCTGCCTGGCTGCCTGATAGCGCTAAGAACTCGGTTTTTCTGGAACTCTGCTGAATTTGATGAAAATCACCCAATGTCTTTACATTGCTTGCAAGATTAAAAAAAAAAAAAAAAAAAAAAAAAAAAAAAAAAAGATGCTCAGCATATTTTAAAGAATTTTGCATACTTATTTTTGCTTACTTTTCTTCCATCATGGTATCATCATATTTTACTCCACTTTCTAGCTACAGTGGGCATTCTGCTGGGTTATAATGAACCATGCTTCCGTCTACCACAAGACCTTTGCACAGCCTGTTCCTCTGTTGGAACTATCTCCTTTATGGTCATGTGGTCTGTTCAGCAATTCCCCTTCTTTGTTTAACTCCCAGTTCAATGATCTTTTACTCAAAAGAGATTTCCTTGGCTTCTTGTCTTCTTTGTTTGTTTGTTTGTTTGTTGTTGTTTGGTTTGTTTTGTTTTTTAATTTGGAATGATAATATAGAGAATATAGTTCTCTGGAGGAGGAGGCGGTGTCCTGGACAGGTGGGGGACAGAGTTCCTTAAGAGTACTTGGGAGTTTGTTTTGGTACAAAAAAAAAAACTTTCCAAAAGCCAAATAGTGCTTCCCACGTGGGTCCCCCAAGCCAGAGAAAGATGCAAGCTGGCCATGACCTGCTCCAGAGGCACTGAGCAGCAAACTGCCAGGTATGAGCCCTGGAAGCCGAAGCTAGGTGAGAAAGGGGTAGAGGACAAGGATGCAGTGTCCAGAGCAGGGCCCTGGTGGTCCCATGCATCCTGTCCTCTAGGCAGCTCAGCTGATGCTCCAAGCAGTTGATAGGCTCAGGGTGTTCCCTGAACAGCACCTACAGCTGGAATCACCCTTTCAAGCTGGAACAAACTACACTGGTGTTCGGGTCACAGGTCAGCAGCAGAACCCCATTGCTTCCGTCTAGCAATCCTGCAGGCCCATGGGCTACTTGAGCATTTTCTGAGCCCCACACTTGATGAGGCTGAAATGCTGGTGAATACCTTACCGGCACTGTATGGATCGGGACACCTCACGAGCCTTCTCCTCCTCTGCCACCAGGCAATGACGCATATGCTCTTTGCTTTGCATAATGGCGTTCTCTTGAATGTTGTTATGGTTCCAGCTGACATCATAGATGAGGTCAGGGCACAAGCTATCCACACTCCAGACAAGCACCACATTGTCACAGTCCATACTGAGCAGCTGTGGGGTGCCGGGCGGTGATGCTTACACACACGGTGTGCCCTTTAAACACCACTACTGGCTCTGTGTGATGGGAGGTCAGCCCATTCTGCCGTGCACCCTGAGGCACTGGTGATGATGTCATCATTATGGGGACACCAATGTCCAAACAGGCCCAGTGTCCACACACACTGGTCATACAGGCCCTGTCAGTGAGGCCCATCTTGCTTAGAAGGAGCACCAGAAACCACCTTCCCCTGACTCTGGTGCTGGCTTCCATAACCACTGCCAAGACCTTGGGGTTGGCTGTGCAGAATGTATTGTCCCTAGTAGCACAAAGGAATGCCGGGTTGTCCTCATAGCACCAGTCATTTTCCCACTTGCTGACATTTGCTATCCTACAGTACTTGTGGCTCTTTTGAGGTGTTGGGGCTGAAGCAGCAACCTCCCAAGGCTCTGGATCCTGGCCTCTGAGAAGCAGAAAATAGGAGCCCTTCAGAATATATGCCTATATGTTTGCTCTGTTGTTGTTGTTTTTTTAATATTTGTTTGTCCATTGTTCTTTTGAGCCGGGGTTTCACTGTGACACCTGGCTGTACTGGAACAGGATAGACCAGACTGATCTCCTGCTGCTATTTGCCAAGTGCTGGGACTTAACATTGCCTTAAAACACTAACTAGGAACTCTAGGGAGGTGGGGGCAGGGATGCTTTGTCCATGCTGTGTCCCTCACCCTGAGTACATACTGGGTCCTTGTACATAGTGGGTGTTCAGTAACTATTTTTTGGCTGAGTAGATAAGCCAATAACCAACAACTGCTTCCCCTCCCATCCTCTGATATTTTATCACAAACCCTTGTGTTAAGCTTCTTCTGCTATGAAATGATAAGCCTGAGAGGAAGGAAGAGAGAAAAGAAATAATAGGTGTCCAAATGTAAGTTGTGTCATTAAGACAGAATTAAAACCATCTAGAAGGGAAGTATTAAAGGGAAAAGGTGCTCTGTCACAGCCTGAGCAGCTCGCAGGGTGACATTTCTGTAGGATAATTGGTTGTTACACTGTTCCTCTGAAATTGTAAAACAGACCCCTGAAGGAATCAATTATCCGTGATAGGGTCATGAAACCCGATCATTAACATGCTGAGATCTTTTCTAAACATTCTGGTCAAATAGCCCAGTGCTCTGTATCCCTACCTGAACATTGGAACCACTTGGGAGATGTTGTTTAAAAATACAGATATCTAGCCACACTGCCCACATTTAACTCAGTCACCTTTGATTTGGAATCTGCAAATCCAGGCCTGGAGAAGGACAGGCATAATATGCGCTAGACTATCTTGCTGCTCAGAGGAGTGAAACAAAAGTTTGCCATCCCTCCTCCCGACACAGTCACACGGTCGCTCTATGGTATAATGAGCTAATGTCCTTCAGGTGTGTAACCAAGAGCAGCACAGCTTGGAGAGATGGAAGTTCTAACCTTCAGTGTTTTGGGAAGCCACCATATTTCTTTCCATAGTGTAATAGTTTTCATAATGTAAACCAGAAATAAACAAGGGTTCCTCCTTCAGACACATCTTTGTCAGCAATCATTATTTGTTTCTTAATAATACCCATTCTAACCAGAGTGCAGTGTAATTCCAGGTTAGTTTCACTTTGCATTTTCTGGATGTCTAAGGATGTAAGATTCCCTCTCAGGTGTTTGTTAACCATTGGTATTTCTTCTCTTAAGAGCCATCTATGTGTAAGAAGTGGGAAATAGTAAGAGCTGGAGGGGACGGGAACTCCACAAGGAGAGCAACAGAAAAAGATAATTTGAACACAGGGAACTTCCCAGAGACTCATACTCCAACCAAGGACTATTTGTGGAGATGACCTGGAACCCCTGCACAGGTGTAGCCCATGGCAGTTTAGTGTCCAAGTGGGTTACATAGTAATGGGAAGAGGGACTGCCTCTGACATAATCTGATTGGCCTGCTCTTTGATCACCTCCCCCTGAGGGGGGAGCAGCCTTATCAGGCCACAGTAGAGGACAATGCAGCCACTTTTGATGAGAACTGATAGACTAAGATCAGAAAGAAGAGGAGAACCTCCCCTATCAGTGGACTTGGGGAGTGGCATGCATGCAGAAAGGGGAGGGAGGGTGGGATCGGGAAGGGAGGAGGGAGGGGCTTATGGGGGGATACAAAATGAATAAAGTGGAATTAATAAAAAATTTAAAAAAAAGAGCCATCTAATCAGTTCAACGGCCCATTTAACCAGATGATTTAGGTGTGGGAGTAAACAATTCTTCATATGTTCTAGGCATTAATCCTCTATCTGATGTTCAGTCGGCAAAAGACCTTCCCAGTTCTTCTGACTGTCTCTTTGGTGGTAGCTTCCTTTGCTGTGAAGATGCTTTTTAATCTCGTGTAAACCCATTTCTCAATTCTTGGGACTATTCCATTTCATAAAGCCTCTCTCTCTCTCTCTCTCTCTCTCTCTCTCTCTCTCTCTCTCTGTGTGTGTGTGTGTGTGTGTGTGTGTGTGTGTGTGTGTATGTTCTTCCTAGGCTTTCTCTAACTCTGTCAAATATTCAAGTATTACACTGAGGTTGCTGGTCCCCTTCCCATTGACTTTTGCACAGGGTGAGACATAAGGATCTAGCTTCTTCTATCTAATGTCATCTAGTTTGCCCAGTAACAGTTCTTAAAGTGGACATCTTTCACCAATTTGTGTCTTTGATGCCTTTCTTAAAAATTTGGTGGATGTAATGGTGTGCATTTATTTATTCCTGGGTCTTCTGTTCTATTCCCATTTCTCTGTTTTTGTACCAGTGTTATGCTGCTTTTGTTACTATTCTGCATAATATAATTTGAGGTCAGGTATTTGATACACCAGCACTATCCTTTCTGTGAAGGACTGCCTTAGTTCTTCAGGGATTTTCATGCTTCCATAGGTTTTTAGGATTTTTCTCATATATGAAGACCATCCTTGTGACTGTGACTAGGATTACATGGACTCTGTAGCTCACTTTCGTCAATATAACCATTTCAATAATATATATTCTCCTACTCCATGTCCACAGAGTGGGATGGAATTTTCTTCTACTGTATCTTCCTCTGCCTTCTTCTCTGTTTCTTTATTGTTCTGAAGTTTTCCCTGTGGAAGGATCTTCTCTAGTTTATTAGACTTATTCCTCAGTATTTTATTTATTCTTAAACTATTGTAAATAGAATTTTTTTTATTTGTTTCTTGGCAAGTTCATCATTAGTAGCAAAGCTACTAATTTTGTATTTTGACTTTGTATCCTGATACATTGGTTTATGTTTCTCATCTGTAAGAGTTTTCCACTGAAGTCTTTAGGTTTTAAGTACAGGATCAATGCAATTAGAAAAAAAAACAACTTTATTTGTTTATATTCCTTTTATTTCTCATCTTAATGTTATAGTTAAGACTTCAAGCCTATATCAAATGAGAGTAGAGAGAAAGAAGGCATCCTATGTTCATTCTAGATTTTGAAGAAAATGCTCAGTTTTTTTTTCTCTTTAATATAATGTTGAATATAGGTTAATTTTACACAGCTTTTAGGTTGAGGTATGTGCCTTCTATTCTTAGTTTTTTCGAAGATATACCTGCATCAAGTAAAATAATCATGTAATTTCTAGTCTTAAATCTATATGCTGTTATACTTATAAATTTGCATATGTTGAACAAACCTTGCATCTCAAAAGGAAACAACTTGGTCATAGTATATAATCTTAATATGTTCTTGACTTTGATTTGCAAGTATTTATTGAGAATTTTTATATCTAGATCATCAGTGGGATTAATATTTTTGTTGCTTCCTTATTAGGTTTTGGTATCAAGGTAATAGCTTCATATAATGAGTTTCATAACAGACAAGCATGAGGATCACGTATGTAATCCTAGCACATGGAAGATGGAAGCAAAAGAAGTCAGGATTCAAAACTGTCCTCAGCCTACACATTCTAAATACTTTTCCTTATGTACCCACAGAAGTATCACTCTCATCTCTCATCATAGAAGCTTCTTGTTTCAGCAGTTACATTCCAGAAAGCCTCAACAGGTCAAAATATAGAGAACACTGGCCATGAAAAGCTTGGCTTGTCCACTTTTGATACATCTACAACAAAATCTCCACAGCTAAGATTCAGGGAACATCGTGGAAGATGAAATGGAAAAATTGTAAAAATCCAGAGGCCTAGGACATCTACTGTAAGAGACTCTCTTTGTAGGGGGACAAAAAAAAAGTGGCTGCTGAGAAAGAGTTATCCTTTCCCAAGGATGATCCTTCCAAATGATTGTCCAATACAAAGAAGTCAACCCTGCAATAATTTACACACAAGCCATAGTAAATGGAATCTAGATGTTACATTATACCTTTTGCATATATATAACAACAATAATAAAAAGAGGCTATTAATTTGAGAGGGAGAAGATGGGTCAGGACACTAGGTGGAGGGGAAGAACATGGGAAAAGTTAAAGAGGGGAATGGAAAAGGATGAAGTGATGTAATTGTACTTTAACTTCGAAAAAGAAGACATGAAGTGGAGGGAGACAGGGAGCAGATGGTTTACCTGAGAGGAGTTGGGGTGGATATGATCAAAAACTTTCCACACAGAAATTAAAAAATAGTAATAGTATAATAAAACATTATACTCAGCTATATGGCAGGTTAGAAGCCATATGTGGAACTATACCTCAAAAATAACATTTTAAAATAAAAACAGACAGCAACCTAAAAATTAATTTGGATTGCTGTTCCTTTTCTTTCTATTCTTCAGATGAGCTGAAGAACATTAGTGGCAGGTCCTCTCTGAAAGCTTGGCAGCACACAGGGCTGAAGCCAGCAATTCCACGAGTTCTCTTTGATATGAGGTCCCGTCTCACTGCCCCAGTGTGGCTGCCTGTTATTGGATCTGTTATTGTTGGTATTACCTTCTTGCTCAGTTTTGAGTCATATGGGTCTAATAATCCAATTTCTTCTAGAATTTTTAGCTTTTAAAAATATAAATTTCTGCTTTGATACCCTGCAGGGTAGAGTCTTTCAGGTGCCCTCTGTGGAAGGCCCCCATCCAGTTCCTTGTTTTTTTCCCTCTTCTGATGTCCATCCCCTTCACCTTTCTGATTGGGACTTGAGCATCTTACCCAGGGTCCTCCTCCTTGATTAGATTCTTTAGGTGTATAGATTTTAGTACAATTATCCTGTATTATATGACTAATATCCACTTATAAGTGAGTATATACCATGTGTGTCTTTCTGCAGAGTGCAGGGAATATTATGAAAGAAGAGGGAGATAGAAAGGCCTGGAGGGCACAGGAGCTCCACAAGGAGAGCAACAGAACCAAAAATCTGGACACAGGGGTCTTTTCTGAGACCGATACTGCAACTAAGGACCATTCAGGAAGCTAATATAGAACCCTGCACAAATGTAGCCTATGACAGCTCAGTGTCCAAATGGGTTCCATAGTAATGGGAACAGGGACTGTTTCTGACAAGAACTCTGTAGCTGGTTCTTTGACCACCTCCCCCTGATGGGGAACAGCCTTACCAGGCCACAGAGGAAGACAATGCAGCCACTCCTGATGAGACCAGATAGACTAGGGTCAGATGGAAGGAGAGGAGGACCTCCCCTATCAGTGGACTGGGGGAGGGGCATGAAAGGAGAAGAGGGAAGGAGGGCAGGAGTGGGAGAGGATAGGGAGGGGCTACAGCTGGGATATGAAGGGAATAAACTGTAACTAATAAAAAAATAAATTTTTTAAAATGTAAGTTTCAAAGCACTCTTTTATACCCTCAGGATTTCAGTGGAATCTGTTGTCCCCTTCTCATTTTTATCTATAATTTTCTTAATTTGTACATTCTCTCACATATTTAGCAGGGTGCTGGTAATCTTATTTTGTCCAAAGAACAAACTCTAGGTCAATTCATCTTTTTTTCATTTTTACTCTCCATATAATTGATTTCTATCTGATTTTTATTGTTTCTTGCTACCTGCTGCTTTGAGGTTTGGATTCTTACTGGTTTTCTAAAATATTTAAGTTTATCAATAAGTTATTTGAACTATCTCTGATTTGTGTATATTAATACAGAATTTCCTGTTAGGACCATTTTTGCTGTATCCCAAAGTTTGATTACACTGTTTTTTTATTTTCATTTTGCTGAGTTTTCTCACCCTTTTGATGGCTCTTTGCCTTTATGTTGTTAACTTTCCTTTTCAGGTCCTAGATTGAATTTGTCTGTTTGCTTGTGTCCTCTTTGGAGTCTTTGATCATTTTTTGCAGAAAAAGAAATTTAGATCATCATCTGGCACTTTACCTTTCAGTAGATTTGAGATCAGTCGTGAGGCATTGTGATCTATGGAGGGCTCATTTTTCCCTAGCCTTTCAGGCCTATTTGTTGAGATTTGCACAAGTACTGGTTTAGATATATTTTCCAACTTCCTTCGTGGGTCTTTTTATTGAGTAGCCTATTCTTCAAGGCTCAGCCCCTAGTAGCATCCAGCAAGGGGGAAAGAAACTTAATTCCCTTACCCAAAACCTACTTATGTGTTGTTGTTTTCAATGCAGAGTTTCATATATTGTTTTAGCTGTTTTGAGGATTTAAAAATTATTTCAAAATTTGTCTCTCAGCAAACCTGTCTGCATGTGCGTGTCTATCTGTGCGTGTGCGTGTGCGTGTGTGTGTGTATGCAGGTGCATGCTCTTGTGCATGGACCTGTGGTCGCAAGAAGTCAATGTCTGGTATCTTTTTCATCATTTTCCACCTTATGTTTTGAGACAGGGTCTATCATTGTTGACCTGACACTCAAGAATTCTCTATCCTGACTGTCCAACAGCAACCCCCCCCCAATCCTCCTGTGTCTACCTCCCAGCACTAGGACTGCAAACACATGCCACCATGCTCTGCTTTTCACATGGGTGTGGGGATTTTAACGAGGGGCTTCCTGCTCATCCAGTAAGCATGTCACCCTCTGAGCTATCCTCCAATTCCTTTTCAGAGACTCTTAGGACTGGCATTTGGAGATCTCAGGACAAGCGTGAATGTCACTTTGAGAGACCTAATAGGATTTCTTCTCATCTTCTGTTCTATTATCTCTAGAATAGGCTTTGAGTAGTCACCATGTTGTCCAGAGTTATAATGCAGATATAAACCAGCTTAGAATGATCAAAGGTATTAGCTATAGAGAATGAATGGCATATACTTATGATTAAGCTTTTGCATTAAACTCTCCATGCAATCAAACACTTGTCTCAATGTCCAGACTTTTCCAAGATAATGAAATGTGTGGTAATGATCTGCCTGCATGCATCTCAACCAGAAATTAATGACTGTAAAACAGAAAGCTCAAACTGCATGGGTACTCATGCATTTTTATGGCTTCCTTTCTGCTTCTTTCTCACTTGTGATAAGACAGTGGGACAAAAGATTTTCGGAGACTATGTCTAATGGAATCATAAAAAGGTTCTTATTTTAATAAGTACATTATTTTTACTATTTGCCGTGTGCCAGGAGTTTGGTCAGGCACATCCCATAATGTCAGGAAGGGTAGCAGCTGCTGCTGTAACTTGACCTAGGAACATCAAAGGTTTCTGGAGCTTGCTAGAGTTTTATGGCGACCCTACACTACCAATCCACACTGGTCAGTAATGACTTTCTGGTCCTGGGTAGCTCATCTTGAATCCTTGTTCTCCATGGCAAGCCTGGGGGAGGAAGGGTCATGGGATTTGGAGAATCCTATGAGCCTTCATTTTCACTCTCAACGCATTTGCTGGAACAAGACATATGGCCTCGCCCAGAGGAAGATTAGGACATGCAACACTAACACGGGCTTAAGTAGCACGCATTCTCCAATGATTAAAAATGGCATTAAGCCATCTCTCCCTATCTCTGCCTGCTGGCACAAAGAACTATAACTTTCAAAATTCACATTTTATAGATGAAAAGCAGGAAGGCTTACAGAAATTCAAGAAACTGCCCACAGCCAGATCGTAAAGGAGTCAAGATATGAACCCAAATCTGCGTGTCTAACTATTGTGATCCTATAAGCTTTGCTGCCTACACACTTGCCCTCCTCTCTCATCTCAGCACAGGCTCTGGAAAAGTTAGGAGGAGCTTCACTCAGAAGTTTATGGACTCTCAGCAATGGAGGGACAGCTACACTTGGGGAAGAAGACCCATTAGCTACAGCTAGCTATAATTACCCCACTTATTTGCTATCTTTTTCCCCACGTTGCTTCCCCACCAATGTTTACCTCAGTTTACCACCTAGCTACACTCTTGCAGAGTTTACACCTACTGCCAGGGTAGAATTAACTACCTCATTTACTCCTTCAGACAAGCATGTTGGTCTCTCAGCTGCCAGGCCGACCGCACTGATTTTCTGATGTTTGGGTACAACTAAGTTGCCTTTGTACTCAGGGCCTATTTATAGTTTACAATTCTTTAACTCAGGCTTTGTCATTCTGTGGCTAATCTTGCCAAAGAGTTTATCTTTGTGTTTTTAGTTAGTCGTCCAGTGACCTGATATTCATGTTCTCCCAAATTCATATATTGATGCTGCTATGTCAGGAGATACTGTTAGAAGGTGGAGACTTTGGGGCTTGATCAGTTCATGAGGGTAGAGCTAACATAAACACAGTTAGTGACTTCATGGGACTCTGTCCTCCTCTTACTTCATACGAAGACAGTTTGGTAAGTTCGAAGTTCACATTTCAGAAGTTAACAATGCTGGTTTCTCCATCTAGTCTGTGAGAAATAAGTTTCAATGTTCACTATAGTACTCTATAGTATTTCATTATAGCAGCCTGAATGATGGCCGGTATTGCTCAGTGAACCACTCTACATGAATACATACTCATGCGCACACACACACACACACACACATACACACACACACACACACACACACCCCACACACCTACCACAGGTGGGTAGAGAAGTTAGTAAACACTGTCCAACCAAAATGGAGACCTTCAAATAATTATTACAAGTAATGGGAAGGAATAAAGCAGACTTTAATACACCCCCACTTCCCTACAGATAACAACAAAAGAAGCCAAAGAAGAAGGAGCTGATGGGTAAATGTTATTGGCATTTCTTATCCCGTCTCTTCAAGAATTGTTTCTACCAAGGTTACTTCATTCAGATATGTATAATCAAGCACACATCTGTGACCCTTGCAGAACTATCAGCTATACTCTTTTGTGCTATCCCACCTTGTTTATCCTTTTACCTCCTCACTGCAACACCAGTAAAGACATCAGCTTATAATTCTAACGAATCAGAGTGAGGGTGTGATTGATAAGCTACACATCAGTAAAGTATTTTCTAAAAGGCAGCAATATATACATGCCTATACATGTATGTGTACATACATGTATACATTTATGGAACCTCACGAAACTGAGAACCTTCTGCTTAGCAAAAGACACCATCTGTGAACAAAGCAGCAACCTACAGAATGAGAAAAAATATATGTTTACCAACTACACATCCAATACAGAGCTAATATTCAAAATATATAAAGAACTTAAAAAAACAAACAAACGTGGCCATAAAGTAAGCAACCCAATTTTAAAACGAGCACAGCAACAGAACCAAAAAATTCTGAGCACAGGGGTCTTTCCTGAGACTGCTATTCCAACCGAGGACTATGCATGGAGATAACCTAAGACCCCTGCACAGATGGCAGTTCAGTATCCAAGTGGGTTCCATTGTAATAGGAACAGGGACTGTCTCTGACATGAACTGATTGGCCTGCTCTTTAATTACCTCCCCCTGAGGGGGAAGCAGCATTACCAGGCAACAGAAGAAGACAAGGCAGCCACTCCTGATGAGACCTAATTGACTAGGATCAGAAGGAAGGAAAAGAAGTCCTCCCCTATCAGTGGACTTGGGGAGGGGCATGCAGGCAGAGGGTGGAGGAAGGGAGGGATTGGGACAAGAGGAGGGAGGGAACCACGGGGGGGATACAAAGTGAGTAAAGTGTAATTAATAAAGAAAAATAAAATAAAATAAATTAAAAAATAAAAGGGGCACAAATATAAAAAGAGAATTCTCAAAAGAAGAAACTCAAATGGATGAGAATCACTCTTTTAAAAACTGTTTAACATCCTTAGCCTTCAGGGAAATGTAAATCAAAACTGCTTTCAGATTTCATCTCCCATCAGAATGGCTAAAAACAATAAAACAAATAAGAGCTCATGTGGGCGAGGATGTGGAATAAGGGATTTGAACACTCATCCATTGCTGGTGAGAGTGCAATCTTTTAAGGCCACTATGGAAAACCGTGGGGTGGTTCCTTAGGAAGAAAGGAATTGAATCTATCTTAAGATCCAGCTATACCACTCTTGGGCATATGCCCAAAGGGTTCCTTCATCCTACCACAGGGATAGCTGTTCAACCATGTTCATTTGCTGCTCCATTCATAAGTGCCATTAATTGGAAACAACCTAGATGTCCCTCAACAGAAGAACAGACAAAAAAAAATGTTGTACATTTATACAACGAAATATTATTCAAATGCTTAAAAAAGGAAATCATTAAATATACAGATAAATGGATGGAACTTGAAAAAAAAAAAACCATCCTGAGTGAGATAACCCAGACCCAGAAAGACAAATGTGGCATGAATTTGTTTCTATGTAGATCTTAGCTGTTCAGTTTATAATAAGCAGGTACAATCCACAGAACCACAGAGGTTAAGCACAGATTAAGAAACTAGTGGGGAATGGGTAGACCTCCCTAGGAAGAGGAAATGGTTATGGTTAGGTCAGGGGCAGGATGACTGGAACTGAATGATCAAGCAGGGAGGAAGAGGAAATGAGGCAAGATATATGGGAGAGACAGCTAAAATTAAGGCCCTTTGAATGGTATGGAAACCTAATACTGTAGAAGCTTCCTAAAACAAATACATTTTTGAAGGTGATCTAAATGAAATCGCCAAATAATGGGGAGGCACAGTCCCAACCGGATATCTCTTGTCACTAAATGAAGCTTCCAGGATCAGGAATGGGTTACGTCTAATTGAGATGTCGGACAAAGGAGTCCCAGGGGAATCTACAAACAACCCAGGCTGTTGCCAAGACTAACTAGTTTTCTCTCCACAAATACTCAGCAAGGCTCCAATGCTGAAGACAATACCTACTCAACTCATTGAACATGGAGAGGTTGAGCTGGTGCCTACAGAGAACCTTCATCCCTGTGTTCTGGTGTTCTTCATACCAGAAGGTACTCTGCATGTTACTAAAGGAGAAACATAGACACCACTCCAGCCACAAATCCTTTATCTACAACACTGTCCTGTTTATAAGATATGCTAGTACAATGGTGGCACAAACCTTTCATGAGCAACCAACCAATTTTCTTATTTGACTCAAGGCCCACTCCATGGGAACCCATACCTGACACTTCTTGGGTGTCCAAGAATCTGAGATGAGCTAGCCCGGGGACATAGGGGAAAATCAAATACTACTGTTCTACTGAAGGAACGTGGCAATAAAATGATTCCTAATGACATCCTGTTATAGAAGAGAGTCTCACTGAGCCACCACCAGAGTCACTTCCTCTTGTAGGTGATGGGAACAAATAGAGACCTACAGCCAGAAAATACGCAGAGAATGACTGACTTTGAAATGTTCCATCCTAAATGGGATGTTTCCCTTAAATACTTCTACTCTGGGTTCAGGGAACAATGCAGAAGAGGTGGTAGAAAGAATGTAAGAGCCAGAAGGGATGGAGAACACCAAGGAAAATAAGGCTGGTTTTGTATCAACTTGACACAAGAGAGTGATCAAAGGGAAAAGACCCTTAGTTAAGGAAATGCTTCCATGAGATCCAGCTATAGGGTATTTTCTCAATTAGCGATCAGTGCAAGAAAACCCAAACTGTTGGAGGTGGTGCCATCCCTGAGCTGGTGGCCTGAGTTCTATGAGAAAGCAGGCTGAGCAAGCCATGGAAAGCAAGCCAGCGAGCAGCACCCCTCCATGGCCTCTGCCTCAGCTCCTGCCTCCAGGTTCTAGACCTGCTTGAATTCTTGTCCTGACTTCCTCCAACAATGGACTATGATCTGGAAGTGTAAGCCAAATCAACCCTTTCCTCCCCAGGTTGCTTCTTGGTCATGGTGTTTTGTCATAGCAATAAAGACCCTAAGGAAGACATGTTCTAAACAAAGCAGGACTGGTGCGCACGTGTGCCCAGAAGCCAGCTCCATCTGATAACCACTTGCAAATGAGATTTAGTTTCCTACAAAGGGTGCTCACTGGGGACACTACTGTCGAGAATAAGCTGTGTGCCCAGCAGCAGATGGCCAGCGGCCACAAAGAAAGAACTCAGTGGCATCTCTGAAGGTTCCTTGTCTCATACTATTGTGCTAGCCCACTTCTAATCTTTCATTTTTATTTCATTTTACTCGGCAGGGCCTTTGTGTGTATGTTGTGGTTTCCAGTTTATATGGTATTTGTGGGTCTGTGAACGAGTTGGTCTCTGCATCCGTATGTGTTTCTTGTGCCTTTTCTGAGGCTCTTTTCCTTCTGCTTGTTTTGTCCTATTCAAGCTTGGTTTTGTTTATCTTATTATATTATTACATAATATTATGCTGTACTACATTATTATATTATAGCATATTCCCTTAGATGCCCACATGTGTCCTAAGGAGAAACAGAAAGGAGGTGGATCCAGAGGCAAGGGGAGGCAGAAGAGAACTGAAAGTAGTTAGAGGGAGGTAAACCATAATATGTATATATTATACAGAAAAAAAATCCATTTTAAATTTAAAAATCAATAATACAGGAAAAAATTTAATATTGTATTCAAAGATGTATATTTAGATTATATTTGAAAATAATATATATTCTGATTATATTTGAAATGTTATAGCAGGTTAGAGCCCTAAAGACAGTCTCTAAGGAACTGTCCAAATGAATTTTTGGCACATATACTGTATTAGAACAATTTTTAAGTTGATTTAGCCAAATACGGTGCCTTGGTCACATTTCTAGTTGCCAGCCAACTGGGATGCTTTTTCAAGCATGTCCAGTATCAGAAACCATAGGACCCTCTCCTGTCTCCGTCACTGAGAAAGCTGCGCTCTGCTTGTGGGGGCTGTGTGGGGCTCCTCGTGTTTATTTTAGTTCAAGGAAAACTATCATTCAACTACACAAAGCTGTGATTCTTTCCCCTCCTCCTCCTCCTGCTGCTCCTCCTCCCCCCCCCCTCCGACTCCCCTCCTTCTTTCTCTTCCCCTCTTCCTCCTCCTTCCTGCTGTTACTCCTCTGGTTCTAAATGTCCTCTCTGGGTTTGAGTGCATGCATGACTTTCCAAGCTGCTTTCCACGCCTTTATTTGCAAGCAAGTTCTCCTTAGAAATGTGATATTAATTTCGCGTGGAATTATTTAATATTTCGTAAATGATCAGTGCTGTCACTGACTCCGAACCTGTGTGAACTCTGCGCATGTCAGGAAACACGGAGCCGGTCTGTTTAACCAGAAGCAGCATGGTTTCCATCTTCTGGAAAAAAAAAAAAAAAAAAAGTTTTTTTTGTTTGTTTGTATTTGTTTTTGTTTTTTCAAGACAGGATTTCTCTGGCTGTCCTGGACTGTTTATAGAGCAGGCTGGCCTCAAACTCAGAGATCAACCTGCCTCTGCCTCCGAGTGCTGGGATCACAGATACCCGTGGCAAGTTTCATTATTTTATTTTCCTCCACTGCGGCCACTTCAGCTTTTGCAATCACCGAGAAGGAAGCGCATAGCTTTCCAAAGTCTCTTGTACATGCATACGAGGATTTCTCTGGAATGTTAACCCGCAGGGAGGTAACAACCCCAGCACATCCCATTCAGAACTTCACTAACAGATGAACCGCGGAGCCACAGCAATGTGATGGCGCCTCTTGGCCCTGTTCCTGTCAGTACTTGCTATTATCCATCATAAGTAACTTTTGCAAACTAGAATGTGAAAAGAACCCAACTGCCAGTTGCGTTTTGTTTCTCTAATTTCTAGAGAAAAATAAACATTTTTTTTTTCGTACAAGTCATGATTTTCGTTTCCCTTTCTAAAATTCTCATCTGCTGCCTGTCATCTTTTGCTTTCCTTACTTTTGTCTAGTGGGTTTTCTGACGTTGTTTTTAATATTCTAGCTGAAAACACATTGCTCATTATTGATTTTTCACAAACCTTATAGAACTTATTAGAAATTTGCCAAACATCTCCATTGTTCACTCTGTTAAGCAGAATCCTGTGTATATAAACAGATCCACCAACTCTCCCCTCTCACTTTCTGATATTTACTGCATTGTTTACTTTGGGGCTTTATTCTAAAAGTTGCTCATACAGTAGAGGCCACAATATGCTTTTCATTCAATGTTTTATTTTCCATGGTTCATCTTGATAATTCACACGTAATATTACTGACCAAGGCAGTGAAGGAAGACCCAGCGTTACTCTCCATTCACCGACTATTTACAAACCATTTACTAAATTGCCCGTCCATTCCTCACAAACTGCAAGGATGTTTCTGTCTTAGAGGCCTGTCTCTACTGTACAACATTCTCTCTCTGACCGGTCTTATCCAGTGCCACACTGTTTCCTTAAAGTAGTTTTATAATATGTTTTAATCTCAGAAAGTCAACCTCCACTATTTTTTTTCTCAGATTTATCTTTAATTCTTCATGGAATTATTTTTTATACAGTTTCAAAATGCATTTGCTGGGCACTCCCAAACTGAGGCTATTTCACCTGGAGCACCTTTAAACACACAGATCAGAGATCTGCAGGCTTTATTTAATGTAAAGTCAAATAGCAACTCATGTAGGGTTTTAAAGCCAGGCAATCTCTTTTGCAGCAGCTCATCAAAGCTGCCATGGACAGAAGTAGCCACAGACGGTATAAGCAAGCTGTGTTCTGATAAAACCTTGATTACAAAAAGAGAATTCAGTCACATGCAGCCCCTTTGACCACAGGCCACAGGATAGACATTCACCTTAAGGTGGCCTGCTGTTTGCTGTGTGGTAACCACTGCCACTCTGACTGTGAATGGACTCACAATACATTGGTGTAACAATACATTTACTTAGTCATTGCTAGTTCAAGGAAATGCTCCTCATTTTATAGTTCAATGTTGTATCTAAAAGTCTTAAATTTCTTATTGGTTCCACTGTTTTTTCTGCAATTATTTTGAGTTTTATATGTCAAGCAGGAGAGGACACACAAATTGTATTTTTCTGAGCTTTCTAAGTATTGCTTTTTTTTTTTTTAATTTTTCTTAGGTAATTGCCTGAGATGAAAAGTGCTCTGTCTAGATGCGTGCCTCATAGTAACAACAGTACATTTATTGAAATTAAAGGTAAAAATCTAAATGTTATGAAATAAATATTCTGTGTAATGGGACTTGGTGGAGACATGGTCCTCAGCTGGAGTGCTCTCTTCTCTTCCTACTCAGCTGAAATCCTTCACAGTGATGTGTGTAGGAGACCTGTAAGATCTCCTACATTATTTTTTCTCTTTTTCTCTACTATTATGCTAGTTTATGATGCTCTCTAGCCATCCTTGTATCCATGAAGACAGCTTACTTTACAGTGTGCTAATTTTGAAGAGCATCTAATTTAAATAGGTATTTTTTTTTCTTTAGAGTTTTCACAGTAGTTTCTACCTACAAACCCTCAATCACATTTCCTTGAATTGAGTTTAAGTACAGAATTGTACTGTTCTTATCAGAGGTAGGATATCTGCTGTTTTGACATATCCTCCACAAGCGGAACAAGCCTTCTGAGTTATTTCTCCATCTCCCACAGGTATTTGTTCTCGAACCACGAGTACAAAATTCTAATGTTCACCCCTTTGTATTTCCTGTCACCTCCGGTAGAGTTTTGTCAAAGTTATTGTGATTGTTCTTCATTGATGAATCAGCTTTTAATGAATCCCACCTCCACGTGACTTTCGTGACTGTCACAGTTCTAAATGCATTGATTTGGACTTCACCCCTGATGTTTCTTGCTGCTTTAAACTTACCCCTGCCCCTTTCCTGGATGCTTGACAACAGGGTTTATATAGTTTCCTCCTTCTTACTGAGGAGCATAATCAGTGTTGCAAATAATCGTCACCTCCAAGTCCACAGTGCTCACCTGAACCCTTTGTTAACTAGTTCCGAGTTTCTCATAACCTTCCCCTGTGTAACAGAATTACTCACTGATACATTCCAAGGCTACAGAGGTGGCCTCTTAAGACACTTTGTTCCTATTGGCTTCTGATTTTATGGCTTTGTGTTCCGACATTATTTGTGCATTGCCAGTGATTTAAAATCGAGAGTGCCTTCGGAGCCCAATGTATATCTTTAAACATTACACATATTTCTTAGAAATGTGTATGGTTACAAAATTCTATGCATAACATTGTGGTTAGGCCTGACATTGTGGAGTGTATTATAAGACCAGCCTTTGGGGGGAGGGGATGTTAAAGGCAATGAGAATCACAAGAAATGACTCTATAAGGCTATAAGGCTACCGTGCTCTGCCTAGTGAGTTCCAGGACAGTGGAACTCTGGAAAAAAGAGTTTCAAGAAATCTAAAATTTAATTCTAGTCATAAGCCTGTTTTATATTATATGTCAAATCTAGTTTGTTTTTATTTATATTATTTTTGCATTTCCAAAATGAGTACATAAAAATAACTGTTACTAACGTCAGTCATATTTCCATTCTCCCATTTGCAATTAAAATTCGATGCTTCCTACATTTTAAGGGCATATTCATTAGGGAAATTGATATTTGTGATTGTTTGGGCTTCTTTGTCAAGTACTGTCATCAACATTATATAAGTCTTTGTCCCTCTGACACTTCTCCTTCTACAATTTTTGACAAATGGTAAAATCACCAGTTTTTTAAAACTGTTTTCACGATAGGAATACATGTTACCAAAATCCCTTCTTTTTTCCAGTTTACTTATTGTACTTTCTACCCAGAATATATCCCTGAATCGTGCTCATTGGATATCTAAATTGTCAATCTGAAAGTATCTGTGTAATCACTGGTGGTTGTCTTTCAAACAAAGCTTTGAAAAATGTGATTATGAATGTGTTCCATATTTTCCAGTGTTCCTATGTATCGCCCTTTCTAGTCTTCTCTTCTCCTTTTCTATTCTCTGAAGCCACATTCAATGTTGTAGTCTCTTCTGATGCTTCCATATCATTCGTAAAAACACCTACATCTTATTTTTCATAAATGCCCCACCCCAAATAAGACAATGCATCCTTGACTCCTTCTTGCCTTCTTTCTCCTCTCTAGTGTTGATGTCATCCAGGGAGTTCTTGCCTCCAAGGATAGATGTGAGAGATGCAGCCACGGCAGTTTGCCAGTTTACTGTGTCATCAAGGACAGAAAGTTCCACACAGAACAGACAGCCATTTGTTTGTGGAGACTTCCTTCTCTGAGGAAAGAAAGGATTTTACATAATTGTAGCACCTGGCAGCTGGCAGACCCTTCAGCTTCCATGCTAGTAAGGATGTTTAGCAAAATTTGGCAGATCTCAACAGTAATAACTGACGTGATTAGAAACATTCTTGTACAAGGCTTTCCTTAAGTAGTTAAAGAGTTTAAAGTCTTAAATTTGAAATAATTTAATTCTCACAGGCTCTTTTCTTTCTTGGTGCTTCTGTATTTCCCATATTCTAGTTTGTACCATTTTCCATAAAAAAAGAAAATACTCAGATAAACTCTTCTTTTCCCTTAATCTTAATCATCATCCCTTTATAAGCTTGGGCTTTTTGGACTTTAATAACTTTCAGCTTTCACTAGAAAACAGCTAATTATATATATTTCAAGTTTATAGCTGAAATATGCATTCATGAAATCATCACCACAATTAAAGACAGTTTTCTATATTATATTATACATCACCTCAGAAGTTGCCTCCTACCTTATCTATCTCTTCTTGCCTCCCTTCCAGGGACACCTCCCCCCTTCCAAGGCAACTATCTCTTTTCTGTTTCTATAGATTCATTTTTATTCTTTAGAGTTTTATAAGAGCAGAGTGCCACAGTGGGTACTCTTATTTGTCTGCTTTCTTTCAGCCTGAATAATGAATCTAAAACACATTTTGGCCCTAAGTTTCCGCTAAGTAAGAATACTTCAGTTTGCTTATTTATGTATTAGTTATTTCCTTCTGATTTCTGTGGCCAAATACCTGGTAAGGAACAACTCATGGGGAGAAGAGTCTCCTTGAGCTCACTGTTCAGAGATACAGCCTATCACCTTGGGAGAGGCATGGTGAGCTCTCAGCCATGGTAGCAGCGACATGAAGCTCGTTCTTATCTGGGTGGCTCAAGAAGCAGTAAATAAACAGGAAGTGAGTCTGGGTTTTGAAGAGGCTGGCGCCCAGGAGCCTATCCCTCCACCAAATCTCCACACCCTAAAGTTTCCACAGCCTTCCAAAACAACGTCACCAGCCAGAGAAGTATTCAGACATATGAGCCCACTGTGGACCATTTCCCAGTCAAATCACGACAGTGTGTTCCTGGATCTTATATGCTAATGACTATTTCATGATGTGAATTTCTGTATTCTAGATACAAAAGTCTTCAGTTAACAGTTTCAAGACTGTTCCAAAGTATGGCCTGCACTAAAACTTAAGGGACACCTCACTGGGGGACCCTGAATACCAAAAGGCACATTACGTACTTCCAACACAAAACAGTACAAAATAAATACTCTCGTTGCAAAATGGGAGGTCTGAGAGGATAAGAAAGGAGGATCAGACCAAAGCAAGACTGACACCTAGCAGAAGAAACATCAAATGCATGCATGCCCTTAGGGCTCATGGTGAGTTCCAAGGGGCTTGGCTAGCCGTGCCCCTCCAAACACTGCTGCCTAACACATGTGGCCCGTCTCTGTGGCAGCATAAACTTGGTGCCTGCAGCTATTCTGGTGAATTTCCCATGTTTCAAGCATCTCCAGTTATCCGGAGTCTCCTCTGAAACGTGGACATCACCTTAGCAGCTTCAGGCACAGCCCATTCAGCAGCTCCCTGCAGAAAATCTGACCTACTCTTGGTTGCCTGGCCTCAGCAATTTCAAAATATGGGTGCCTGCCACCATGATCTCCCCACTTTTGCATCTTGCACACCTTTGACACTAGTACCATACAGATTACACCAAGTTCTGGCATCCCAAAATCTTGAATGACAGATAAAAGTGTGCCTTTGAGGAAAACAATTCCCAAAGCAACGCTGCTCCGGGAAGATTCACTGAAATTTTCCTTTTCCGAAGCTGTGGTGCTGGAGATGTACATCCAGGATGTTACATTGTCTTGAAATCTCCTTCACCAACCACCTTAGTCGATTACTTTCCTCTGGATTCTGATTCATTTAAATTTTTATGACTCCAACAGAATACAACCAGATTCCGCCCCAGAATAAAACATGGCTAGCCCAGTCCTCGAAGGAGTCCTTCTCACTTGGAAGCCTTAGGAGCCCAAACTCTTCTGTGAATATTTAATATTGTAGTCTCCTGTGCTTCTACTAGAGTATACCATTAAAATCTGTGTATCGCCCTCTTGGGCTTCTCTAGCCCACAGATTCAAATTCTCCATCAAATCACTTCCAAAGGCCTACAAACAATCTAATCATGTAATCACAGCAACATCCTTATCCTCTGGTATCAATTTTCTATGTTAATTACTTTTCTTGTTGCTGTAAATGAATACCAGACTACAAGAACTTAGGAAAGTTTATTTGGGGGAAGCAGTAGCTATCAGCTGTGATGGAAGAAGATGCGGCCACTTGCTCACATCCAGATGAATCAGAAAGCAGACCTAAATGAAAGCAGATAGAGAGAGGGCAAAGGGGAGTGGGCTGGAAAACTCCAAGGTCTGCCCTCTATGGCGTTATTTCTTTTAAGGAGGCTCCACTTCATAAAAGCCCCCAGGCACTCAGCCAACTCCATTAGATGGGGTGCAAGTGTTCTATTTTTAGGCATTATAAGTAAATCAATTATGACCACTTTCATGCAAGTTCTTGTACAGATACATGCTTTTATTTCTCTTGAAAAAAAAAAAGAGTGAAATGGAATAGCTGGATCATCTGGGGGAAAAATGCTTACCTTTTTAGGAAACCATGAGGTTGTTTTCAAAACAGTTTCTCACACTTCTGCATCCATAGTCCATCCCTGAAGGAAGTCAGGACAGGAACTCAAACAGGGCAGGAACCTGGAGGCAGGAGCTGATGCAGAAGCCAGGGAGGAGTACTGCTTACTGGCTTGCTCCCTGTGGTTTTCTCAGCCTGCTTTCTTAAAGAACCCAGGACCACCAGCCCAGGGATGGATGGCACCACACACAAAGCCCCATCAATCATTAGTAAAGAAAATGTCTTAAAGCTGGATCTAATGGAGGCACTTTCTCAACTGAAATTCCTTCCTCTCAGATAACTCTAGCCTATGTCAAGCTGGTATAAAAATAACTTTTTGGGTTCATCCCCAAGATCTCTGATAAACACATATCACAAATTTAAAAAAAAAAAAAAGTCCCACAGTCTTTACCAATTCAAATACTGTAAAAGTTCAATCTCTATAAAAACCTAAGATATCTTTTCAAATAAAAAATATTTTTAAAAAAAATCAAAGTCTCTCAACTGTGGGCTCCTATAAAATCAAAAATAAGTTGAATGCTTTCTTACTTTAGGAGAAAAGAACCAGGGCACAGTTACAATCTGAACAAACCAAAACTACACTCCAAGAGTGCAATAACTCAGTGTCCAACATCTGCCATTCACTTACCGTCTTCTGGGCTCCTGCAAGGGTCTTATGTCACTTCTCCAGCTCTGCCCTCTGCAGCATACACAGCTTCTCTGCTGGGCTCAGGACAGCTCCACCCCAGTGCTGCTGCTGTTCCTGGTGGTCCTCCCATGGTACTGGCATCTCCAAAATGCTGCAATCTTCTGTTGCAATTTGGCTTCCCTTTCACCAACAGCCTCTCCTGGGCCCTCTCCATGGTGCAAAGCCTCAACTTTTCTCCATGATTCCTTTAATCCTGTAGTCTCCACTGCTACTCCAGCCGCACCTTCACCAATTGCTGCTCCTGGCCTCTCCCAGCCTCAGATGCTCTCCATGACCCCCTTCGTGCCTTCAAAACCAGTATCACCTGGGTGATTCTGACACTGCCAAGTTTGGCTGCCAGTACAACTATATATTCTGACTTCTAGTCCTATGTCAAATTTGATTGGCAATTATTTTTCTAGTTTGTGTCTTTTCTTTTCAGTCTCCTAACTGTGTCTTTGGAGAGAAATGTTTAGTTTTGATGCATAATTTATCACTGCTTTCATTTCAGACCATACTTTTGGTGTCATCTCAAAGAACGTTTGTCTGGCAGTATAATGAAGATTCTCTCCTTTCTTTGCATTTGGAGAATTTTTAAGTTTGTAATTTATCTTTAGACATATAATCTTCTTGGGGATAACTTTTATGAATGATAGCAGATTTCAATGTATAAAAAGAATGGTTTGGGGGTTTTTGTTGGTTTGTCTGTTTTTTCCACATGGCTATTCATTTGTTTGAGAAAACTTGAAAAGTCTGCTCTCTCTCCACTGGTTGGTTATCTTTTTAGGTCAAATATCAATTGTCATAATTTTTGGATCTATTTACACCTCTATATTCACTTCTTTTTTCCTTAGGGTCTCACATGTAGCTCTTGCTGGCCTGGACTTGCTATGTAGGCCAGGCTGGCCTGAAACTCACAAGTATTCACATGTGTGTCTTCTGAGTGCTGGGATTAAACATCTGTGCCACCAAGCCTGACTAAGTTTTTTTAATTAATCTATTTGTAAATACATAGATAGATAGATGGATAGATAGATAGATATAGATAGATATAGATATAGATATAGATATATAGATATAGATATTACTGCAAGTCCATAGTTAGCCTTGACATAAAATTGGTATCAGCCCAGTTTTTGGTAATCTTCAAAATTCCTTTGGCTGCTATAATTGCTTATATTTCCACGTGGATTCTAGAAGTCAGCTTAACTTCACAAAGAAAGCATTAGTGATAGTAATTTTTTTTTAATTTTAGGAGTTAACTTGATCCTATAAATTATTTTGGATGAAACTGATACCTTAAAATTGACACAAAGGGCCACCGGAAGAGCCACCATCCAGGCCCAGACCGAGTGCACCTACTCCATACCCCATCTCTGAGCTACTGAACCCCAAGGAGGAGCCGGTGCTGCAGCGCCACATCTGGAAACATGTCATTTCCACTGAGTATGAACACCTGAAGCACAGCTATGACCAAAGAAGTCTCAGTGATGAGCATCTGTGGAGCTTAGGAGAAAAGGGCCCTTGAGCCAGACCAGTGACTCATGGCAATGAATGTTCGCATGTAGAGCTGTGAGGACAAGGAAATATACTGAATGATGCAAGGAAGTTCCAGTGCCACTGCAACAAACGAATTTGCAAAACTTCTGATGCTAGGGTGGGAAGAATAGAGGAATGGAGCAGAGGAGTGCTTGCACTGTGGAGAGAGATTGAATCATGTCCGTGTCCCAGGCTTGCCACCTGAGGCCATATTGATGTCTGTGGCGTATGCATGGACATCTGAGTCCATGGTCTCCCTACAGTGGGGCCAAATTGATGTCCATGGTCTGTGCTGCTGCCTGAAGACATGTTGACAGGGCGCCATGCATATGTGAGTAGCTTCAGCTGCCACCTGAGGCCATGTTGATGTCATAGTCCTGCTGCAGCTGAGCCCTTATGGATGTCTGTGGCCTGTGTACCACCAAAGGCCATGTGGATGTCTGTGGGCCATACTGCCACCAGGGGTCATGCTGATGTCCACAGTCTGTGTTGATGTCCCTGGCCTGTGTTACAACCAATAGTCAAGCAGACATCTGTGGTCTGTGCTTTCACTGAATCCATGTTTGTGTCCATGGGTGGGGCTGCTACCGGAAACCATGTTGGTGTCCATGGCCAGTACTGCCACCAGAGACCATGTCCAGGTCCTTGGCATGTGCTGACACTGGAGGCTCAGTGGATATCCATGGTCTGTGCTGTCGTCAGATACCATGTGGAGCTCCATGACCCATGCTCCTTCTGACAGTGAAAAATAAGGAAGCTTCTTCCGCTGTGGTATCAATGACTGCGGACTCACAGTTGAGAGACATAGGCGGCTTTTCTGACAAGCCTCTCCCATACACACAAAAAAGTAACAGCCTAGACAGGAAGCCATCAAAGGGGACTCTTAAAAATTGTGACAAGCATGCTGAAGTGTCACTCTCCAACAGGTGACTACTGGGGAAAGTGGGAGATGTGGAGACTCTTCTTTTTTAATTTTATTTTTTATATTAATTACAGTTTATTCACTTTGTATCCCAGCTATAGCCCCCTCCTTCAGTCCCTCCCAATCCCATCCTCCCTCCCTTATCTCTTCCCATTCCCCTCTCCAAGTCTACTGATAAGGGAGGTCCTACTCCCCCTCCATCTGACCCTAGCCTATCAGGTCTCAAGAGGACTGGCTGTAGCCTGGTAAGACTGCTCCCCCCTCAGGGGGAGGTGATCAAAGAGCCAGCCACTGAGTTCATGTCAGAGACAGTCCCTGTTCCCCTTACTAGGGTACCCACTTGGACACTGAGCTATTTCTGTGCAGGGGTTCTAGGTTATCTCCATGCATGGTCCTTGGTTGGAGTATCAGTCTCAGAAAAGGCCCAGATTTCTTGGTTCTGTTGCTCTCCTTGTGGAGCTCCTGTCCCCTACAGGTCTTTCTATCTCCCCCTGTTTTCATAAGATTCCCTGCATTCTGCCTAAAGTTTGGCTATGAGCTTCAGCCTCTTCTTTGATACCCTGCTGGGTAGAGTCAGGGAAATGCAAATCAAAGCAACCCTGAGATTTCACCTTACACCTATCAGAATGGCTAAGATAAAAAACTCAAGAGGCAACACGTGCTGGAGAGGATGTGGAGAAAAGGGAACCCTCCTCCATTGCTGGTGGGAATGTAAACTTGTACAACCACTTTGGAAATCAATCTGGTGCTTTCTCAGACAATTAGGAATAGTGATTCCTCAAGATCTAGCTATACCATTCCTAGGCATATATCCAAAATATGCTCTAGTACACAACAAGGACATTTGCTCAACTATGTTTCAACTGCTTAACCCTGCTTGTTGAGATTCTCGGTCCTTTCTTTTTTGTTTGTTAATATGTTGGATTATAGTGGTTGACCTTTTATTGACATACACACCTTTGAATCCATGGCACAAACCCCACAGAGTTAAGATAACCTTTTCTTAATATAAATTGAATATATTTTTATGAAATACCTTTCAAGCTTTCTATTTGTTTGTTTATGAGCAATATTGGTCTGTAGTTTTCTTTCCTCACAGTTACTTCCAGCTTTTGATTCCAGGACAATGCAATCTTCTAAGATGATCCAGTAATGTTTTCTCTTCTTCAACTTTACCAGAGTGCTATTTTTTTCTCTAAACATACAGTACAATCCACCAGTGAAGAAACTGAGGTCTATAATCTGTATGCATGGCAATACTTGTGTGTTGGTCTAATTTGGCCTAAGGCAGCAAAGGGTGTTCTGTATTTGAGACACTTACTCAGTTTAACTGTTTCCTCTCCAGTGAACTTGAGAGCTAGTCCTTTAAAACAAATTTTCCATTCCATTCAAAAACTGCCAGATTTATTAGTCAATAGCTGTCTACTATCTATTAGTCTACTGTTTATTGGTCAATATTACCTTTACTGTCTGAATAATGTCTGTCATGAGGAACTTTTGGTCTCAGTAGTTTTCTCTTAATATCAATTTAAATTTAATATTTTTTTGGTTGTTTGTACACTTCTTTCTAATTTCTTAGGATTCAATGCTTTTTAATTCTAAAATCTAAGAAGGATAGTAAGTTTATGGTTAGATGGAGTTTCGTTACTCCTGTTTGGTTTGACAGGAAATAATACCCAGTTTCCAACTAATTCATTTCCCAATGCAAACCAGGAAAAAAAGGACACTTTCCTTACTGTTTCTCTCAGAGCACCTACCTCAGAACAGTGCTGGAAAGATGGCAATACATGTGTGTTGCTCTGTTTTGGCCTAAGGCAGCAAAGGGCAGATTTCTTGGAGGTTATATACTGCTCTTCTGATGTTCTGGAACTGAATCCAGTTTAAGTTAATGGTACAGCTAAATCTTGGGAAATCTGTAACATTGTTTTAGCTTTAAAAAAAAAAGAATCAGTATTTCTGGAAAACCTGAAAAAGAAATTAAAATGTGAACATGTTGAACTTTTGAAAAACACGCATGGCAGTTTGAGCTGCATGTGGACATCACTGCTCTCCAAAACTCACTGCTGTGCTCACCATTTTTACTGAGAGTTATTTGTGTCTTGGTGAACTTACCTCGACAATCACTCAGCTTTAAGGATCTTCAGCATCAAAGCCACATCGTGCTCAGTGTCTGCGCCACCATGTTCTTCCTGAGCATAGACGTGAGCTGAGAACCAGGACTAGAGGTGACTCCTAGCCATTTCCTTGCTCCTGGGTTGTCCCTATTTTAAAGCCTCAGGGAGATGTTCAGAAAATAGATCTCCAACGACCTCAGACAAGCTACACTATCATGGAGATAGAAAAATGTAAGGATAAAAAGCTGATTTTTTTCCCTCTAGGTTAAAGGAAATTTAGGCAAGTCTCACAGCCTCTGCATGTCACTATTTCACAATATTTTAAAAAAATGCAATTATGCTGCAAAATATATCACCCACTGTCATCTATAGCACCAATCCATCCTGTGGCTCAAATCATAGTACATGGAATTGTCAAAATCAACTACAGATCCAGCCGTCTGCACTGGCTAAAGTGAGTAGATATTGGGTGATGTATAAACCAATGTTTGATCTCAGAACGCGTAGTTTTCAGAGAGTGACCGGCTCTGGAAGGAACTGCTTGCAAACATGGGGGGTGACTCAGGTTACAGGTTTAAGTGATGGCAAATAGAAAATAAGCTTTTAGGAAACCCGTACAATCAGAACAAACCTATAATGTTATTTTTTACCTAAGAAAACTCCTTTGGAAAGAGGCCGTTTCCTATTAAAAATTATGTCACAGCACTTCAGAGTAATTTTAAAAATTAGTATTCATGGCTGGAAGAAAGAAGCATTATAATTGCACACTAGTGTACCCTAAAGAATTCCTCCTTGCTTTATTTATTTCTAGTGCTCTCAGAAACTAGTTTAGTGCACTTGTGCAATAAATGCATACATACGTGCGAGTGTGCAAGGGCATGCTTACACTTTATCAACACAAGCGCATGTGCGAGTGTGCAAGGGCATGCTTACATTCTATCAACACAAGCGCATGTGCGAGTGTGCAAGGGCATGCTTACACTTTATCAACACAAGCGCATGTGCGAGTGTGCAAGGGCATGCTTGCACACATGTGCTGAGCACAAGTACTACGGTCTACCTTCTCTAGTTACTATCCAGAGGAAAGGCTCAGACTCTATACCTCAGACTCTCTATACCTCAGGTTATCTATACCTCAGATTATCTATACCTCAGTCTCTCTATACCTCAGACTCTCTATACCTCAGGTTATCTATACCTCAGTCTCTCTATACCTCAGTATCTCTATACCTCAGACTCTCTCTATACCTCAGACTCTCTATACCTCAGATTCTCTATAACTCAGGCCTCTCTATACTCTCTATACCTCAGACTCTCTATACCTCAGACTCTCTATACCTCAGGTTATCTATACCTCAGGTTATCTATACCTCAGACTTTCTATTCCTCAGACTCTCTATACCTCAGTCTCTATACCTCAGACTCTCTATACCTCAGTCTCTCTATACCTCAGGCCTCTCTATACCTCAGACTCTCTATACCTCAGTCTCTCTATACCTCAGTCTCTCTATACCTCAGTCTCTCTATACCTCAGGCCTCTCTATACCTCAGACTCTCTATACCTCAGACTCTCTATATCTCAGGCCTCTCTATACCTCAGACTCTCTATACCTCAGTCTCTCTATACCTCAGTCTCTCTATACCTCAGTCTCTCTATATCTCAGGCCTTTCTATACCTCAGACTCTCTATACCTCAGATTCTCTATACCTCAGATTCTCTATAACTCAGGTCTCTTTATACCTCAGGCCTTTTTATAACTTGGTCTTCTTTATACTTTAGAACTCTGTAACAGGGTGTGGAAAGACTTTAACCACTCAGTTAAATCTTTCTGGAAACTGCCTCATAAAATTGTGAAGAAGTTTATAACCTGGTTGATTCCAGATTTTGTCACCTTGACAGTCAAGTGTAACTATCACAATCTCTAACTTATTTTGTTCTAAAAATAACACTAGAAATCATATATCTCATGTTTTTTTATCTTAGGTTTTTGCAATATAGTCCAGTTCCGTGTGTGTGTGTGTACCGACATTTACTTTTTGATTCTTCGTTTGTCTGTTTGTTTAATTATTCTTTCCTCCTTCTAGGATGTATGTTGATAAGAAGGAGAAGAATTGACTCTCTCCCTAACACTGCTTTGTTCTCAGAAGAGTGCTGGGACATTTATTTCATTTATGATATCAGCCCATTGTTTAAGGATCTTCTCTTTTTTAAATTGGTGTTCTAAACATAATAAAAATTTTAAATGCAAAAAAAAAAGAAGATAGGCACTAGATTTTGATTTTGTCAGCTCTCTATATACATTCTGTATCTGTACATTTAACCAATAATGGATCAAGAATATTTGAAAAAAAACATAATTATACCAAAGATACATAGACCTTTTTCTTATTGTAATAGTCTCCCCATAATGCCTATTGAGAACTGATTCCAGGAAGTCCTGCAGGTACTAAAATATATAGATACTAGGTTCTTTCTATAGAATAGTATAATGTATGCATATAATTATACACATCTTTTCATGTACTTTAAATCATCTCTGTGTGGCATACAGTGCCTAATATAATGCAAATAATGTAGTCACTGTCGCATATTGTTTAGGAGTGAAATAGCTGTCTGTTGACTTGACTTGGCTTAAGATGCCATAAGGCAGATTCCTGAGGTGACAGTACATCTACGTGAGTTTAGTACAGACAGAGCTGATAATAATACAATATAATTTTATTAATACCTTTTTGTTATCTCTGGGAATTTAACAGAATGTATTTTGATTGTATTTACCCCACAACTCATTCCAAATCCACCCACACCTCTTCTCCCCCACCCACACAACTTCATGTTCTCTTTTTTAAACCCATAGAATTCAATTGGTGTTTTATCCATATACTCTCGAGTGCTGGGCCTCCCATTGACGATGGTTGATCTACCAAGGGCCACATGATTAAAGAAACTGACTCTTCTCCTAACGGCTATCAAATGCCGGCAGCCCCTCAGCTATGAGTGGGACTTCATGGCCACCCTCCCTTCTTCATGCTGGGATTTAGTCTGGCTTGAGCTTCTGTGGATCTTGTACACGCTGTCACAATCATGTATTCATATGTGTGGCCTTCCTGTTGTGTCCACCAAACACTGTTTTCCTGTCGTCATCTACTGCCTCTGGCTCTTCCAATCTTTCTGTCTCCTCTCCCGCAAAGATCGCTGAGCTTTGGGGGAAAGAATGTGATACAGACACCCCATGCAGGGTTGAACATGCCACAGTCTCCGCACGTTGATCAATTATGGGTCCCTGTGTTAACTGCCATCTACTGATAAAATAAGTTTCCCTGTTGGAGGATGTGAGCAGCATTAATCTGCTGATAGAGCAGTAAGTTATTATGAATTAGCTTAATACTATGTCTGTTTAAAGGAATAATAGAAGGTTCTCCCCTAAATGCTTGTGGCCTCCTATAACCAAGTTCTTGTCCCAAGTGGTACCCGATATGGATTCTATCTCATGAGCTGGGCCTTAGGTCACAACAGAAGGTGGTTGGTGACTCTCACAACATTCATACTACTATTACACCATGGGCATATATTTTAGGATAGTTACTGTTATAGCCCATAGAGTATGCCGATGAGTAAAACTGATGATTACCTTTCTCCATGGCAGCGTTCATAAAAAAACAAACAAACAAAACACTTAACACCATGAAAGGTAGACAGTAGGATTGAAGTTTCCTGCTTCGTTTGTCTATGTGTTAAGACACAAGTATGCTGTAGCCTCAGCAATAGGGTCTTCCCATCAAATTCTGGAGAGTAACAAAGAACAATGCCTTGAGCATATATCTAAATATTCTGTATCTCACTATGGAGATAATTCATTGTTCTATTCACAATAGCCAAAAAAAAAAAAAAAATGAAAACAAAAAAATGACCATCAACTGATGAATGAACAATAAAAATGTGGTATACTTACACAATGGATTATTTTTCAGTTATTACAAAAATGAGATTATGAAATCCACAGGTAAATGGATAGAACTGGAAAAAAATTATCTTGCATGAGGTAACCAAGGGCCAGAAAGATATCACTTGTGGATGTTGGCTTTGTGGATATCAAATGTGGATGTTGGCTTTGAATCTTTAGTTATGTGTTCTTCATATTTAATAACCATGAAGGCTAAGAAATTAGTAATGTCTATGGGGGAGAGAGAAAGGATAAAGAAAGCTATAGATATAAAGAGGAAAATCTTCTAATAGAACAGTAAAAGTTAAAAGAGGTCCAGTCAGGGTAGAGGAGAAAACAGGGGCAGGAAAAGTAACATTAAGCTTTTTGAAAAAAGGCATAAGGAATCGTACAACTGCACATACTTCCTTAAATAATATGCAGACCACTTTTTGTTGTTTTTGTTTTATAAAACAGGTTTTTTTCTCAGTATATCCTTGGCTCCCTTGAAATTCTCTTTGTAGGCCAGAATGGCCTCCAACTCAGAGATCTCCCTGCCTCTGTCTCCGAAGATCTAGAATTAAAGGCATGTGCCACAACCTACCAGGTTCAGACATAGGGTTTTTTTTTAAATTAGTTTCTGTCTATGCTTTATTGAAACTATTCACAGCAACACTCATGTCCTGAGGAGCCAAAATGGCCCCAAAATGAAACAATACAACTGTTTCTTACCATTTACAACATTTTAGCTACTATACATCATCTAGTGATATTTGGGGACAGAACAATGGAGATATGCAGGTCATATGCAAATACCCTTCTCTGGTTCTCAACACATTCACCTCAAAATAGTTCTGACAGGAAGCAAAATAAAATACCTCAAGTAAAGCAAGCTATGTGATGCTCACTTCTTAAAGTTAATTTTAGGTTATGACTTTATTCCTGTGAGGAAGAGGTACCTTCTAAATAAACAGAATAGAACATGCTAAGTCATTTAGGAACCAACAGAGAGCACCTTCTATGACAACATTTGGAATGTTCCATTATTTTAAACAAACATTCCATTCACAGATACCAGAGTATCAAACAGCACCTCTTTGGCTGTGAAGTATGAAAGATGTCTGCTGATCATGGAGGGAAAACCCTTTTATAACACTAATTCAGGAACATATCTAAAATTTCCAGTCAGATTTTCATATTAACCCCTGTGGGTTAGAAATCATAGGCAGTGTATATACCATATTTAATAATTCATATATATGAAATGCAATATGAAATGCAAAATTATATATAATACACAACATTTTATATATGTGTGTGTGTGTGTGTGTGTGTGTGTGTGTGTGTGTGTATTTATTTATTCTTCCACTAAAACTATATTTAATTTCTGGCTGTTTCAGCTGCAAATTTGGATACAAGTTGCCAGTCTTTCAACTAAACCTTTCCAGTCTCTCTGGGCTTCCCAGAGTTCTCATCAGTTCTCATGACTTTCTGTTTCAATATGATGATCGTGAACTTACTTATTCTCACTGCCTCAGATTCCTCTTATGAGCTCCAGATGTGACCACGCCTCTGGCCTCCTGACAGGTTCATGTAGGTGTCCCTAACACAATTCAGGTTTACCTTAAACCAAAACCTGGATTTCTCTTTCACATCTGCCTTTCTTTCTGACTGCCCAGACTCCACAGAAGGCATCAGCAAATGTCTAATAGCTTCACACCCAAAAGCCTGGGAGTCACACTTGGTATACCCTCTCCATCACACTCTACCTGCAGCCCTCCACCACACCTTGGCAATTGAGTTCACAGTTTAATTTAATTCATTGCTTCCCTCCTGAGGCACTCTACACTGAAAAAGCATTGTCTCGTGCCTGCACTACCCTTGGGCTCCCAAAACGGGGTTTCCTTCTTTACGGTATGAACAGCAATCAGCGATATTTGTCAAACACAACTTATTTCACACTAGCGTTTGCTCAGATCATGTGATAGATTGAGTGACTGCACCTTCTTGTGAGGCTAGCATAACTTCTATGTGCAGGCGTGTGCACTATTTCCACAGATGCTGTGGTTTGACCATGCGCCTCCTCAAATTCATGTGTTAGAAATTTGGTCCATGTGGCCCTGTTCGGGAAATGGGCCTCACAAGAAATGTTTCCATAGAGAGGACTGTCTTCATTCGAGCAATAAATGCCACCACAAAAAGGGCGAGGAGTAGGTTCACTCTCTTTGCTTTTCATCTTCCGTTATGTGAATATACATCAGAGAAGAACTCCTTAGTGGCTGACAGGATGGCTCAGTGGCACTTGCCACCAAGTGCCATAACCTATGTTTGATCCCCAGAACTCACACAGTGAACAGAGAGAACAAATACCTGCATGTTTTCCTCAGATGTTCAGACACCTGCCATGACCTCTCTCCCACCCCCCAGGTGCACATGACACACACACATGATAAATAAATGGGAGAAAACATTTTTAAAACACTTACCATAGGACAGCAATTGCATCTTGGAATTCTCAGCCTCCATAACTGTGAGATTATGAATCTCTGTTATTTGTGAATTATCCAGGCTTGTGAATTTTATTGTAGCCATACCAACAAACTAAACAATATGTGACCCAATTCTTTCCAGTCAAGAGAGCACTAAACTCCACTCCCTTCAAATGAGGGCTAGGCTTGTGACTTGCTTCAAATTAATTAATGTTATGCAGTGGAAATGACAGGGTGTGACTTGCAGAGATCAGTTCAAAACAGCCACCTATGTCATAAAGTTTTCATTGTACAAGTCTTTTTTTTTTCTTTTACTGCTGTGGTAGTAACATTTATTCCAATGTATTTTTAGTGAACAGAATTGTTTTCCTGGTTTCTTTTTCAATATGCCTGTCACTTGTATATAGGAAGGCTGCTGGTTTTCCTGCATTAATTTTGTATCTTGCTACTTCTCTGCACGAAGCTATTAGTCGTAGGAGATTTCTGGTGGGTTCTTTAGAGTCTTCTATGTATGGAATCAGATCATCTCCAGATAAGGATACTTCGACTACTTCTTTTCCTATTTACATTCCCGTGTCTTACCACCCTACACAAGACTTACAGTACTTATACTCAGTGAGGGTGGGGGAGAATACTACATTACTCCGCAATTACACCCATAGATCAGTGCATCCCTCAGCACTCATCAGAAAAACTTTGGTGGTGGTGGTGGTGGTGTTTGTAGATGGTGATTGACAAGGAGGTGCACAACTGGTCAAGATGAAGAGAAAAAGACTGCTGAACACTTGTCCCTAAATGGCTCACCTCTATCACACGTGCTTCCCTTGAGGTTCAGAGATTGTTACGGAAGATGTGGAAAGCTTTAAGAGTCAGACATGATATATGGCGAGGAAACTGTGTCTTCTGGACACAGCAGGGCAGTTGCACATATGAATTCACATATGGTTGAGAGAGCCTACCCAAGACCTGTGCAAACTCGAGCCAGACAAAAACCCAGCATGGGAAAGGAAGGTGGCAGGAAGTCCCAACCTTGGCCAAGGACTTATTAGCAATTAATAGTTTCTAGGAATGAGAGTCAGTTTTTTTAAGGATGTGGCCCATGGTAGGGTGACCACCTCCAGAGAAGGCCACACAAGCTGCCATCTATTTTCTTTCAGAGGGGTACTTTGTGTGGGGCCAGGAGGCCTACAAAAGCTCAGCTGTCGTGAACCCACTGTTCTAGAAAGCCACATATAGAGACTATAGTGAAGACTCTCAACTGAGATCTCAGTTTCTCCTGCCAGTCCTAAGTGACACATCTTGAATTCCTCTGATTATAGCCCCAGAAAACTTATTGCCATGATCATATAAAGGACTATAAATGAAAACTGATGTCAGCTGCATCCTGAATTACTGACAGACAAATTTTTGAGTAAAAATAAAATTGTTGTTCTATGTCACTAAATTTTTTGGTGATTTGAAATACAGCAAATAGACTGGCTTCCCACAACCATCAACAGAAATCTACAGTTGTGTCTGGGACCCATCCTGCCATTCTTCTAGCCTCTCTGGCCTCCAGATGCCACATCTGTCCTTGCCCACACTGAGTTTTCATTATTCTAGCTGTCAAAGCTGTCCTCTCTGTCTAGATTGCACTCTTCACATGGCCAGCTCCTCCTCAGCTCTCAGGTCTTAGCCATTTCTTCAGCAAGCTAAAGGATACATGAAACAGAAAAAATGTTTGAATGATGTGTGTGTGTGTGTGTGTGTGTGTGTGTGTGTGTGTGTGAATAAGAGAGATAAATTTAAGCAAAATTATCCAGCAACTGGAAGGAATTGGTGGTAAAGAAGCGATCCATGATGACTGGAAAGATGTGGCCTATATCATGACAATCTTTTGCTGTGGAAATGGAAGGAAGGAAGGCTGAAGATACCTTCTACATGCCCTGTAATCCTACTCTGCCATGACAGCTAACCTCTAGGATGATTTCAGTGGGCTCAGACTCTGCTTTCCTTAGGATCAAACATCAGTAAGTTGTCTTCAACTGATTTCTTCCCTCACTTTGCAATAGCCACTCCTCTCAAAGTGACCCTTCTGGTGTTGGCTCCTGTAGAATTTCAGAATCTTCTATCTTTCCTCCCCACCACAGCCCTCTATTATTATCAGATGACCCACTGTGTTCTGGGGTTTACAATACCCAAATGCCTTATAAATAGTCTTCTAAGCCATGTTCAAGATACCCGAATTTCAGCAACATTCGTTTCTGGCTGGACACCTGACAGGCGTGTTTGAGAGAGTTGATGAGTAAGTAGGTGTGGAAATGACAAGAAAATGTAAAGCAGGCAAAAAACTCAGCATCTGATTCCATTCTGGTTAAAAGAAATATAAACGGTAAGTCCGTAAAAAATTTAACGTTGAACTAAGGAATAGAATGAAAGACTTATAGGATTTCATAAATACTCTTGTTTATATGTATGTATGCGGGTGAACACACACATATGTACATAGAACAAAAACAACTTCCATTAACAAGGAATCAAGTTTTTCTTTTTTTGCTTCTTGAAGTTCTGAGGTGTGGAAGTTCATGGCATATAAAAAGTCATCCTGATGAATCATTTTGTTCCTCCTCAAACTGTGCAACTGGATTTAGAACATCACCTTTGCCAGACACATCACAGTAGCTTCTACAAAGTCAACTACTCTAAGTATTATTTTCTAAGTTCTGCAGAACAGAAAAAAATTAATCTCTCCCTCTCAATTGGGCCTACATATGCTGAACCTACATCAACTCTGGAAATGACTCTGTCTCCTGAAAAATAAAGGGCAAAACTGTAAATGATTATCCTGATTCAAGTTGATATGCTTTCATTTCCAACATCATTAACAGGCTTGTTTTTAAGGATTCTTAATATTAATATGACTATAATTATCATATTTTCACTGATAAATGAGAAACTCTAACAACATTTATACTGCATGTCCTTGCTGGGTACACAGCAGGGTGCTAAAAATCACATAAATCATGCAGTCCTCATACCAAGCCTATGATGAAATCACACCATGGCTCTATTTTCACATGAGAAAACAACAGTAGGAGGAGAAGGTCACATCCAGCTAGATTCATAAGGAAGATACCCAGCATGCAAGCAAGACAGCAGACAGCTCATAACTGGAACTGTGCAAGATGATCTTCAATGTTCCCTTCTTGCAGTGTTAGCAGCTAAGGGATGTCTTATGGGTTTTGATCTCAAAATTCTCTGGGAAGTGACTTTGTTCCAGCTTTAGTAGTCCCCTGAAAGAAAAGATTCCCAAACCAAATTTGTGGTCAAGGTCTTTGCTATAACTTCTGTTTTTATAATACCAGATGTGATCCTTGCAGAGCAGAGACATCCTGGGAATAAGAAAAAAAGGTTCTCCTGCTTCGCCTGCACAAACACCTGTCATTCTGAGTGGCTACCTACTGTTGATAAGGGTGCAGAGAAACTAAAAACTGTGGGCATTCACAGGGTGCAGCTGCTCAAAACATCTGTAACTCCTCAAAATTTATCCTGAGATTCACTTATTTCACTTTTGTGGTGTAACAGGAGGAATTCAAAGCAGGGACACAGCAGATGCTTGTACCCCAGTGATGATAGCAGCCTTATTCCCAATAGCCAAATCAAGGAAATGACCCAATAATGGTTAAGTCAGTGAATGAACAATGGATAAATGAATGAATGAACATGTGAACAGTAAAATATTAGCAAATCTTACACATAATGAAATTCAGTTTGTCACACTAATACACTGATGAATCCTGAATATATCATGCTATAGGAAGCAGGAAAGATTCAGAGAGATAAATATATTATATCGTCATGCAATATCTAGACTAGGAAAATTTATAGAAACAGAAAGTCAAGGGGTGGTTACCCTGACCTGGAGAAGAATTGTTTCAGACAATATGTAGGAAGTACGTTTACTTGCTGAGCCATCTCACTGCCCCTCCCTCTTAGTAATTCTACTCAGGGATGTAGAAATATGAACCTGGATGGTGGTTTGAATAGGAATGGCCAGCATAGATTCATATATTTGAATGCTTGTCCCATAGAGACTGGCACTATTAGGAGGTTTGTTCTTGTTAGGGTAGGTGTGGCTTTGTTGGAGGAAGTATGTCACAGTGGGGGTGGATTTGAGGTCTCCTATGCTCAAACTAAACTCAGCGAGACACACGGCTTCCTTCTATGGCCTTCGTATCATAGAAGGTTGTAGAACTCTTGGCTCCTTCTCCAGCACAATGTCTGCCTGCACACTGCTTTCACCATGATAATAATGGACATGAAAACTCTGAAACTGTAAGCCAGCCAAAATTAAATGTTTTCCTTTTAACAGTTGCTGTGGTCATGGTGTCACTTCACACCAATAAAACCCAAGCTAAAACAACAGGCCACTTCCCCACCAAAAAGTTAAAATCTACATTCATAAACTCTCTTGGCACCTTCATGGAGTTAAGGTGCAAGAGAACCAAGAATACCTAAACAGAAGAAATGGATCTCATCCTGGACAGCTAGGCATTAAGAAACTACTAGCCACTGAGTACAACCACTCTCCATGGAGAGAAGAGTTTAATGATAGATAGATAGATAGATAGATAGATAGATAGATAGATAGATAGATAGATACATACATACATACATAGATACATAGATAGATAGATAGATAGATAGATAGATAGATAGATAGATAGATAGATAGATAGATA
>NW_026591086.1:10947530-11006196 GCF_907164565.1 Psammomys obesus | reverse complement strand
ATAGATAGATAGATAGATAGATAGATAGATAGATAGATAGATAGATACATAGATACATAGATACATGGATACATAGATAGATAGAAAGACATCCTGTTCAGCTGTCCCAGACGACAACACCCAGCTGTAAAACGTTATTGGGTTGTCCAGGGAGAGACTGCTCAGAAACCGGAATCAAGGTGGTTGGCCTGGGAGTTCTTCAGACAGAGGAGGTGTTGAAAGTTGCTGTTAGAACACCAACAACACAGGCTCTAAGAGCAACAATCAATAAATGGGACCTCATGAAACTGAAAAGCTTCTGTAAAGCAAAGGACACCGTCATCAAAACAAAACGACTGCCTACAGATTGGGAAAGAATCTTCACCAACCCTTTATCTGACAGACGACTAATATCCAGTATATACAAAGAACTAAAGAAGCTGAAAAGCAGCAAACCAAGTAATCCACTTAAAAAATGGGGAACAGAGCTAAACAGAGAATTTTTGACAGAGGAATATCGAATGGCAGAGAAACACTTAAAGAAATGCTCATCCTCATTAGCCATTAGGGAAATGCAAATCAAAACAACCCTGAGATTTCACCTTACACCCATCAGAATGGCCAAGATGAAAAACTCAAGGGACAACACATGCTGGAGAGGTTGTGGAGAAAGGGGAACCCTCCTCCACTGCTGGTGGGAATGTAAACTGGTACAACCACTCTGGAAATCAATCTGGCGCTTTCTAAGACAATTAGGAATAGTGCTTCCTCAAGACCCAGCTATACCACTGTTAGGTATATACCCAAAGTTTGCTCAAGTACACAAAAGGGATACTTGCTCAGCCATGTTTATAGCAGCTTTATTTGTAATAGCCAGAACCTGGAAACAACCCAGATGTCCATCAACGGAGGAATGGGTACAGAAATTGTGGTATTTTTACACAATGGAATACTACTCAGCAATCAAAAAGGAGGAAATCATGAAATTTGCAGGCAAATGGTGGGATCTAGAAAAGATCATTCTGAGTGAAATATCACAGAAGGAGAAAGACAAACATGGTATATACTCACTTATATAGTCCTATAAGATATGATAAACATAATGAAATCTATACACCTAAAAAAGATAATCAAGAGAGCAGACATGGGGTAAGATGATCAATCCTCATTTAGAAAGACAGGTGGAATGTGCATTGAATATATGACACGAGTGTACTGAGAGCATCTGAAAGACTCTAACTAGCAGTGTTGTCAAAGCAAAGACTCATGACCAAACCTTTGGCAGAGTACAGGGAATCATAAGAAAGAAGAGGAGTTAGTCTGATGGGGAAAGGATAGGAGCTCCACAAGGACCAAAGATATCTGGACACAGGGTCTTTTCTGAGACTGACATGCAACCAAGGACCATGTATGAATGTAACCTAGAACCTCCGCTCAGATGTAGCCTGTGGTAGTTCAGTAACCAATTGGTTTCCCAAAGTGAGGGGAACAAGGACTATTTCTAACAGGAACTCAATGACTGGCTCTTTGGCCTCCCCACCCCCCAGGGGAGGAGCAGTCCTGTTAGGCCACAGAGGAGGGCTTTGCAGCCAGTCCTGAAGATACCTGATAAAACAGGATCAGATGAATGGGGAGGACTTGGAAAGGGGCACGGTGGAGATGAGGGAGGGAGGGAGGGACTGGGAGGGAATGAGGGAGCGGGACATGGCTGGGATACAGAGTGAATAAAATGTAACTGATAGGAAAAAAAAAAGAAAGAAAGAAAGTTGCTGTTAGAAGCGTTCAGCCAGTCTTTTAGGACTTTTGAGAAATGCTTTAGGTTTCTGCTTCCTAGCAAAGGCCATCTCAGGTGGGAGTCAAGTCCTTGTCTTCAGCATTGCTATTTTGGGGGGGCTTGATTTGGGGATGTAACACTCCAGCCTTTTGCTTATGGTAAGGGGCAACAGTGGTCTTGTGGCTACTTCTGGCTGAGTGAGGACGTTGGAAAAGGAGGGTCTGGAATGTTAGTACAAAGCAGAGGCTCAAGCCAGCAAGTGACAGGAGAAGACCTTAGGGAATCTTACCAGAAGCGCCTGATTAACTGTGTATAGGGTCAGCTCATTAATTCTTCCCTTAAAAAATCTGAAGAGACAGGAAAATTTTCACTATCAGCAGAAAAGAAATCAGAGAGAAGAGGAGGTGAGGGGAGTGAGTCAAGTCCCATGGGAGTCCATAGCGAGAATCCTATATTGGTTTCAGCTCCCCGGGGTTGGGGTTCTGCCTGCCAGCTCCCATAGGTTTTTCATCCATTCTTCCACCTGACCAGATTGACTTATGTAGAAACAGTATTTTCACTGAGGATGAGGCAAGTGCCTCTCAGTCAGCAAACAGAGGGCTCTTAAGTTTTGTGGGACCACTGAGGCTAAGGAAGTGAGCTGTTTTGGAACAGCTGTAGGTCCCAAGTTGAGTCCTGGATTGTATCTTCCAGATGGGTAGAAATCGTCTGGTATGATATAGGCTATGGACAGAAGGTAAAGTTCTGGAGCTTAGGGGAATCTTTATTCTGGGTATATATTTGAAACTTCCAAGTCTATTACACAGTCGTACTGGTTGGAAGTGTTGCAAGAGTCCCAAGACCAGAGGAAAGAAAGAGCCTATTCTCAGGGGCAGGTGATAATTGGTAGCGCTAAAGCTGCTAGCTGACAGGAGCACTTATCAGACAAGGTATATGCAGTAGGTTTGAGCTGTGGTAACTGGATCCAAGTCATAATTCCCTAAAGCTTACATGAATTTTTTTAAGGTTGACAAAAATAGGTCAGCAGGACCACTGCCTGTTTTAATCTGCATTGAAATACTCACTCTATTGAGATCAGTTAATAAGTGTCTGTAAACAGCGCAAGCAGGCTCATGCCTTTGAGCCATAGCACAAATAAATCTTGAAAAGTTATTAACACAAACATGAACATTCATCTATATTAGGACAGAAATTCTTAGCAGGAAAGAGAACAAAGGTAAGAAAAGCTTGAAGGCCTCAGAGAGAGTTCTCAGAGAGAAGCTCTGTTCTATTGTCATCACATGACCATGTTAAGAGGGCTGTATGGATAGATACAGATTGGACAGAAATATCTCCAGCGCTTTTCAAGTCTGTATTTATAAAAGAAAACAAGCAAAGGAAATATAAATTTTTGAGCCTGTGACTATGAAAATTTTAACTATTTTGAAAGTTTTAGTAGCCAGTAGTTACAATTGTTAGTAAATGTAGATTAATCACTTTTGACAACTTTATTATTTAGATAGAGATTTAACACTACTGTGTTAGTTTGAATTTTGTAATTTTAATGACTATCTTATTATCTTTAAGTCTGTGATGGTTATTTTTTATTATTATCAACTTGACTACATCTATAATTAACTTAAACCCAAACATGGAGCACACACCTGTGAGAAAATTTTGCATGATTTAAATTGGGAAAATGTACTTCTAATCTGGATATTTGAAGTTGGAAGACACATCTTTAATCAGGATCTTTTGAACTGGAAAAACCTACCTCTAATCTTGGTCATGCCTTCTGCTAGAAGCCTATATAAAGACATGGAAGAAGGAAGCTTTTACTCTTTTTTCTGCTTGTGCTTGCTCTGCTAGCAAGTCCATTCCTTCACTGGAATTAGAGTCTACTTCTTGAGGATTCTGGCACATTCTGAAGACCAGATGAAATATCTAGCCTTGTGGACTGAACTACTCAATTCTTGGACCTTCCATTCATAGGCACCCATTGTTGAATTAGCTGGACCACAGCCTGTAAGTCATTCAGATAACTCCCTTTTTACATAGAGATTCAGTCTATAAGCTCTGTTACTCTACAGAACCCAAACTAACACAAGTTTCCTTTTTAAAAACCTTAAATCACTTCCTGAGACCCTGACAACTTGCATATATAAACTTTTGTCTTTGTTTTTTGTTTTGTTTTGTTTTGTTTTTTTCTCTCTTGAAACATCCAATCATTTACTGTGAGGCACAAGTGCTTGATTATTGAGAGTAGTCTTTGGAAAAGTAAGTCATTATAATCATTATTGGGGCATAAAGAAATAGTAAAAGGTAAGTTTTAAGTTAGTAACAATAGCATGGGAGTTTTGAGGGGTTTTTTTGTTGTTGTTGTTGTTGTTGTTCTTAAAACCTGTTTATGAATTTATTTGTCTCAGTAGGAAGCCTGTTAGTTCTAGGAAAAAGCATGACCTGACATTTACACTTGGAATAAATTGAGGCAGGTAATTGAGCCTCAGTTTTAAAGTTTTATTTTTTTTTAATTTAAGAATATCGGGTAATTTTAACTTTCTTAAGTTGTTATATTTGTATCATCATCAAGTAACATACCTATCTTTTGTGCCCAAAGCTATTTTAAGGGCAGAATATTTTTAGGATGAAAGCAGACTTTTAAATCTATAACCAGATGAACCACCGAAATACTATATTAGTGAAGGCCTCTTTGTGGTTTTGAGTTTTTTATGTTGTTGTTTGTTTGTTTGTTTGTTTGTTTGTTTGTTTGTTTTCGCTATAACTGACTTAATTTATTTACTTTATATAAAACAGGAAAGTATATTTAATTTGTATTTAAAAGAAAGCTAGGCTTAGTCTTCAGAGGCTAGAAGGAAATGGAAAATTTGAGAAGATGTGAAAGAGTCGATGACCTCCAAGAGAGCAGAGGAGAGGACTTGTAGCCCTGACCTGGTTGCGCTGCCCATCAACAGCCATCACAGATATCTGAGAATAAATTTTGCTAGAGTAAGCAGGAAGTATAGACCAAATGGTCTCTACATCATTTAAAAATGACAAACTGCTCTCTGGACAGTTACCCTGGGCTCCTTTGTGGTAATGGTGGTGGTCTGAATAAAAATGGCTCCCAAAGGCCCATAGGAAGTGACACTATAGGAGGTGTGGCTTTTCTAGAGAAAGTGTGTCACTAGGGGGTGGACTTTGAGTTCTCAGATGCTCATAGTTCAGTTCTTGCTGCCTGCCTATCTGAATGCAGAACTCTAAGCTTCTTCTTCAACACTATGTCTGCCTGCATACTGCCATGCTTCCTGCCATGATGATAAAGGACTAAACCTCTAAATCTGTCCACTAGCCTCAATTAAATGTTTTCCTATATAAGAGACACCAGCCTAAGATAGGGTAAGCTTCTGGGAGAATATAGAGGCAACTCTACCTGATGCAGGGGTCATGGAGACTGCATAGGACACCTTCTAACCAGACAGGACTTTTAGTAGAAGGAAGGGATCACCAACCCACCCACAAAAACTTCGACCCAAAATTTACCCTGCAGGGATAAAAATAGAGCAGATATTGAAGCCCAACATGAGACCCAACCCATGGGAGAGAGACAACCCATGATTATTAATGATGTTCTGCTATGCTCACAGCCAAGAACGTAGCTTAGGCTTTACCCAGCAGCTGATCAAAATGCATGCTAACACTCACAGCCAAATATTGGGCAAAGCATAGGGAATCTTGTGGAAAGTGTGAAGGATAGAAGGACCTGGAGGAACTCCATAAAAAAGACCAACAGCACCAACTAACCAGGGCCCAGAGGGGCTTGCAGAGACTGAAGCACCAACCAAGGGCCATGCATAGACTGGATCTAGGCCCCCTACAAATATGTAGCAAATGGACAGCTCAGGCCTCATTTGGGTTCCCTAGTAAGGGGAATGGTGGCTGTCTCTGACATGGACTCTGTTGCCTGCTTTCTGATCACTCCCCACTGGTGAGGCTGCCTCATCAGGCCACAGGGGAAAAGAATGAGCTCAGTTCTGTTATCACTTAATGATCAGGGGAGGGGCTCCCCTTATCTGAGGAATAGAAGAGAGGGTATGGGAGAAGAGAAAGGGATAATGGGAACAGGCAGAGAGAAGGGGGGGTTACGATCAGAATCTAAACCAATCACTTAATTAATTAAAAAGAGTTACCATGGTCATATGCCTTCATAGCAATGAAACCCTAACAAAGACAGTAATGTTGATGGTGTTGTTGGGGCAGAGGGCCAAGGGCAATGTCAGTCTTAGGCTACCAGATCTGGAAGACCCAAGAGATTTTCCTGAGGAGATGGAACTTAAGGCACTGACATACCTTTGCAAGGCAAAGAGGGGTAATTGATCCTCCAGTGTCCTGTATGAAGGTGGATAAAATGAAGGACTGTTCTTCACCCAGCGACCTGTGCTGCCACATTTGAAGCAAGTCCCAAAGGAATCCATTGGTAATGTGTCCTCTATGGAGGAGGTGGCCTCAGGGCAGCTGCCAGAAGCTGGCATTTCTGTCTATTGTGGGAAGCCTTTTCCTGCTCCTCCCTTCCATTAAACAACTGATATGCCAAATTCAGAAGATCTCTCTGAGAGCCTTAGGAATAATCATCTAGTACCTTATTTTGAGTGTATTTTTTACATTATACAACTTTTAAAACATAAATACAGTCCAAGGAGAGAATGGGAACCTCATTTTCCTGATATTTTTACAGCAAAGGGTTTGTTGTTGTTTTGGTTTGGTTTGGTTGGTTGGTTGGTTTTTTTATATACACATATATATGAGCTATACATATATATCAATTTATTCAAAGAACTAAAGATTAACACTGTTTAACAATTAGTCTAGAAAAAAAATACAATAAAACAAACCATCTTGTAAGCCCAGTGTAGCCTTCTTGCTTTAAGACAAAATGTATTTTTCCCTAAAACAAGAAGCTGAATCCAAGTTACACAAACTATGCTTTAGCCAACTAAGATTATCTGTATTTAGATTTTTAGCTATCAAGACTTTTGTTGGGCAGAGTGCAGGTAATCTTATGAAAGAAGTGGGGAAATAGAAAGACCTGGAGGGGACAGGAGGTCCAAATGGAGACCAACAGAGCCAAAAAAAAAAAAAAAAAAAAAAAAACTGAGCCCTGGAGACCCTGCAGAGACTGATACCCCAATAAGGACAATGCATGGAGAGGACCTAGAGGACCTAAAACTCAGGCTCAGAAGTAGCCCATAGACTCAGTCTCCAAATGGGCTCCCTAGTAATGGGATCAGGGGCTGTCTCTGACATGAACTCAGTGGCAGGCTCTCTGATCACCTCCCCCTGGTGGGTGCAGGTTGAAGAGCATCTCTTCTGGGGAGCTCAGTTTGCCCTTGTCTCTTCCTGACATTTTGGCTTGTCTCTATCTCTTCCAGGTGGCTCAGCCGGTCTAAGTCTCTTCTATGCAGCTTGGCTAATCACAGAGTGTCTCTCAGAAGATCTTGTTGCCTATATAAACTTGGGGAGGGGTCTAGTGAATTTAGTCAGTTTCGGGGACTTTAAGAAGCTATTGAGTTGTTCACTTCCTGAGTTTAGTGAACTTCTCTGGAGGGTGGAATGTATCCTCTCCCTTTGGAAAATCCCTTATCTTCCCTCTCTTTTAAGATTCTGTATCTTAATTAACTTCCTTCCAGGAGATGGAATGTTTATCTGGAAGGAAACTGCCACCCAACAGTGCTCTTGTAGGGACTGTCAGTGCCCTCGAGTTCTACAGAAACCATTTCAAAATAACAGTATTAAGCCAAACATAGAGGCACGTGTCTCTTGAGAGCCTGGGGCAAAGAGGATCCCTGCAAAACTAAGGCTAGTCTGATGTATAGTAAGATACTACCTCAAAAAAAAAAGTAAGTGAGTGAATGAATGGACTGACAGAAAAACAAAAACAAGAAATGTTCTCTCTTGAACACCACTGTTCCGAAGGAGGAATGTACCAGAATGAAAGGGGAGTATTTTTGCAATTTGAAAACATACTACTAAAATCAAAGCGTTTTTCAAGAACTCCAAGACAGTTCCGAGGAAAGAAGAGGAAGATATGCCTCACCCTGAGCAGTTTGCCTCATCTTTCTGATTCCTCGGGCTGCCCCCTCTTCGCAGCTTAGAGGGATGAAGGAAAGAAACTGTGCAAGCAGACAGTGTTGGCTCTTCTGCTTGTGCGGCTACGCACTGGAGTTGTTTAATGAGAGGATGTGATGTAATTTAAAGGAAGAAATTGGCAATTACTCTACTCTCCCTCTGATTTACACAGAGCTTCAGTAGACTTGATTAAACTCCTTGAAATAATTACCAGGACAGGGGGAGGACTCCTGGATCAGACCCCCTGCCAGTGACACATGGCTTCTAACCCTGCAGCTCCCTCAGCATTTCCAGTATGAATGACCTCTCCCCTGGCATCAGTTTGCTCTTTTCTCTTTACACCATCATTAAAAAGAAAAGTCTGAAAACTGCTCACCTTCCTCAGGGCAAGGCAAGAGAAAGAAACTCAGATTTCATCAGAACAAACTGTCCAGAGCTGATTATGTCCCCAGGGAAAGCGTCACTTCTAATCAGTTCCGAAAAGAGTGGGAATTTCCCTTCTGCAGGGAAAACAAAATCATTCATCCGCTGAGTTCTAAAAGATCCACCTAGGATTACACTGCCTGTTTTAAAGAAAAAGAAAGAAAAAAAAGCAGACACTGGAGGAAAGGCAGACCTACTTACCAAAGACAGCTTATCTGAAAGGAACACTGCTCTTTAGGTATGAAGCACCACAACCCCCACACAAAACAACAACCTAATATGAGCAGCCATGCCATGTCTATCAGAAACCTTAGGTTCAAATAAATGCACTTCTCTGCGTACGAGCTTCCCGGTTCTGATGATGTTCCTTGAGCTTTCTGGTCCTCAAATATCTTATCTACTTAGAAACATGATGTTAATTTCACTCTTTGTTCAAATTGAGTGAATCTAAATTAAAATGGGTGTGGAATGTCTTCCATCATTGTTGTAGGCAAAAGATGCTGAACAATACAGTTATGAACCCATGCTTCGGTCTAAAAACTGAAGATGAGAAAGTACCAACCATGAGTAGAACATAAGGGAGCAATTCCAAGCAGAATGTGTGAAGGCTCTGTGGCATGGAAGAGCTGGAGAAAGAGTTGTCACCAGTGGCTGCGGAACTTAATGAGCAGATAATGTATCTGTTAGGAAAGAGCATAGTACATGAATGAAGAGGAATGGCAAAACCATCTCTTCTACTTTTCTATCAACTTCTAGGCCAGCAAGTCATATGGGTTACCTTTCAGAGCTGGAGAAAGTGGTATGCCAGTTCACAATGATTAATAATAAAGATGTACAGAGACTTTAATCCTGAATTTAACTTAACCAGCTCCAACAAAAAATCCCATTCTCCATATACATTAAACATCCAACATCCTCTAGCTAACAAAACAAAGAAGAAGAAAACAATAAGATTATTTTAAGATGCTACTACTACTGCCAGGAATCACTTTTTTTTTTTCACCTGAAAAGACATGACAAACAGACCCATCTCCACTGTGGAGGGGTAACAGTGAGGTCAGTCAGAGGCACCTGAAGTAGATCACCATGCAACAGCTTACAGCTCTGCTCCATAATCTCCAGGTCAAGCCAACAGATACCCCTCTGCAAGTCCTAGCCCTCTCCACCACATCTTAACCCCACACCCAGCTGGAAATACTCTTAGTCCATTGCATATATGCAATCATGTTGAGAAAATGTTCCTTATTAGCCACTCAATCTGTACAAGGCACAGATTTATCTAGTTCAGGACACTGACCCTGAATTTCTTGTCTTTACTTTCTATAGCCTTGCCATAAGTGATCTCACCCAAACCCTTAGTTGAAAAAAAATGTTCTGATAACTTTTAAAACTAGTGTCTGAGTGGCATGCTCTTTGATCACCTCCCCCTGGGGGGGGGGAGTACAGCCTTGCCAGGACACAGAGGAAGATGATGCAGCCAGTTCTGATGAGACCTGATAGGCGAGGGTCAGATAGTAGGGGAGGAGGACCTCCTCTATCAGTGGACTAGGGGAGGGGCATAGAAGGAGAAGAGGGAGGGAGGGTGGGACTAAAAGGAGATGAAAGAGGGGGCTACAGCCAGGATACAAAGTGAATAAATTGTAATACCTAATAAATAAATAAATAATTTAAAAAATTAGCTGGTGTGACCTTTCTCTATCACATACCAAATTTCTTTGTAATTACCTCCTGAATGGCTCTATTGACCTTCTCGTATTCTGGCCTCTTATATTCAAGATACCCATCTCTGATCACCTTTGCCTATACCACCTACTTCCCATTAAGAGCTCCCCACCATCTACCAAACTACTCAAGCAATAAAACAAGGACATCTTGTATACCTTCCTTATCTGCACCCAGTCAATTATCAATCCTCAGGTAGTTTCTATGACCTTCATCCTAGAGTCTTTCTTCCTTCTACTCACCCAATGAGATCAGGCCTGCACCAGTTTTTGTATGTGCCTCCTAGTTTTACCATCTGGTGATCCAACCCCCCTCCCCATTAGATAATTCAATGTCTTTATCAAAGGCAAAGGTAGTGTTGTAATTTGAAAATGAAGTGTCCTTCACAGCTCATGTGCATGAACACTTGGTCCCTAGCTAATGGTGCTACTTTAATAGGCTGTGAAAGACCTTTGGGACTAAGGTAGAACTAGTGCTCCTGGGAAAAGCTGTTCAAGATGCTCTCTACTCTAAGCTCCAGCCCATGCTTGCTGCTTCCTGGTGCTCTATGCACAGGTGAGCAATCCATGCTTCCAGCTCCTGCCTTCCCAGTCATCATGACTTCCCATCTACAATAGAACCACTGGTCAAAATATTGCCTTCCCCTTTAGTTGTTTTTGTCAGGGATTTGTTACAGTGACATGAAAAAAGCAAAAAGATATAACCAGCCCTGTTAGTTTTCTTCTTAAAGTTGTTCAGTGATGTCCCCTTCCTGCCCCAGGCTTCAAAACAGTTGGTTCCATGCCCCAGCTTAGGGTATGAGCCTCTAGGATCTGACTTCCTCCTACACAACTGGCATTTTCTTGTCTCCCACTCTCTTGCATGTACTTTTTACTCCAACACAACTAATCCATCACAGCCCCACCCATGTATCTCGCAGTGAACAGTTTCTTTATCTTTCCAATTCTCTCACCTCCTTTTCATCCCCAGAATGCAGTGCAACTCTTCACCTTCCATTCTTTGGGCCACTTATGCTTGTTCTATACCCCCAGAGCCTGTGTGTACTAATCCTGACACATTGGATGACACTCACTGAAGTCAATGCACATACTTGATGAAAACACCCCAGTCTTCCTTTGTTACCCCAATCCTGGGCACCGTGCCCCATGACAACACATATACAAAACCTCCAGCCAGTATGACATGAAGTTCCAATCACAGAGAAGTGATCAGGAAAATACAAAATGAGAAAAGAATAAATTTTGGCTATGAGCATACATTCCATACGTATCTGTATTTGATAGGAAAAGTTTTATCCATAATATTTCATTAACTAAAAGTAAAGAAATATTTAAAACATTCGCCTGTGGTTTCACTTTCATAATCATTATCTGAAGAGCAAAGTACATGCCTGCCTCTACCACAGGGCAAAAGAATTCTCTGCTGATCCTGGTAGCTTCGGGGGAAACATTGCAGAGAAGCAGAGCTCCGCGAACTGCGAAGTTATATGCATACAGACTCTTAGCAGAAATTTAAAAATCAAAAAAGCTATAAAAACAAGTTTTTCAGAAACTCATTGGCAGTAACAGCTGACCTAACTTGAACCAATTTGATTGCAAAACTCAACCCAAGGGCTATATAAAGACTTTATTTATCACTCCCCTGGGGCTAATGTCCAGCACTGTATTCAATAATCCTTCTGCAGTTTTACTGTGAAATCTGGTTAGCAATCTAGAAACAGAAAGAGTACTATGTGATTTCTCCCTGTGTGTCTGCACTTTATCATAGCCAAAAGGCCAACGAGGGATCTATTTCCATTTCTGCTCTCTCATCCCGCGCTAAGGCTTTGCAATGCCTAGTTCTAAAGTCAGGTTTCCCTGGCCCTGGTCAGAATTCTAGGTGTGTTTTAGGTGGGGTTGTGTTGGGTTTTGGAGAAGAGGAATGGCATAAAACAAATCTATGGTTTTTCTCCAGCTTTATTAAAGAAAAATTGACAAGAATAGAGTATATTTAAAGTGTACATGTAATATTTTGGTTTCTTGCGCTGTTGAGTATTAAACTTTTAGGTTCCGGTATATTGTGCAGATACTCTAGCACAGAGCAACACTTCTACGCCCCAATTTACTGCTTTAATATATGTGTGCATTGCAAAATGACCATCACCCTCAACCTAACTTCAGTCCCCATTCCTGACACGGTTCCTATTTATTTTAAGAACACTTAAAATCCACTCTCCTACAGCACTGAGTGCACCACCCAGTATTATTAACTGTCTGTGGTCACCATGCTATACATTGGATCTCCAGAGCACAGTCATCTCAAGTAGCTGGGGCTTTGAACTCTTTGACTGACGTGTTCCTCTCTCCTACTTCCTGGCAATATACATTCTACTCTCAATTCTTGGAATTTTTCGAAGATAGATTCCACACATATGAGACCGTTCAGTAGTTGACCACTTGTGTCTGGCTTATTTCATTTATCATAATGTTCTGCAGATTGGCCAATACTCTCAACATTTGCTTCTTTTTAAAGCTGAATGATACTCCATTGCATGCACACCATATTTTCTTTAGCCATTTATCAGTTTATATACATCTTCCTTGTTTCTTTCACGGATGATTGTACATAATACTACAATGACTAACTCTTCAACAAACAGATGTCCTTTCATCATAAACGCAGTAATGGAATTTTAGGATCACGTGGTAGGTCTATTTAAGAATTCTTGAGGGCCCTCCATACTTTTTACACATTGGCTTTACATTCACATCCCTGCCCACAATCCAAGAATTCCTTTTTCTCCCCAACAAGCAACACTTACTTTTATTTTCCCCCCTGTGTATATGGTAGGTACACACAGAGTACACACATGGAGTAAATAACTCCATGACCTAATATATCTGAGGCAGGCTCTCCACCGCGGAGCTACACCCCGTGACCTTTTACCTTTTTGATAGCTATCCCAACACAGGATATGATAGCTAGTTGTGGGTTTGATGTGCACAATCAGAATTCTTAGGTCTGCCTTCAAACTGATAGAAAGGTAAGATGTTCTTAATCTGGTTAAATTCTATTCAGTATGTTAGTAAAATAAAATTAAGAAGAGAAATAAAGTTGCTTATAATGTGCTTGCTTTAAAGTCAAAGCAGTCATCATTCATACACACTATGCAGTTTTCTCTTATATTAAAGGAATATCTTCATTTTGTTCTAGACTCTTAATTATTCTCTTATCTAGAAATATAACACTTTCACTCTAAGCCAAGTCCCTATGCCAGGACTCTTTATATTAGGATAAAATCCAAGTAGCTTAAAACTTTAAGTAGCAAACAAAGCAAAAAGCAACTAAAATCATAAATCAACAGAGGATTAAATAGAAGACTTTTCTTACTATTTCACAATCCAAGTTATGCAACTTAGAAAGAATTTTGAGACTGCCAATGAATTTAACTACAAAGAAAGGTATTTTTAAAAGGCTTTCAACTAGCCAGCACAAACAAAATGAAGACAAAAAATAATTTAAAGAAAATGTATACATTATTATTGTTAATACACAAAACAAATTCCTATGATTGATACAGAAAACTCAAAATGCGTGCATAAATAAGTTTCAAAATGGTTTGAAGCATAATGCCTATCTTTAATCACATTCATAATAGAAGAGATGATCAACCCTCATTTAGAAAGGCAAACGGGATGGACATTGGAAGAGGGAGAAAACAGGGAACAAGACAGTAGCCTACCACAGAGGACCTCTGAAAGACTCTACCCAGCAGGGTATCAAAGCAGACGCTGAGACTCATAGCCAAACTTTGGGCAGAGTGCAGGAAATCTTATGAAAGATTGGGATGATAGAATGGCCTGAAAAGGACAGGAGCTCCACAAGGAGAGCAACAAAACCAAAAAATCTGGGCCCAGGGGTCTTTTCTGAGACTGATTCTCCAACCAAGGACCACGCATGAGCATAACCTACAACTCCTGCACAGGTATAGCCCATGGTAGCTCAGTGTCCAAGTGGGCTCCCTAATAAGGGTAACAGGAGCTGTCTCTGACATGAACTCAATATCTGGCTCTTTGATCACTCCCCCTGAGTGGGGGATGGCCTTACCAGGCCACAGAGGAAGACAATGCAGCCAGTCCTGATGAGAACTGGCTGGGGTCAGATGGAAAGGGAGGGGGACCTCCCCTCTCAGTGGAGGAGCAAGGGAGGTGAAGAGGGAGTTAGGGTGGAATTGGGAGAGGACGAGGGAGGGGGCTATAGCTGTGATACAAAGTGAGTAAATTGTAATTAATAAAAAATAAATAAATAAGATAAAACAATAGAAATTAAAACTATTTTGCTTCGTTTTTTCATTTGTCGGATTGGTGGAGTTTTGACATTTTGGAGACAAGCAGAAATATATAAACTTGTAAAAATATAAACTGAAACAATCTGAACAGTAGTCATTTGGTAATAGTTATTAAAATTCTAAGTGTCTATCATTTCGTGCAGAAATTCTGCTTTTCATTCTATAACTATGGTGCATTAGCAGTTAGAAAAGAGACAGATGTAGCTGGCTACTGACTGTAGCAATCTCCACTTACATGGAAAAGATTAGAAATTATCTAAGTTCTAGTTAGTGTGGGTTTTGGTTATCTACTGTTGGGCATAGATGTAATGGAATTTAGTTCTGCACATCTCTGTTTACTGGTATAAAAATAGTTTTAGGTGAAAGGAAAAGAAAACCAATGGCCAAGATTATATCTATAATTTCTAATGTCTTAGATAACATTTTCTAACATGTCTCTTCCATAAAAAAGACTCAAAGTAGCAACACCTTCTTGAATTGAATTTTTAAGCAAAAAAAAAAAAAAAATTAAGGGACTATATAATAGAATGAGAGAATTTGTATACATGTACACACATGCATATACATATATATATATGTAGTGATATATATATATATATATATATATGTAGTGATATATATATATATATATGTAGTGGACGACTCAAGAAAGTCTATTCACAATGCTAAGGGTCTTTCTGTTTGCTTCTATACGTCTGGGATCAGACTGCCTTCTTCCCTTCAAGCTCCCATTCATTCTCCCAATCTGATGAGGAGTCTTCTCGCATAATTGCCTCTTTAGGAGAAATGTTCACCATTTTGAGCACCAACATCAGAAAGCTCCAAGTTCGAGCCTTTCCAGACCCTGAACAAAAATACCATTCTCTTGTCAAAATATCTGTCTGTACTCATTTTAAAAAAGACTGTCTGGAAGGGAAGGAGGACCTCCCCTATCTGTGGACTTGGAGAGGGGCATAGGAGGAGATGAGGAAGGGAGGGTGGGATTGGAGGGGAGGGGGAAGGGACTACAGCTGGGATACAAAGTGAATAAACTGTAATTAATATAATAAATAAAAATTTAATTAGAAAAAAAGACTGTCTAGTCTTTCCAGCAAATTCCTCTGTTCTTCTGCTGTCTTATCTTATTTGACCATTTTCCCAGCTGTCCGTAGTCCCAGGAAAACCTATCACGCCCTGTAATGCACCAGGTGATTTCACTTGCTTTGGTTTACATTTATCCCCAGGACCTGCACCTGTCCGAATGTCCAAAGCTGAGTTCTTCATGTGTTTTCCTCCTTCCTTATCAGAGAGCCTCCTCCCTTCCTCACCCCTACTTCCCAACTACTTCCCAACTTCCATTGCTTCTGTCTCTTCGACACATCCGACTATTGTCATCTGTCCCTACCATCTCCACCCAGTCCAGACTTACTTCAATCCTTACACCAACAACTGCAAGGTTTACTAATTTGCCTTTCTCTAGCCTTCAGCATCCTTCCTAAGCACAGCTAGGAGGATTTTCTCTTTAAAACAAAGACTTGCCCATAATGTTTTTAATCCATGAACAGCTGCCTATTGCTTATGCCAAGTCTTTAGAAACTGGCTCCTCTCCATCTTTCATCTGCCCTTCACTCTCCCCCTAAACCTTCCTTGCGTGCTGTGTTTGTGTGTTTCTAACCACAACAAACATGAAACACACCTTGTTCCTCCATACTTTCATACACAGGTATTCTCTTGCCCTGGGAAGCATTCCCTGCCTTTCTCATCCTCATCCCTGTTTTTGCATGCCACCAAATTCCTGAGCTCTGGTCGCCTTTCCATCCTGGTGAGGAATAACATGCCCTGATTAACGTGGATAACACTGTGTCACATCTGCCTGTATAACACTAGCCTTTTCCCACCAAACTGCTTCCATGATATCTGAAGAACCAGGAACCATATTCTGATCAGTTTAGCCACACAGAACATCTGGTCCATGAACAGCTAATAAACTGTGGTTGCATGAAATTCTCCAAGATGATAACTGCCTTAAAAGCTTTAATGAAAGAGTGAGTTAATTTTTTTAATAGAAATGTTCCAAAGACTATAGGTTAGTGACTAATAATAACAATAATAATAATAATAATAATAATAGATGGCGACTAGCACACACAGTTTCCAAGCTGTGGAAGAGATAAAGTTCTGAGTTGATGAGTGGAAGAACTTCTGAAGCCAGGGAAACAACAAAGAGACTTTCTAAACAACAGGGAACATCGCAGGAGGTGAAAACCTTGGTCTCGGGTCACCCAGGGACTTGTTTGGGGAAGTGAGAAACGATCCTTTGATCTCTCGGCACTCCCCTCCCCCAGACCTCCCTCCTCCTCGGCACAGCAGACTCGCCTTTCTCAGCGAGACCTAACTGCCTGGGGCCTGCAGCCACTGAGGCGGAGCCCCAAGCCCTTTATCAGCAAAGGCCAGCAGTACTGTGTCTCAGAGCCCCAGATTCGCGCTGCAGCTGCACCATCCTCCCAGGACGTGAGTCTGCTAGACGCCATACTAGCTCCGCAGGAGCGCCATCACTGACAGTACGGCCCGCCCAATCCCACAGTGACAGAGAATACGCTATATACTCACCAAAACCAGACAGAAACGCCATACAAGCTAGACACACCAGGCGCTGGGCCTCCCAAGCTTGGAGAGCACAGTGAAGAGACCCCAGGACTTCCCAGAAAGCATCTGGACTAGCAACCCAGTCTCCAGTTACAGCGGGACTTTCTAACCTGGCGGCGGAGCAGCACTGAGCTGGCGGGGCACATCAGCCCTCCAGTTTAAGACTAACCAGGGCCAAACCAGAGAACAGAAAGGCTGGTTACCCCGATTCCTACTGACGTGACCACCCTGAAATCTCCAGCTGCAGCAAGACCTCATAACCTGGCAGTGACAGCAGCACGGAACTGGCGGAGCACATCAAAGAAGCAGGGCCAAACCAGAGAGCAGAGAGCCCAGATACTCCGATCTCGGGCCAAGTGACCTGCCTGTAAGTGAGTGCACCCTTGAGAATCTGCAGCTCACCTGATCCTGGGTCCTTCTAAAACAGAAGCCAGGCATCGAACCCCCTCCCACCCATATACCCACTTTGGGAAACAGAGGGGCACTTGGAACATTGAAGTTCCTGCTCTGTGGGTCTAATTGAGGAGTTAAGGCAGTTAATGCCAGAAATTGCACTGCGATCATCACTAGCGCCTGCGACATATACAGTGCAGAGCCCCTCCCACACACTCAAGGGTTCAACATTAGCCATCACTCTGTCCCTCGAGACACACGCCCATGCCCACTTACACACACACACACACACACACACACACACACACTTGCATTTGCCTCTGTTTGCGCCCGCGTACTTTCCTCCCACAGGTACAGCTAGTCCTCAGCACACGCTAAGGACACGGGACCTCTCTCAACTTCCTGAAGAATTCTCCAGAGAGAGACAGTACCAGTCTGATCGGCAGAATCCAAAAACAAAAAGGGAAGGTCTCAGATAAGCCAATGGCCAGGGGTAGGCGAAAGAACACTTCCAACATAAATCAGGACATCATGACTTCACCAGCAAACCCCAAAATCGATGGATACTCCAATTCATCAGAAGCACAGGAAAATGACCTTAAAGCCATGCTTGCCCAATTATTTGAGGCTCATAAGGAGGAAATGAACAAACCTTTCAAATAGTTGGCCAGTCAATTGGAGGTAAAGAAAGAAGAAATAGACAAAACCCTTAAAGAAACACAGGCAAACATAGCCAAATAGAGGCACAAGTAGAGAAAAAATTAGTGGCATACAAAAAGGAAATGAACAAAGAAATAGAGTCCATCGTAGAGAGACAGGAATCCAAATTCAAACACATGGAAGAAATGGTGCAAGGCATGAAAACAGAATTAGAATCAATAAAGAAAACACAAAATGAGAAAACTCTTGAGCTGGAGAACTTGGAGAAAAGATCAGGAACCACAAAAGTAAGCATCACCAACAGAATACAAGAGATGGAAGAGAGAATCTCTGGAGCTGAAGACACACTTGCAGAAATTGATACATCTCTCAAAGAAAAAGTAAAATCAGAAAACTTCCAATCACAAAATATCCAAGAAATCAAGGATGCTATGAAAAGACAAAATCTAAGAATAATAGGAATTGATGAAAAAGAAGACTCCAGGCTCCAAGGTCCAGAAAATATTTTCAAGAAAATCATAGAAGAAAATTTTCCCAACTTAAAGAAAGAGATGTCCATAAATATACAAGAGGCCTACAGAACACCAAATAGACTAGACCAGAAAAGAAACACATCACGTCACATCATAGTCAAAACACTAAATCTACAGAACAAAGAAAAGATATTAAAAGCAGCAAGGGAAAAAGGCCAAGTAACATATGAAGGTAGACCTATCAGAATCACACCAGACTTCTCATCAGAAACTATGAAAGCCAGAAGGGCCTGGGCAAGCATCATGGAGACTCTAAGAGATCACAAATGTCAACCCAGACTACTATACCCTGCAAAGCTTTCAATCAACATAGATGGAGAAAACAAAATATTCCATGACAAAACTAAATTTACACAATATCTATATAGCAAACCAACCCTACAGAAGATACTAGAAGGAAAACTCCAATCCAACGAAAACGAATTCACCCAAGAAAACAGGGCATACAGATAATATCCCAACAAAAATGAAAAGAAAACAAGCAATAAAACAAGGTAAGATCATCGAATCCATTACAAAAGGAACTAACATGCATTGGTCAATATTATCTATCAATATTAATGGACTCAACTCACCAATAAAAAGACACAGGCTAACAGAATGGTTACGGAAACAGGACCCAACATTCTGTTGCATCCAACAAACACACCTATGCAACAAAGATAAACACTACCTCAGAGTAAAGGGCTGGAAAAATGTTTTTCAAGCAAATGGTTCCAGAAAACAAGCAGGAGTAGCCATCCTAATATCTAATAAAATAGACTTTCATCTGAAGTTAATCAAAAAAGATAAGGAGGGCCACTATATTCTCATCAAAGGAAAAATCCAACAAGAGGACATCACAATTTTGAATATCTATGCCCCAAATACAAGAGCACCTACATTCGTAAATGAAACAATATTAAAGCTTAAATCATACATTGATCCTAATACCTTAATAGTGGGAGACTTCAACACCCCACTCTCATCAAGGGACAGATCAACCAGACAGACACCAAATAGGGAAATAAAAGCACTCACAGAATCCCTAAATCAAATGGACCTAATAGACGTCTACAGATCTTTTCACCCAAACTCAAAAGAGTACACCTTCTTTTCAGCACCACATGGAACCTTCTCCAAAATAGACCATATAGTTGGTCACAAAGCAAGCCTCAACAGATACAAAAGGATTGAAATAATCCCTTGTATACTATCTGACCACCATGGACTAAAGCTGGACATCAACAACAACAGAAACAACCAAAAGCCGACACGCACATGGAAACTGAACAACTTACTACTCAATGACAGCTGGGTCAAGGAAGAAATAAAGAAAGAAATTAAAGACTTTCTAGAATTCAATGAAAATGAAGGCACAACATACCCAAATTTATGGGACACATTGAAAGCAGTGCTCAGAGGAAAATTTATAGCACTAAGTGCCTACAAGAAGAAATCCATAACATCACATACAAACAACTTAATGGCCCAACTGAAAAACCTAGAAAAAAAAGAAGCAGATACACCCAAGAGGAGCAGAAGGCTGGAAATAATCAAACTAAGGGCAGAAATCAATCAATTAGAAACAAATAAAATTATCCAAAGAATCAATGAAACAAAAAGCTGGTTCTTTGAGAAAATCAACAAGATAGACAAACCCTTAGCCAAACTAACTAAAAAGCAGAGAGAAACTATCCAAATCAGCAAAATCAGAAAGGAAAATGGGGACATAACTACAGACACTGAGGAAATCCAAACAATTATTAGGTCAGACTACAAAAGCCTATATGGCACAAAATTTGAAAATCTAAATGAAATGGATAACTTTCTTGACAGATTCCATCTACCAAAATTAAGTCAAGATCAGGTAGAAAGACTGAATAGCCCTATATCTCCCAAGGAAATTGAAGCAGTCATTAACAGTCTCCCCTCCAAAAAAAGCCCTGGACCAGATGGCTTCAGCGCAGAATTCTACAAGACCTTCAAAGAAGTACTAACACCAATTCTCCTCAAACTATTCCACAAAATAGAAACAGAAGGAACACTACCAAACTCATTCTATGAAGCCATAGTCACCTTGATACCTAAACCACACAAAGATCCAACAAAAAAAGAGAACTTCAGACCTATCTCTCTTATGAACATTGATGCAAAAATACTCAATAAAATACTTGCAAACCGAATCCAAGAACACATCAAAGATATCATCCACCACGACCAAGTAGGCTTCATCCCAGAAATGCAAGGGTGGTTCAACATACGGAAATCCATCAATGTAATCCACCACATAAACAAAATGAAGGAGAAAAACCACATGATCATCTCCTTAGATGCTGAAAAAGCATTTGACAAAGTCCAACACCCATTTATGTTTAAAGTCTTGGAGAGATCAGGGATACAAGGCACATACCTAAAGATACTAAAGGCAATATACAGCAAGCCTATAGCCAACATCAAACTCAATGGAGAGAAACTTAAATCAATCCCACTGAAATCAGGGACAAGACAAGGCTGCCCACTCTCTCCATATCTCTTCAACATTGTACTTGAAGTCCTAGCCAGATCAATAAGACAACTAAAGGAGATCAAGGGGATACAAATCGAAAAGGAAGAGGTCAAAGTGTCACTATTTGCAGATGATATGATAGTATACATGAGCGACCCCAAAGATTCAACCAGAGAACTTCTTCAGCTGATAAACACCTTCAGCAAAGTGGCAGGATACAAAATCAACTCAAAAAAATCAGAATCCCTCTTGTATACCAAAGACAAAAAGGCTGAGAAAGAAATTAGGGAAACAACACCCTTCACGAAAGCCACTAATAACATAAAGTACCTTGGTGTGACTCTAACCAAGCAAGTGAAAGACCTGTTTGAGAAAAACTTCAAGTCTTTGAAGAAAGAAATTAAAGAAGATCTCAGAAGATGGAAAGATCCCCTATGCTCATGGATTGGTAGGATTAACATTGTGAAAATGGCCATCCTGCCAAAAGCAATCTACAGATTCAATGCAATTCCCATCAAAATACCAACTCAATTCTTTACAGACCTTGAAAAAAAGATTCTCAGCTTCATATGGAGAAACAAAACACCCAGAATCTCCAAAATGATCCTGTACAACAACAGATCATCTGGAGGTATCTCCATTCCCGATCTCAAGCTAGCTGTACTACAGGGCAACAGTAATAAAAACTGCATGGTATTGGCATAGAAACAGAAAGGAGGATCAATGGAACCGCATAGAAGACCCAGAAATAAACCCACACACCTATGAATACTCAATATTTGACAAAGAAGCCAAATCCATTCAATGGAAAAAAGACAGCATCTTCAACAAATGGTGCTGGACCAATTGGATGTCTACATGCAGAAAAATGAAAATAGATCCATATTTATCACCCTGCACAAAACTAAAGTCCAAGTGGATCAAGGACCTCAACATAAAACCAGATACTCTAAATCAGTTGGGAAAAAAGTGGGGAACAGCCTAGAACTCATTGGCACAGGAGACAACTTCCTGAACAGAACACCAACAGCACAGGCTCTAAGAGCAACAATCAATAAATGGGACCTCATGAAACTGAAAAGCTTCTGTAAAGCAAAAGACACTGTCATCAAAACAAATAGACAGCCTACAGATTGGGAAAGAATCTTCACCAACCCTTTATCTGACAGAGGGCTAATATCCAGTATATATAAAGAACTAAAGAAGCAGAAAAGCAACAAACCAAGTAATCCAATTAAAAAATGGGGAACAGAGCTAAACAGAGAATTCTCGAAAGAGGAACATCGAATGGCAGAGAAACACTTAAAGAAATGCTCAATCTCATTAGCCATTAGGGAAATGCAAATCAAAACGACCCTGAGATTTCACCTTACACCCATCAGAATGGCCAAGATGAAAAACTCAAGTGATAGCACATGCTGGAGAGGTTGTGGAGAAAAGGGAACCCTCCTCCATTGCTGGTGGGAATGTAAACTGGTTCAACCACTCTGGAAGTCAATCTGGCGCTTTCTCAGACAACTAGGAGTAGTGCTACCTCAAGACCCAGCTATACCACTCCTAGGTATATACCCAAAATTTGCTCAAGTACACAACAAGGACATTTGTTCAACCATGTTCGTAGCAGCTTTATTTGTAATAGCCAGAACTTGGAAACAACCCAGATGTCCATCAACGGAGGAATGGATACAGAAATTGTGGTATTTTTACACAATGGAATACTACTCAGCAATCAAAAAGGAGGAAATCATGAAATTTGCAGGCAAGTGGTGGGATCTAGAAAAGATCATTCTGAGTGAAGTATCCCAGAAGGAGAAAGACAAACTTGGTATATACTCGCTTATATAGACCTACAAGATATGATAAACATAATGAAATCTACACACCTAAAGAAGATAATCAAGAAAGTGGACACAGGCGAAGGTGATTAATCCTCATTTAGAAAGACAAATGGGATGTGCATTGAACTTATGACAGGAGTCTACCACAAAAGGCATCTGAAAGACTCTACCTAGCAGTGTTTCAAAGCAGACACTAAGACTCATAACCAAACCCTAGGCAGAGTGCAGGGAATCATATGAAAGAAGGGAAGTTAGTATGATATGGAAAGGATAGGAGCTCTACAAGGACCAAATATATCCGGGCACAGGGTCTTTTCTGAGACTGACACTCAACCAAGGACCATCTATGGATATAACCTAGAACTTCGGCTCGGATGTGGCCCGTGGTAGCTCAGTAACCAAGTAGTTTTCCAAAGTAAGGGGAACACGGACTATTTCTAACAGGATCTCAAGGGCAGGCTGTTTGACCCCCCCCCCTCAGGGGAGGAGCAGTCTGTTAGGCCACAGAGGAGGACTTTGCAGCCAGCCCTGAAGATACCTGATAAAACAGGGTCAAATGAAAGGGGAGGAGGTCCTCCCCTATCAGTGGACTTGAAAAGGGGCAGGGAGGAGACCAGGGAGGGAGTGTGGGGTTGGGGAGGGAATGAGGGAGCGGGATACAGCTGGGACACAGAGTTAACAAAATGTAACTAAAAAGAAAAATAAAATTTAAAAAAATTAATAATAATAATAATAATAATAACAACATTTTTAAAATAGCATACTGGCAGACAGTGAGATGCCTAGAGTAAAGAGTAGAAAAAAGAAGAGAAGAATAGCGTGATTAAAAGAAACCTTCCAGGGTTTCTAGAACTGATGGCTTCACCCCTTTCATCAAAACATAAACACACCAGAACCCTTGGCTTGTTTTTACTTCCTCTGAAGTCATTCGGTGTTTACAAATGCTTCGAATCATGTTTAGACTACATTCACACCCTTTAATATACACCCAGGCTTGTAATCTACCTCTTCTCCAATTCCACCTCTGTCAACCACTTGGTTAACACCCCAACTCGGGTGCTCAGATTCTGGGTGCTAGGGGATGGGTTCTTCTGGAGGAGAAACTCCCTGGCAGTCGTTTTCTATCAGACCTCGACAGTACTTCAGCTACCTAGAGCCTGCCTACATAGAGCCTGATCCCAAACAGCCCTGCTCCCAACCCTTTAGGTCTTCTCTGCTGCCTCTTCCTTCTGAATATTGCTCGATTTCATACATCCTTTCTTTCTGCCTTTCTTTTTGTAACCCCTCTCTTTCCCTCCTCCCTTTCAAACCTCTTTGGCCTTCTCTTCCTTCTTGTTCTCCCTTCCTCCCATCCCCTTGCTTTCCGGCCTTCTCCTTTCCTTTTTTCTCTTTCCAATCCTCCTCTCCTCTCATTCTCTTTTTTCTTCCCTCTCCCCTGTCCCCCTTCCTGCTTCCACTCTCTCCATACAAATCTTCAAAATTTCTTCCAGTTATTACTAATATTCATATAGACATGTTTACATTTCATACGGCGCCAGACTCTAAAGAATACAGACATACTCTCATATCCAAACATACTTCTGGGAAAAAGATTATTGCCATCAAGAGAAATACCTAAGAGGCAAACATTTAAGATACTAATTGGAAAGAGAAGAGCTCAAGCCAAAATAAGGGAAAACTCTTTATGTTCTTGGCAGCCTCGGGAGGCATACTGGCCTCCTCCTCCTCCTCCTCCTCCTCCTCCTCCTCCTCCTCCTCCTCCTCCTCCTCCTCCTCCTCCTCCACCACCACCACCACCACCACCTCCTCTTTCTTCTTTTCTTTTTTCTTTCTTTTTTTTAGATCTCTTTTTAAAATTTTTTTGATTATTAAAGTTTATTCACTTTGTTTCCCAGCTGTAGCCTCCTCCTTCATTCCCCCCTGCCCCACCATCCCTCTTCTCCTCCCATGCCCCTCCCCTAGTCCACTGACAGGGAAGGTCCTCCTCCCCTTCCATCTGACCCTAGCCTATCAGGTCTCATCAGGACGGTTGCATTATCTTCCTCTGTGGCCTGGTACAGCTGCACTCCCCACTAAGGGAGGTGATCAAAGAGCCAGCCACTGAGTTTATGTCAGAAACAGCCCCTGTTCCCCTTACTAGGGAAAAACCACTCGGAGGCTGAGCTGCCATGGGCTACATCTGAGCAAGGGGTCTAGGTTCTCTCCATGCATGGTCCTTGGTTGGAGTATTGGTCTTTGCAAGGACCCCTGGGCCAATATAGTTTAGGTTCTGTTGGTCTCCATTTGGAGCTCCTGTCCAGGTCTTTTTATCTCCCCCTTCTGTTATAAGATTCCCTGCACTCTGCCCAAAGTTTGGTTATGAGTCTCAGCATCGGCTTTGATTTCTTGATGGGTAGAGTGTTTCAGAGGCTCTCTGTGGTAGGCTCATAGTTGCAGGAATGACAGAAGCAAAAGATTTAGGTCCATGGTGCTATGAAATATCTACAGCCTAATAAAAGCCAGCAGAGTGACTCACAGAAGAATAGAGATGTCAGACAAAGATGGATATGCAACGTGCTTCAGAAACTGCTTGACTCTGCTCTTTTAAATATGAAACTAGTTATATACTTGGCCAAAATTTGCTATATAAAACTCAATATCTAGCATCACAATTTAAAAAAAATTGTTTTATCTCCTAAGAATTACTAAAATGCTCTTCTAGCATGCTATTCCTACTCAGTTTATCACAATATTATATTCCAAGAATGTATTCTTTCTGTTATTCATTATACTTTCTTTCAATATTCTGAATTCCAAACATTTATTTTCTTTGGATTTATTTTTGAACACAATTCCTGTTCTACTTCTCAACTGTATTGTCTCTACCCCCACACATAGATGTACACATGGGCAAATGCAATTTCACACCAAAGGAACCCACCCCGTTCCAAACTCGTGGGAATTCAATGATATATTTGCCATTTCTCTTCTGCTGAATCTCAGCTTAAATGCTAACTCTGCAAAAGTCTTTTCTGGGAAAGACTCTTCAGTTATTCTAGATACTAGAGACCTATGTATTTTCCTCCCTGCATCTGCTAATACTTTAAAAATTAATTGTAATGTTAAAACTAATCATTGTCCACTGGCTCTTCAAACAAAATGTAAGGTTCATGAAGACAGAAACCATTTCTGTGATGGATTTGTAATTATTTAAACAACAAAGGGGCAAGCGTTTTTAGTTCTCTTTAAGTATACAAGTACATATGACATAAAAAAAATGTATACAAATCTACTTACCATCCCAAAAACCTTCTTCACATTAATGAACGGACTAAGCCAACATTTAAAAAAATAAGCAATCAATATGAAGCAAAGACATGAAAATGCCAGGTAACAGGTATTAATGAAATCACTTTCTTCTTAATAACCTGAAATAGAGCCATGGGTTGAAAAGGTTCCTACTAGATGATATCATCACAGATTTAACAGCTTAGGCAAATGTCTATTCATACAGTCAGGAGTATGATAAAGGCCTACCTTGATTCTCTGCTCCTTGATCTCATCAGATTCTAACTGAAGCTTCAGGCTTGGCTATAGTCTCAACTCAAGAGAGGTTCCATTCCCAGCCCAATTATAGTTCTTTGCCAGGTACTGGACTAAGTGTCTCCATCTTTGGTGACTTTTAGCTGAAGCCACTCCCAGTTCCTCGCTATGAGGACTTTCCCAGTATTCCTGCTCCTTTCAACAACAGCAGAAGACTCTCTTTTCATAAGACAGGGTTTGTAATCTTGCCTAGTCTGACCACATAAATCCTATCACCTTTGTCATATTCTGTCGATTAGAGGGCAGTCACAGGCCTGCCCCTATCAAAGGAAGAGTATCTCGGTGGTATGGTTTAGGTAAATGTCCCCCAAAGGCTTATGTGTTGAAGGCTTGGTTCCCAGCCTATTAGGAGATAAAGTAGCTTTCAAGAAATGAAGCTTTGTGGGTATAAGTTAGGCGCCTGGGGACATGTCCTGGAAGTTCCTTTGAGTCACCATCCTCTTCTTGTCTCTTTTCTTGCCATGGCTGAAATTCTCCAACACATACTCCTACCATGACACTCTGTTTTACTACAAGCCCAGGATTAGCACAGTCAATTATCCATAGACTGAAAACTCTAAGATTATAAAACAAAATAAACATCTCCTTCTTCATAACCTGATCACCTCAGATAATTTGTCAGAGAGCTACAAAGCTGACTAGTACACAAGGATAAGATCACCAGGAAGCAGACATCAATAATATATCACAGAATCTATTCTACCCAGACAAAGAAGTCATGCAGAGCCTTGTTTTGTTTTTGGTTTTGTTTTGCAGAGGTTTGTTTTTTGGTTTTGGTTTTTGTTTTGGGTTTGTTTTTTTTTTTTTTTCAGGTTAACAAATAAGATATTTCTAGTGGGCGAGAACATGCAGAAACTCATCAGTTTGTGTTCTCTAAGGTTTTATGAATAAGATATTAAAATAATTTCTATGGGTAGTTTATGTGGCAAAGATTTTAACTGAATCTTTATTGTTCTGCATGGGGATTAAACCTAGAGATTCAAACATGCTAGAAAGATACTCTACTACTGAGCCATATTTCCAGCTTCAGTGACAAGAGATTTTAATAGTACTTTATGACAAAAGTGTAAATCAATGAAGCATGCAAGTTTTCAGAGCTTTACCCAAAGACAGATAAATTAAATAAATGAGTTTATGCAAATAGCATAAAAAGCAGATGAAGAGTCCATGTATAAGAACCCTAATGAAAGCAAATGCTGAATGTAGGAGGTTGTCTCACAATGTCTCCTGTCCCCATCCAAAGCATGACTTCATTATTGTATTATTCCCACCCAGTTGGGTTTGGTTGTGAGTTGCATTAATCAGTCTTATGTGGCTAGAGATGGCAGTCCACAACTCTGAGCAGGCTAGAAGTGGTAGCAAGAGTCTCAGTAAGCCACTTTTGCCTTCTCCAACCTACCACAAGAATAACTCATCCTAGAGCAAGAAGGCATGCCAGGCCAAGAAAGGCCAGACAGCCAAGTAATAGTTCTATAAATATTTAGTGACATAAGCCACTAAATTTGGTAAATTTTCATTAAACAATGATGTATCAGAGGAGGAAAACAAGCTGATTGGAATCAAGATAGAATTTCCCAAGTAACAGATGAATACAAGAAGTAAATCAGCTGAGTCTGTTATTAAAATGTCTGCTTCAGAATACAAGTAACTCCTATTTATTTTTATATTCTCTGCTCTGGTCGCTAAAAACATAGCTCTCTCTTCCTGGAATGACCTCCACTGGGAACTTAGAAAGTCAAGAAATGACTCCTCATTTTACTCCACTTGAGTTAAGAATATGGTTAGCAGCAGACATTACCTTTATCATCACTAATTTAGTATCATTATTGAAGAAAAAGCCTTAAGTATAAGAATCAAGGCATTTTTGCTAATAGGAAGGCCCAGGCAGACAGGAAGAAACACAAGAGTTGCTATGGTAACAGGGGTCTCTACCACAGAACTTAATATACTGCATATACTATTATGAGTTTGGTCTCTTCTGCCAAACCCACAAGCCTGATAGGTCACTCCACCCCACCCCCACAGTAGGGAGAGAGACAAAGACTACTAGTCTAAAGAGATTTCTGGTAGAAACAGAGAGGGAGGAGGCTTTGGTGTTGGTAAAGCACTCATCTCTCACATTCCTATTTTCACAGGATCATTACACAGTAGATGTTACTAGACAATCATGCTGTTGATGTCTTTACCTGCCCCCTCCCATCTCTATTCTTGCTGCGAGTGAACAGTTTTCTCCATCACATACTCTTACATGATTTGCTGTCTTGCCAAAAGCCCCAAAACAATATAGCCAGAGGCTGAAATTTCCCAAACCATAAAGAAAAATAAATATATAAAAAATAAATAATATAATTGAAACTGTGGCTCCCCATGGAGAAGAGAACAGGTCAAAGTTCCCATAGCACATAGTACTGACAGAAAAGAGGTGCCAAGAAAATGTACAAATTAGGAGGTACTGTTCTTTTCTAAAATGTCTTCATGCTGCTTAGCTTTCACTGACATAACACAAACTAGTGTCATCTGGGGAGTGGGAACCTCATTTGAGGAAATGCTGCTATCAGATTGGATTACAGGCCAGCCTGGGCATCATTACCTCCATTGATAATTGATACAAGAGGGCCCAGCCCACAAGGGGTGGTGGCATCTAGACAGATGGCCCGGGCTGTCATAAGAAAGGTGGCTAAGCATGTCAGGGAGAGGAAGCCAGTAATCAGCATCCTCTGTGGTCTCTGCCTTTGCGTTCCTGCTTCAGTTCCTGCTTCAGTTCCTGCCCTGACTTCCCTGATGGACTATATGTGGAAGCCCAAGAAGAAATAACTTCTTTTCTTCCACAGCTGGTTTCAGTCAGCCTTTTATCATAACAACAGAGAAGCTAACTAGGGCAGTCTTCATTGCCTATGCATGAGAAATCACTAAAGACTGGTAACTTTCAAGGTAAATGGAAAATAAACTGATAGAGTTACACTGGAAGCAAAGGTTAGAGCAGTTATGGGTTCTCTTGGACGGCATAAAACTGAACACCCCAGGCCTGGATCCCCAACGCTGCAGTACTTCTGTCCTCTGCTGCATTTGTGTCTGGGTGAGCTCAACTCTGGCAGGCTCCATAAAGTGGCCTTTGATGTGGCAGCTCTAGAAGTGTAAACATTGTTGATGATGAAAAGTTCAATTCATAGATTAAACATAAAAAGTCTATAAACCAACTTAATAAACACATGGAAATCTCCTAGAAGACTTGAAGGTAACATTCTCAGGAACACATTCTTAAGTTTCTTTCTGGATTTTCTGACCCATGATGTGTCACTTTGTTATAACCATTAGCACGTGACCGCCTCCTAAGGGGGAAACTTTCATTCAGATCACCACCCATCCATGCAGAGATGAAAAGTCCTGCATTTCATCCAGTGAAAAGTACATTTCTGTTCCAAGAGGAAGCAACCACAGTGATTGAAAACTCCTAAGCTGACTGGAGACCGTTTCTAAGAATCAGTTTCAACTTCATAGCAGTGAAATGTACCAAGGTCAGAGCCAGTGAGTCAAAACACCTGTCCGAGCAAGAAATGTATTAGAATTGGGTGGCCAGCAAGGAGGAGGATCTGCAGACAAGGAGGACCCTAGTTTCCACTCAAACAAGATAGCAGCTTCCAGCACTCCACTTGGCAACATTCACTGAATGGAGATTGCAGTCTGCGAGAGGCTGAGAAAATGGGCTCTCTAGCTCCCATGATCACAAAAGTGCCAGAAGCAAGGTCATAGGAACATGGTCTTTGTAGAAAATACAAAAATGTAATACCCATCAACCAAGAATGGGAAAAGAAAAAAATGCATGTATCTGCATTAAGTAAAATGCTATCCTAAAATTATTATTGTAAAACAGTATATCAAAAAGCACATAGCAAATTATTATTATCATTACTGTTATTACTCCTTTTCTTCCGGCAGCATAAATAAAGGATGACCCACCTTGCTAGCTCTGTTGTCTCCTCTAGAGGGCTAGGGAAAGCCTCATTTTGTCCCTGGATGGTTATTTAACACACGGTCTCAGGCGGCATAGGGGTTCTGACTTCTCAGAGTATGGATCCCTCTATGTTCCACTTCACTCATCTTCTATAAAAGAAGTCACCAGCATACACTCTCTTAACCCATCTTTTTTATTTCTTTTCATTTAACCTTCTAAATTTACCTAGCCTAGTCCTGTTCCCTGCTGCCAGATGGACTGGTCCATCCTTCTGTTGAGAACTTTTCTCCATTTTCAGCTCTCTCCTCTGTCCTTGGTAGCTCATGCCCTCCTTTTCCTTAGACACCACCTCCATGCTAAGAAAAGTCACAGTAATTATAGCTCCTTCCAGTCTCATGGAAACAACCCTCTTTTCTGCCTTTTTTTTTTTTTTTTTTTTTTTGGTTTGATTTGATATGGCTGTTTGATTTGCTTTTCCTGTTAACTGTCTTCCAAGGGCTGGCTGTGTGGTTCCCACCTTCTTCTGTGCTTTATCGTCTTTTCTCCACCACTGGGAGGGCAAAGGCACCACCTAAGGCAGTTGGTGCCTGCTAATTGCCTAATCCAAAGCCCTGAACCCCCACCCCCATAGCTTCACGGCAGTATTAACCCCTTTGGTTCCCTGCCCTTCCCCTTCCCTCATGCCCCACCTTGCTGAACATCTGCTTTCACACCCTACCTCAACCCACTTACTTTCCTTTGACATCCTTGTGGCTGCTGTTACTCCTTCATGGTTACTTACACTCAGAGTTCCATCTTCCACCAACCTGTCCTTTTCTCGTCTGTGTTTGTTCAGCCCAGCTCTCTTGACCCCCTTCCATTCATCACTCTCTTTCACTGCTTCTCACCTGTGCTCCAGCTTTATCTCTTATCTCTCGAGCATCTCGTTATTTCAGCGTCGACTAATAAGCCTATTCCACCTTGGTCCTAGCCAGCCCAACACTCTCCAGTCTAACCCCTAAATACTAACCAGCCCTGGAAATCAATGAGAATATGAATCTTTGTCTCCAGGACTGTCAATTCTACAAGCTGATGTTATTACCTTTCAGAATCTGGCCACGCCTACCTGGATGCTTCTCTTTTCCTCATACCACTGACTAGCTGTGTTTAATACCTTCCTATCCTAAGGGTATTTCACTGTCCCCAAGCCCAGGGCCATGTAAACAGGAACCACTGCCTAAATTATAATTCACCTCCTTCTAATCTCAGGGGCCATCTCAATTACCACCTTTGCCAAAAGGTAGTCCTCAAAGAACCTCAGGAAAAATGTGACATAATATCTTGTTCACACCACTCTCAGACTTCATGGTGGCTAGTTCTATGTCCACTTGACACAAGCTATAGTCATTTTGAAAGAGGGGACTTCAATTGAGAAAAATGTCCCCACCAGATGGGCCTGTGGGCAAACCTGTGGTACATTTTCTTTATTGTTGAGTTATGTAGAAAGGCCCAACTAATTGTGGGTAGTGCAGCCCCTGGACTGGTCATGCTGGGTGCTAAAGCAGGCTGAGTAAGTCATGAGGAAGCAGCCAATAAGCAGTATTCTGCAATGGACTCTGCTTCAGTTCCTGCCTCAAGATTTTTTCTTTGAGTTCCTTCCATGACTTCTCTCAGTGAAGAGCTGTGATATGAAACTATAAGATAAAATAAACCCTTCCTCCCCAAGTGGCTTTTAGCCACAGTCTTTATCACAGCAGTAGAAACCTGCTAAGACAGAGCTCTTACATAGTGGCCAAGTACTAAACCAACTTTTAGCTAAAGATAGCCGTTTGTGATAGGAAGTACCCTTTTCATCTTTTATTATAGCAACTGTTAAAGTGTCTTCATGGGTTGCCTAATCAACTAAAAGTTGATTACTGGACAAATGAATAGTGGAACAGATATTCTACTACATAGCAGAATACAGCCAAGTCAGCAGCAGAGCAAAATGGAGGTAAAGGGGGATAGAGAATTTTCAACTGGGATTGTCCCAACAGCTACAGAGTGGCACAGGATGACATCCAAATATGCCCTGCCTGTGGCAGCTTTCCATCACTGTGGCAAATAACTGAGACAGACTTGAAAGAAAGAAATATTTATTTTGGTTTATAGTTCAGAGTCCCATACATAGTCCCTTTACCCAGTGACTGTGGGGGCTTTAGTCAGTCAGGCTGAAAAGACCTGCTCCCCTCCTGGAATTCAGGAAGCAAAGAGAATGATAGGGGCAGGAAGACAAGGTTCCATATTATTTTTAAAGGTACAACCTGAGTAATCTAATTTTCTCCCAGTAGGCCCCACCTTCTAAAGGTTCCATAATCTTCCAGTCATTCCCAAGTTGAGAACCAGGACTTCACATGAGATTTTAGAGGGCATTTCAGATTCAAGCTGTAGCACCCACTCTGAGAGGTTATAGAACAAAGTGTGTCGTGTCAATTGCCATGGAGAGGGCTGAGTTCACATGAAGGATGCGTGACTTAATATTTTTATATGAAGTGAAAGCTAGATACTCCAGGAGACAGCCAGAAAGCAGAAAGGTGGAATTTCCACAATCGCACCCTAGGCAGGTGAGTAATGATCAGAGATTCTTCACACCCACACCCTAGAAATTAGAATCAGTGTGAAGAGGAAAAAAGCCAAAATGACTGACATAACTCAGGATTGTTTCAATAGATTCTGAATTAGGCAAAGGAAGTTATTATTCATGGGGAACGTGAAAACTTGATAGAGAAATTAACTGTCCTATAGAAAATTTGATTTCCATCTTTATAAACCTGAAGTTCTAAAATGATACATGCTCCATCTACTACACAAAATGCATACTACTACACAAAGGGCACCAAAGAAATTCACCCCCATTCTACGGGGAGGACATCTCCATTAGTGCAGCCACTCCTGGCTTCCATCTTTAATTACCTGCTTTGATTCAAGTTACAGATCTCCCCAACTGGGCAGCTGTGCTTCCTTCTCCGATTCAAGTCTCAATCACAGTGGTTTGGGCTCCACCACTTCTCTGAAATGCCTTTAACACAGGTCCACAGGAATAGCCAGAGCCACTGGGCATCTTTAAGTTATTGTTTTATTACATTTTATATAATGTATAACATAGTACACTATATTATATTTGAAGCCTTGTTGGGCCTGGCCATCCTTCTACCTTCTTGCCTCCTCTTCCTTGTGAGCACTGTCACCTCTTGTTACACCAATAATAACAGCTCTCTGGTCTTTGGCTAGTGAATTTCTCCCTCTTCTTCTTTATGGGAGAGTAGCTTGCATCTCTTCTGCTCTCAGGATTTTAGTGGTCACATCAACTAACAGAGGATAGCGATATCCAACTGATCACTCACTGGCCGCCTCAGCTGCCGCTCAGCACAGTTTCCCTAATCTCAGTTCACTCATCATTAAACTTGTGTCTCCCACATTTCCAGTGACGAACCTGCCTTCCTTAGAGTTATCCAGCTGTATCAAGGCTGATCTCTTCATGTGTGAATCTCAACTGCTTAGTGACTTTCTCTCTCCCACTCCATGTTCACCCATCACCAGGGTCCTACCAATCTTAGATTCTAATTATTTTTCAGGGGGGAAAGAGATCCCTCTTCCTCATCCCTGATATGACTGGCATAGTTTCAGTTGCTAACCTGCTAGTCAGTCCGTGTACTCTCAGCACTACCCACACCAATCATCCTCACCTTATTGCTGCCATAGAAGGCAAATGTCAGTCATAGCATTGATTTCCACTTTGTCTACAGAGTGAAACCCCAGTTCTTCCATGTTCTTCAATCTGCCTTCTTACAGGGTTCCTTTTACCCATTCTGATCAGCCCACTATGCATCCCAATGAAAGGAAAGACCTGTGACTTCTCACACATACATAGTTACCATTGCCATGGAGTTGATGTCATTCTCTCCTCCTAGAACATTATTAACCAGACTACTTTTCCCTGTCTTTTTTGTCTCCTTCAGTTCTTAGGCATACTTCAAGACTTACCTTAAAAGGGTCTCCAGTAAGTCTTCCTTGGTTATTTACATAGGTTAATTGCCTTTTATGGTCATACACCTCTGATACTGCCAATCATGGCAGAATAAAAAATATCATTTACATAATTTTCTTCCTCATTGTATACTAAACTACTCAAGTGAAAGAAAAGTCCTGCTTCTGATAGTCTCAGAAACTTGCTTAAATGTGACTCAGAGAAAGTGCCCAAGAAAGGTAATCAGCTTTCTATCACATTACACCTCAACTATCCAACTAATTTTCCATTTCATCTGATCCAGAAATATATATATATGAAGTGCCAATTGCATTGTTGGCACTGTTGTAGAGCTATAAAATAAAAATAGTTTATATTCATATTACTTTTTATATTTGAAGTGCCTTTAAACACATTAAGTTACTTTTATTTTTACTTCGTTTTCAGGCTAAATGAAAACTACATATTCATGAGACAATTCCTCAAAGTCTCATTTGTTGAGCGTTAAGGGTTCTTGAGGTAAAGCCAGATAAAAAGATAGGAAAGATATAGTTATTTTGAATATCCATTCACCCAATTAAGTATAACCACAGAACATCACACACCAGCACCAACGCACACTGCCCCTTTCTTTAATCTCTGCCCACAGAGACCTCTGGTAGGGAGACATCACACACTTACACACACAACAAAATACATTTCCAAGAAATCAGGTATATTTTGGAAATATGATGCTATCACGATTTAGAGACACATCCAATTACAGATGTTAGGAAAGACTTCATTTGAAAGGCAACCTGCCGAAAGATGAAAAATATTGGACAGATAAAATCCAAGCCCCAGTATCTCTGGTCATGAGTCAGCATGAACCAGGTGACAGAATCAGAAATGCCCAGAATACAAGGAACAAAGCAATGATCCTTCTTTCTGGCTTCCTGGAAATGTGAAAAAGAATATGATACAAGGCCATGAGGATAATAGGAGGTTATTAAGAATGTTTTCAACAGGGGACTTGAGAACTGATGCCTTGTTCATATAGATTCTAGGGACAAGCAAAAGTTTGAAAATGATCATTAAATGATCGTAGCTGGGCTTTAGGAAGGGAATCTGCTGAAGTTGTAAAGAATGAGTAGAGAAAAGGCTAGGGCAAGGAAAACAGCAGGCAGCTGTTGCCAGTGGCGAGTGGACTTGCATTCATGACAATAAGGCTTTATGAACTATACCCGCCTATAAAATTGCTAAGATCTTACTTACACTGTTAAAACAGAATAGCTGAAAGATAGAAATTTAAATCGCATTTTACACTTCATTACTAAGTTCTTAATTGCTATCTACTAGCACTATGCAAAAAGATAGTTACATGAAAATGAAATAGAAAGTGGGATGCCATGAGAAGATGTCAAGATAGCACATAATTATGGGAACTGGACTACTTCAGATCAAGCTATCTATTAATGACCTAACAGATAGTATTACGTATTTGGTGGTTAGAAAAATAAAACTAACATGGTGTTTGATAAGGAAATCACCATCTTAAACTTTACAACATGTGTAAATATATTGTATATTCCAACCTAAAATATTCACAGTATAAACTAGCTGAAGATTTGAATTAATTAGATGCTCAAAACAATAATCTTGGCAGCTAACTTTAAATAACCCATTCTTATTAAGAATATTATTTATGAATTCATAACATTTAACAATTGCTTATGAATCATCCACTCTGTCTCAGACACAGTGTTAAATGAGTTCGCAGGACATATGAGCAGCAAACAACTCCTAATTATGAGGCTCATATTCTAAAATAAAGACAATGAGCCTAATAACATGGTACCCAAAGGGTAACAATGCTTTAAAAAAGTTGGGGAGCCCTACCCTGATGCATTATTAAATAGGATTGTTTGGTGTGGATGTCCTTTAAGAGGCAAAATTGGACAAGATGTCACAATAGATGACTAATGAATGTTGTAGCTCAAGATATGACACGGAAGAACAAAATACCTTACATATATGAGTAGGTCCAAATATTTGGCATTTTAAGTTGAGGACACCCACTAGAAACTTTTGGATTAAGTAAAAGCAACAACGGTCTAAATGGAATTACTTAAAAACTGTAGGTAGTCCTTCTGCTACTATGTTGGGCATCAGGCAAGAACCACAGCAGAAGGAAAAATAATTTGAGCCTAGATACAGTATTTATTCCCGTTTCTCTCATTGCTAATCCCCAAAGTCACCCCATGTCTGCACTATGACTAGGCTATTCATTTGTGCAGTCTCAGAGCCGAGTTCAAAGATTCAAATATTTGGGTTTTGTTTTGTTTGTTTTGTTTTTAGCGTTTGTTTTGTTCTTATTCCAAATCCCTACACTGAACAGGACAGTTTTGTTGATGTTCTTTTAATCCAGGGATTCCAGCAGAATTAAGGGCAATGCTTTCCAAGAGATTCACATTCACAAATTATGCAAGTCAGAGAAGATCTAAGCAAGGATCTGAATGCAGAAGACAACAGACTTCCAGCTTCAAGAGATCAAGGGACGCACCAAGGCTCTCTTAGAGAACTAGCCAGCAACTGATTTGATAGACATCAGTATGTGCACAGAGAATAAGTGGGAAACACTCAGAACTCGTGCTGGAAGCAACCCCACACACTCCAGCAGAGAACAGGCGAAATGTTCATGGACCTGCAAAGAACAGAAGCTAACTAGCAACCTCAGAGACTTGCCTCTAACCACAATTCACACTCAGGTTGGCTTTTATTTTTAAACAAGGAGAATTTTAGTAAAAAAAAAAGAAAGGAAGGAAGGAAGGAAGGAAGGAAGGAAGGAAGAAAGAAAGAAAGAAAGAAAGAAAGAAAGAAAGAAAGAAAGAAAGAAAGAAAGAAAGAAAGAAAGAAAGAAAGAAAGAAAGAAAAGAAAGGCAGAGGAATGGAAGTATTTCATTGAAATAGCTTTTCTCTTAAAACAGGAACATTCCAGGTGTCTCTGCATGGAAGTACATGGATGTGGTCTAAAACAACCACGGCTGATTTTGCGATTTTGTTGTTGTTGTTTTTATGGCATCTAAACTTTGAATGTTCAAGACACTTCACCTAATATTTGATGAGTTGATATAGTTAAACTATCTTCACAAAACGAGTTGCAGAACTCTGAGGAGTGATAAGACCACACTTGTCATTTCATTTGCTTGGTTTGTAGCCTCACGATGCCAAGTGGTAAGACACAGGACTATTGAGAAGGGGAGGAGATTTCTGGTGCTGAATGGGCTGGAGACCACAAGGAGCAGCCAGAGTAACACCTGTCCCCTGGTACCTACAGAATCCCAAGTCAGTACAAGGCACTCTCCAGTGTTAACACCTCAAATCGAGATTGAGGTGCTGCAGGACCTAACCCTTGCCTTTCTCTCACTTGCTCATGTGGCAGTCTGGCTTCCTGCTTCCTCAATAGTGTATAACTTCTTCCCACCCCAGAGCATTTTCATACTCTCCTGTCTGTTTGGATCCCCCAGTTATTTCCTTTGTATGAGATTCGCAACCCCTAGAATACATACCATCTAATCGTGTTCACATTTTATGTTTTTTAGTACTTTTCTCTACCTGAAATTTTAATTGTTTCTTTTATACTTGTTCATTTTCTTTCTCTATAACTACAACACAAACTGAAATCAAAATATTAAATTAGCCTTGAAGCATTAAGAAACAAGGAGGGGCATCAATGACCCAAAAAAAATGCATCAAGGATAATGAGCTAATTGTAAGAAAATATGTGTAAATCCTTTAGTTGAAAGACATACAGAAATAAAGGTTGAACTGCGTTGGAAGCTTCCTCCTTGCTAACTAGTTATATAGCACCAGAAGATGTCACACAGGCTGCTGGGGAGAATGTTATTATCAGCTATACACCCTGCAGGCTACGACGTCAACATGCTGGGGAAGATTCCTCTAATGGTATGATAGTGGTATGACTCTTATGGGAGTATCCAGTTGCTTTCTGATAATATTGGAGGCCCAATCCACAGGAGGAAATTTGTGTCTGCTACTATAAATCTTGTCAGAATTCCATGGCTGAGGAGGTCATAAGACCTAGTGGGAAAAAAAAAAAAAAAAACTGCTAATGTTGTTTTGCTAAAATCACGTGGTATCTGTTTTCATTACTTTGGTATTGCTGTGATAAACACTATGATGGAGACAACCTATAGAATAAGGGATTTATTTTGGCTTGTGGTTCCAAGGGATGAGAATCCATCATGGCAGGAAGGTAGGAGAACAAGCCACAAGCCTGGCAGCAGGAGCCAGAAACCTTAGAGCTCATCTCATAAACTCTAGGTAAATGCAGAAAGAGCAGACTAGAAGTAGGGCAAGGCTAACTTACCTATCCCCAGTTACATAAATCTTCCAGCCAGGCCATACCTCCTAAACCTCTCCTCTCACGTGACTGGTGAACACGTGTTCAAACATGCAGGGCATTTCTTGTTTAAAGCACCACAAGGTCAGACTGCCTTCTAAATGTTTATCTTTGCAAACAAAGGTTAGTGCTAACCTCAGCCTGGGTCAGAGAAATTCCTCTTTGCAGTGGGCAACAGGTAATGCACATACCCATCTCTGATCAAAGTGCTGAGGAAGTGAGTTGTAGTGCTGGCTCTAGATGGAAACATCTATGTCGCCCCCTCCAAACCTCATGGAATATCAGGGAAGAGGTAGAAAGAATGAGAAAGATAGAAGAGGGGGAAAAGTCCTGTAAGCCACTCTTTCTCTAAAGAACAGGACCATTTGTGATGATTTATATTGGTTGTCCCCTTGACTGGATCTGGAATCAATTAACAAACAAGCCTTCTGGGCACATCCTTAAGGGGCTATCTAAATTAATCTAATAATTATCTAATGATAACCTTAAGATTCCTTTCTGGAGAAAGTCAGCAAGGGATTTTGACTACAATAATTAATTAAAGTGAGGAAACATACGCCGAGTGCAGGCGGCACCTCAGGTAGCAGCCCAGCTCTAAGAAGGTTGAGTGGGGAAGGACTTTGCTTCTTGTCTGTTTGTCCTCACGCCCCTCTGGTGAGTTCATCTAGTCTTCAGCTGCCATCCCTGCTGCTTTTAACACTTCTGCATTCTTTTGCTGATATCAGAACTTATCCTGGCTTCTAACATCAACTGAAGGCCAACGACTCTCCCGGAACCCTTTGGGCCTACAGCTCCAGATTGGAACTCCTGAGGCAGGGTATTATGGACTGAGTAGCTATCAGATCTATAGCCTCTGCAGTGTGAAGACAGCCACTGTTGGATTAATCAGGCCATGTTCATTTTATTGGTTCTGTTCCTCCAAAGAACCCTAACTGGGGAGAGGAGTCATTTTTCTTCAGTTTCAGAACCACTGGAAAACCTCCGACCCATGCACATGCTAGTTGCAAGCTAAAGATATGAGACAAAATGGGGACTTGCTGGGAAGAAGAAGGATTTCAGTGGCAGTGTGATGAAAGAGGGCAACAGAGGGTGGAAAGGACAAAAATACATTTTATATATATATCTAAATAACAAGAACTTCAAATACAAAATAAAACTGTATGTAAATTAACTTACCATAATTACCTACTGAAGGTAGAAAAACAAAACGTATCAGAAGCTGTAGGAACAGCCTGGACAAAGTATGTAGAGAGAACAGTTCATTAGTACGAACCTCCCCTTCTTCTCATCTTAACTTGAGCTTTCAGTATCTGTCTAAGACAGCAGTTTTCAACCTTCCTAATGCTGCAACCCTTTAATACAGTTCCTTATGCTGTGGTGACCCCAATGATAAAATTATTTCATCACTATTTCCTAACTGTAATTTTGCTACTGTTATGAGTTGTAATGATGCAACCTCAAAGGGGCCGTGACCCATTGGTTGAGAACTGCCTGCCTAAGAAATGGAAACTATTGAAACCAAAACAAATTTTTGATAAAGAGGAAGCAAAATGGGCAGATGTCCACCTAACAGATTATCAACTATTTTCAATTTAATGATCTCCAATCTTTTAAAATGCCAACTGTAGCCATGCCCAATTTTGCCACGTTGAATAAAACCTAGTTGCCAGCATTTATTTATTGGTGTGCGCATAACATAGCGTAATTCCTAGAAGACTGCATGGCTACAGACATCAGAAGCAGAACACAAATACCCTTGAACTTACCTTTGAAAATTTATCTCAGACACATGTGCACATTTGCATCGAGATATGAAGAGGTTTGTCTAATCACTGATTGTAATAGCTAAATAGTAGGAGGCAATATAAGTACTCATCCTTTGGTTTGATTATTAGGCTATCATGATTCCTTATATGGAATATCATGTGTCCTAGTTAGCTTTATCAAACTGACACAGCACAGAGTCAGCTGGGAAGAGAATCTCAATAGAGAAAGTGCCTAGATTAGATTGGCCTCTGGGCATGTCTGTGGAGGATTTCTTTCTTATTGTTGATTGATATAAGAGGTCCTAGCCCACTGTTGGTAGTGCCATTGCTAGGCACATGGTCCTAAGCTGTATAACAAAGCTAGCTAAGCTATACAGTAAGAATGAGCCAGCAAGCTGCATTCCTCCACGGTTTCTGCCTCAGTTCTGCTTCAAGTTACTTTGCTTTTTGTCACAATGTTTTATCACAGCAATAGAACAAAAACTAGAATAGTATATATTAGTGAAAAGGAGGCCAACATAAATGCTGCAGAATTATATTTTTTAATTTTTTCAAAGTAAAAACAGTTTACATATATAGAGACTGTGGTATTGCTTATATAGTAAAGAACCTGTAACTATACACAGAACACATATGAAAGACTGAAAATATCAATGGTATTGATCCTTGTGAGGAATTGAACAACAGTACAAGATGAGAAATTCCATCTCACCTGACACACACCTGTATCATTTAAAATTCTTTCCCAAAATCACGAGTTATTCTTACAACAGCATATGTGATAGTTTGAATGGGTTTGGGCCCCATAGACTCATGTTTGAATATTTGGTCCACTGGGAGTAGCACAATAAGAAGGTGTGGCCTTGTTGGAATAGGTGTGGCCTTTGGAGAAAGAACGTCACTGTGGGAGTGGTCTTTGAGGTCTCCTATGCTCAAACTATTCCCAATGTGGCATATATTCTCCTTCCACTGCCTGCTAATCAAAATGTAGAACCCTCGGCTCCTCCAGCACCATGACTATCTACATGCTGCCATATTTCTCACCATGATGATAACAGACTAAACTTCTGAAATTGTAAGCCAGCCCCAATTAAATGTTTCTTTTTATAAAAGATGCCATGGTCATGGTATCTCTTCACAGCAATGGAAACCCAAACTAAGACAGCAAACCAGCTAATTAGTAGGAAAATAAAACTAGCAGGCAATTATATGTTGCGATCTGGCGCCTGCCTGGCTCATCTCTTGCTGTACACCCACTTCCCACACCTTCAACCATCTCACAGATTGTTGTGCTCTGGCAGAAACAGCAGTATGACACTATCACCCCAAACGGTCAATAAACCCTCATCAAACTTTCAAGTCTCTATGTAGATGCATTCTCACTCTAGCAATTGTTCTTATCTCTAAAAAGCAAAATCCTCTATTTACCTCTAACTTACTCTTTTCATAGGTACAAATCCCTCTTCCCTGTATTCTATGGTACATGTGCCTCAGTACACATAGTTCCTTGATAGTGTCAGGCTTCGGGCTCCTAACTTTAAATGGTCCCCACATAAATATTTAGGACTATCCTGTGCAGAGGGACATACTGCCTCACATGTACAGTTGAAATCACCTATTCCTCCTTGAAGACAAGGACTGCATTTGATTTCCTGTGATTTCCAAATCTACCTATAGCAAAAAGGCTTTTTGTGAATTCTAAAGATGTTAAAGGACAAGATTTACAAACATGTTTTTGTTTTTTTGTTTGTTTGTTTGTTTTCTTAACTCAATGACCCAGGGCATTTAATTGGAGCATCTCAACATGTGGGTAAACTTTGTCTCAGGTTGGAATCTTTTGTTGTGCTATGAGGCAAACTGTGAGGAACTTTGTCCTTACCCTGTCTCTCCTAACATCACCAGAATCCCATCAGCAAAGTTCAGCATTATGTCCTTGAACAGTCAAGAAAGGTTGCAGGCCTTGCTTTAGGGGCTGAACTACTACATGATAGAAACATGACATTTTGAAATATCTGATGCCCAATGATAAAGTCAATGGAAATGTTGTTCGTTTATCTATCTGATATATGATGGACCCCCTCTTCTAGGCTGAGACCGTACATATGGTGTCAGCTGTCCCAAGAGCTAGTGCTCTTAGTGCTCCTAGTGCTCCATTTGAGCCTATTGTTCTCAGCAAGTTAGACACTTTTTTCTCTCTAGGGCTGTTTAATTTAACCAGAGATTAGAATGCTAAGGCCTCTGGGAACCAAAGGGTTCTCAACCGTGATGTTCCATGAGAGGAGGCTAAGGCAGAGGAAATGCATTTCTTCCCAGGGTCTCCTAGGGCTCCTCAAAAGACAGGATTTAATTGCATCCTCTCCTTTGATATCTAAAATCAGCTTTTCAGCTTTACAGCACTCTGCCCTGAGTCCAACCAAAAGTTTGCAGAAGCACAGTGGAAGGCCGCTTTCCCCTCCTCCCCAGGCAGGAGTGTTGGAGTGTGCTAGGCAGCCATGCCGCTTATTTGCACTTGAGGGACTTAAGTTGGCTCACACTTGCTCTCACACTCACTCTTATTCTCCGCTGATCTATTATTATTAGTCTGTTCTAGCTTCTAGAATAGCCTGCTTATCTGATGGGGAGAATTACTCAGCATGCATTCTTCCCACAAAATTCTAGCCAGTTCACAAATCTACGGCTCTTTTATGGTCTTGAAAGTCTCCCAGGGCTTGAGTTCAATCAATGCTGATTGGTTTCAATAGATAGCAATCAAACACCTCCCATGTCAAGGCATTGCCCTTGGCACTCAGGAAAAGAAGAGAAAATGAGGCACAACCCTGTGATTTAGGAAACCCATGTGTGACTAAGAGGTTGAGCTTGAGAGACACAAATGCAGGGCAAGAGGCGAGTGCCTATGACAAGAACCAACAAGAAATTGCATTTAACACCCAAGGATAAGGCTTAACACCATGCTCTAGGCTGCCCAGGTGGAGCATCTCAGGAAGGGATTTCCAGGTGGGCGAGAATTTGCTGTCACTTTGCAGAGTGATTTTCCACACAGCAGACCCAGAAACAGCTGTAGGCAAGAAGGGCAAATGTCTCTACTACTACTTTGAGTTAACCTTCCCTGGGTTCACATGGTGATCACACACTAAGTGTCTAATTCTTCCTGGGCTAAGAATACATGCCTGTGTATTCTTAGCTAAGAATAAACCTTACCACTTCTTGCCCACAAGCTCATAACGAACAGCTTTTACTACTAAGTACAACCTCAAAAGTGCAGCCGCCTAGGACAGAAACATACCCTTTTTATAAAAGAGAAGGAAATGTCCAGGGGAGTGGACATTTGGGCTAGGTCTCAAAAAACAAACGTTGGGTTCATAAACAAATGGGAAAATGACATTTGGAGACAAAGGAAATACCCTTGCAACAGCTTCCACAAGGGAAGATATTCACCTGGGAACTTGGGGACTAAGGCCCTCTGGGATATGGCTAAAACTTCCTTAAAAAGAAATGAACTCTTTAAACTTGGCTTTGGATTTCTAAATCCTGTTCAGAATGCTACCATGTAAATCTAGAAGGGACTCACCAGTCTCCCTGACTCCAGCCCTCCAAAATATAAAGAACTTTGCCAGAAGGTTGGCAGATAGATTTCCCTCGTGTCTCCCCATACAAGAATGCAGCTGATGCATGTATGTAAGTGGCTCTTGTGATCCTTGGACCAAGCTCACATGTCAGGTGAAAGCCTGTCTGGTGCTCTCTGATGGTGGAACAGGGAACAGACGGATGGAGTTTCCAGCACCCTCCCCTCCACACCTGGAAGCTCTTACCTGCATCAGAGCCTAGCTTCTTTGGCAGTATCCTAGGATGAAGAGTATGCTACGGTTTTCCAGCTTGCCACAGCCACAACATGGCTTCGGTACTGCCATAGCCAAGACCTCTGGCTAGATACTGGACTCTGCTTAGCTCCCCTCAGTGTCTTGAGGTCTTCTGGGTCTCTCCTGTGAAGTCGGTGTATGAGGATAAAGGTAACGTTACAGCAAGGACAAAGCTAATGATGATTCTGATTACACCCTCGTGGGGCCAGATCCTGGTAGGTCTTCATAATTACTTTCTATATATGCCCTTTCCCCAAATAGCAGGATGCATTCAGTTGCTGTTTTCACTGGGCTGGCACACCTGTAAATGCCTCCCACCCTATGTCAAACCAAAGGACTTCCGTGGTGTTCAAGACTACGAGGGAACTGCTGCTCACCCTTCAGCACGCCCACCCACCCTTCCCAAAACCCTTATGGGGCCCTTCCAAGTTTGATTCTCTGCTTTATGCTCTAAGATGGCTGTCACAGTAACTTCCCTATGGCCGACAAGTTGGACATTCTCACATGCTAACTGAACATTAGAAACCTGTCATCTTTTCTTTATGTATCCTCTTCAGTTTTTTTAACTCATTCTTGTATCCCGAGAACAAAGCCTTGAGACATTTTAAGGTATGAATATTGGCATTAAAGAGGTCCAAAAGGAGATGCTGAAGTGTTCTGTGTATCCATTTTTCAGGCATTGAAGGTTAGAATCTACTACAGCCTTAATTGGACTGCACATCACCGCAGAATCAAGCCAAAGTACAGTGTGGCTATAACTTACAATATTTGTTTACTATCATTCTGAAATCCCTTTCTGCTGTTTCCCTACACAATTATGTCATCAAGAACACTAGAGATACCACATTTAAAAAAATAAGACATCCACTTTCGTCTCTATGGCCCTCTCTTAAGCAGCCTCTTCCCTTCCATCCTGCCAGTTTCGGTACCAGCTCTATCCTGATGTTACCAAAAAGTTGCAAGACAGCCATGATTCAAGGCCTTTCTCCAAACTATCATCAAAGAATCATATTTATTTCAGATAACCTAAAGCCTTTATCAATTCAGCCATCACCCATCAATCATATTTTAGTCTTTTTTGAAGATTATCTCATTCTTACAATTTTATGAGCCAAATTATAGACCTCAATAACTTCTGGCCAATGCAATTGTAAATATTATAGCACTAATACAAAGCTTTCCCATATCAACTTAACTATCTTTGTCGTTACCATAAATTTCTAGGCAAGCCACAAACTGCTGAAGCTTTGTCAACATTTCCCATTTGATTTAATGTACATGTTTTCTCTTCATTTAATAGCATATTGATAAATAATATATTTGAAAGCCTACTCAATATTAGGAAGAAAGTAAGCTGTGTCGCACCAGATCCAGGATCCAGCCTAAGAGTCCAGGGCAGTCAACTTCCCCACATCCCACCTCCTCTTACATTTCATTAGTGCAGACTTTCAGTGAAACCACAGGCAGCTGTGAAGAAGGCTGACAGACCCTAGCCTCTAGCATGGAAGCCACACTGTAAGGAGAAAAGAACAGATTGGAAAATAAGAGATACTCAGAAAGGCTAAATGAATTTTCTAAAAGTTGCCTAATGAATCAGAACTCTGCCTTCCAACACCAATCCAAGGCTTTAATTTTCCATGTTTGAGCACCTTGATGATGGAACTAGCAAAGAAATAGCATCCCTGCAGAGCAACTGTGCTAGTATGTATTGTCAACAGGAGACCACCTGGAATCACTTGGGAAGAGAGAACCTCAGCTGAGCAACTGCCCAAATAAGACTATCCTGTAGCCATGTCTCTGAGAGATTATCTTGACTGATGATTGACAAAGGAGGGCTCAGCTCACTGTAAGGAGGGTCTGGGCTAGGTAAGAAAGCTAGCTGCAGGAACCATGGGCCAAGCTAGTAAAGAGCATCTTCCATGGTTTCTGTTTCAGTTCCTGTTTGCATTCTTGCCCTGAATCCCCTCAATAATGGATTGTGACCTGAAAGTATAAGCCAGATAGATCTTTTCTCTAAGCTGCTTTTGATCACAGTAGTTATTATAGCAACAGAAAGCAAACTATAACAGTAATCCAAACACAAATCGTGAAAGAGCTAAAGCCAATTCTTTCTGGATCACAGAATGAGAAAGCAACATAGGAAGCACGTCATCCTGAATGGCCACTAGCCTCTGGAGACCCATTTCTTTCAGAAGTCTTGACAGGGTTGACAGTGATATAAGCCCCTCTGAATTATGCAAGTGTTACACTATCATTAACTTATTCTGATCTTTTTCTTTTTTGCATCATTCAGAGTGCCAGTTTTTTGTTTGTTTGTTTGTTTGTTTGTTTGTTTGTTTGTTTGTTTGTTTGTTTTGTCACTTCTGGTTTCTCTGCACGTCTGCAGCTCTTGTTTAAAAAAAATGGCAGGAGATGGGACTGAAAAGGAACAGCTTAATGAACAGCTGTTAGCTCCAGGAAGCACCTGTGATCCATGCAGAGGTATTTTTAAAGAAGTAGATAAGGAGAAAGAAGTGGGGAAGAAAAGACTCCAGAAGCCATGGGGTACAGTAAATGAGAAAGGTAATTTTAAGGAACACCAAGTCTGAGAAGATATCTGATGGTAGTTAGTGGGTGAAGATCAGAGCAGGATAAGGGGAAGTAATTGATCCAAGGAGGACCCCAAAGAGAAAAAAAGTCAGGTGAACAGACCTCCATTACCATGATCTACAGAGGAGAAAGATGGTGGCTCATTTCCTTTCTGTGCAGCCCCACGGGGAGTGGAGAAGGTGGCTTTGACACCCTTTGTCTAGCTGGATTCAAGCTGTGACACACCTCTGAGTCTATCTCCTTCTCTTCAGCTCCCCTGGGAAATCCTGCTTGAAGTTTCTGTTTTTCAAATTGTCTTTAAATCTCCCTTGAATCACATTAAGCATGCTACCTGCCTCTTGGGGCCTTATTTGGCACCCTCCAGCTATCGGTGATCCTGTTTGATCACTGCTCAACTGAGCTCAGAGTCTGTTTCCTCTGTCTTTGAGTCTCACCACATCCTGCCTTCCCTAATCACCGCATTTGAGCTTCCTGGGACCACATGATTTTCCTCTCCTCCTTCTTTCTATTGACTTCAGCTCCTTCATGTTCAGAACTGATGGCAAATGATCCACCCCACCATCACAGTCTGAATTCACAGGAAATATCATCTTTCCAGACACGGTATTCCATCAAGGGGCAGATCCACTTTTACATGTACACTGAGTTGTTTTTTTTTTTTTGTTTTTTTTTTTTTTTCTGATGCAAAGTTGGTAGCATTCAATACAACATGTACCAGATTTTTCGTGGAGCCTTCTCTTTCCAGGATCTCCTTCATTTCTGGGCCTTTCCAAAGTTAGGAACAAGAGTCCCGAGACTGACACTGCTCTATCCAACTGACAGATGGAAAAAACTGAGGCCCAAAGTAGCAGAATGACTGAGCTAAACTCTTGCAGTAACTGGCCTGGAACTGCACTTCTAGAACTCTTTGGTGCATCTGCATTTTAGTCTGCATTTCTAACAAGCTAGTGAGTGGTGGGAGGGGCTGCAACTCAGCGACTCCATTTGTCAGCTCTTTTTCTACCTGCTTTTTAGAGGAATAAGTTCACAAAATTATATGTCAATTCTATAAAGTATATTCACTAAAAATAAGCAGATTTAAAATTATGCTGGAGGCATGAGTCTCTTGGCATTTACTTTATAGTGTTAGAAAGACAGAGTTTTCAGGGAAATCTCAATTTAAAGTAGTAAATAATACAACTTTGGGAGAGAGGCAGTGAGAGTGAGGCTGATTTTGATCATAGCCTGTGATGTATACATATGAAAATACCACAGTGATCCCCATCAGCATGGCCAATGAAAACATGCTACTACAAACAACTGCAAAATATTTTAAATCCTTTAGATTTTTTCCATCCACCTCTGCTTTCTTCAGTCATTAAATGAGCTATAAACATGTTCACTTACAACCCTATATGGCTTCATACCCAGACTTAAGATTCTTTATTATAAGTTTCCCTAGAAAGCCCTTGTTCGTGTCAGCAAAAGTCTGGGGCTTGGATTTTGTTTTAATGAAGAAAGAAAAAAAAAAGACCAAAACAAAGCTTCTCCAAGATGAAGGCCCCCAATTACAGTGTTGAGTGTTTATGCCCCCTGTAGTCATGTTGCCGTGGGTTCTTTATCTCAGTGCTGTGCACAGAGTGCATGGGAGGCCCTTAGCTTCCTGTAGCAATATGCTGTTGCCCTTTCTTGTACTAAAGTAAAATGGCATTCTTCACTTTCACCAGGAGATAGATACCCACAGCTCTCTGGGGTAAACCAACCACAGAGGCTTCAAAGATACTTATTTCATAAAACAAATGCACTCCTGGTGACTTTAAATTTCCTAGAGGTGATTCACAAAGGACCTCTCTGAAAGTGACATATTTGTTTAGGTAAATTACCCTGAAAATAAGACATAATCTCCTCCCCACTCCCCTTCCCTTTTAAGAAGGGATTAAAACAATAACTTCATTTCAGCATCAGCAGCACCATGAAGATCGTTTGTCATCGTCAATTTCAGGTAATTATTCCTGACACTACATCACACATTAATCTTTGTCACCCAATGAGAATTAACTTTCTCATCAGCAGAAATACACTGCATAAATGCCTCTTAATTTTTTCTCAATCTAAAGCTCCTTTCCAAGCAATTTAAGCAGCAGATCGTATTTGTTCTACCCAATTTCAACTCTTCCTATTTCATCCAGTTTCTTAAGTTGTGTCACCTATTGCTGAAACACATTTTGGCAAAGAAATGGACATTTCTTCATTCTTAGGAGAATGTAACTGAATTGGGAATATAGGAGCCTACATAAGCAAAAAGATACTGTTTAGGCACTGAGTTCATAATGATTATTAGTAATTGCCAACTCCAATAAACAAGAGCCAATTTGATCTATTTTAAATGTCTACTCAGTAAACATTTTTAACACTGCATGTGAGTGAAAATATACAAACCATTTGTATCCAAAGACTAATGAGCAGAGTCTCTACTACTCAGGTCCTCAGCATGTATGGAGAAGTGAGATTAGGAAGGATAACTGTCCTGCGGTATGGTAAGGGTAAGGGCGCTGAAGAGTAATGCACATACTTCTTCAGGAGAGTGGTATGGGAGCAGTTACCTGTAGAAGTCAGGGAAGTGTTACACAAAAGAGATGTAAGTGGGTATATGGGAGGGAGCCATACTTTGACAGCAAAGGAGGCTACAACTCCTGACAAAAGTTGAGAATTTGTAGGGTGTTAGTTAGAGTTCTGTAGAGGAAGAGAACTTACAAAGTGAATATATAGACAGATAATGATAATAGATAGATAGATAAATAGATAGATAGATAGATAGATAGATAGATAGATAGATAGATAGATAGATAAATGTAGTAGATACTTGATATCTTGAATGGGTGAATAGAAGACAGATAGATAGACAGACAGATAGATAGATAGATAAGTAGGTAGATAGATGAGGGTTTATTAGAATGGCATCCAACTAATACAACAATGGCTGCTTATCAGCAAAGATACAAGAATCTAGCATGTTGCTTAGTCCATGAAGCTGGATGTCTCAGCTGGTCTTCAGTATACACTGGAGTCCTGCCGGGAGCCAAAGCTATCTACTGAATCCAAAGTCAAACAGTGAGCCAAAGCTATATAGCAGAGACAAAGCTATTTACTTAAGCCAAAGCCAAGTAGTGAGCAAAGGTCATTTAGTGGAGACCTAAAGCTATTTAGTTGAAGAGTTACCTAGGACCCGAAATCATGGGTGATAGATTGTGAGAACATCCGTCTGTTAGTTTTAGAGCATCCGTGAGCTAGCTTAAGAAAACATCTTTACGGCATCTTGCAGGTGCAATATTTAACCCATGAAAGCACTCTTCCTATCTCCTGCAGCAGTAAATTAACCTTCCCCCCTTTCCTGCCTTCTCCCTATATAAGTTGGGTAAAAATTTCTAATAAACGGAAACCTTGATCAGATGAACAGACTTGGCTTTCATTCCTGTGTCTCTTGTTCCTTTTCCCCCCATTCCTTCCATTCTCTCCACCTTAGGAACCCCATTGAAGCCCCGCGGGTCGGGGCAGAGTCCCAAAGAAGTGAGCGTTAATGCCTGTGAAGAAATAGACTGAGTGAAAGCGAGGCTCAGGGAAATGCAGCTGGCTGTAGACAACTTGCCATCTTTCTGCAGTCATGTTTCTCCAGTATTACTTCAATGAGCAGGGCGATTGCATCTATACACTGAAGAAATTTGACCCTATGGGACAACAGACTTTCTCTGCCCATCCTGCTCAGCTCTCCCCAGATGACAAACACTCAAGATACTGAATCACCATCAAGAAATGGTCATGACCCAGCAACTATGTCCTGTCCTCTGAGGATTGGTTAATCTCTTATGCTGCCTGCCCTCAGGCAAATTATCAGCAACCAAACATGTCAATCCATGAGCCATGAGGCCTCCCCTTGATCTTTGGAATCCTATCTCACTATGTGACTGAGTCTATAGTGATGAGCATCACCTATAAAAGAAGAAATCTTTATTTTTTTTCATGTTTTGACTTACTGCCAGGTTATTAAAGATACAATGATTTGGGTTAAAAAAGAGATCGAGGGGGCAGAGCCAAGATGGCGACTAGCACACACAGTTTCCGAGCTGTGGAAGAGATAAAGTTCTGAGTTGATGAGTGGAAGAACTTCTGAAGCCAGGGAAACAATGGAGAGACTTTCTAAACAACAAGGAACATCGCAGGAGGTGAAAACCTTGGTCTCAGGTCACCCAGGGACTTGTTTGGGGAAGGTGAGAAACGAACCTTTGATCTCTCGGCACTCCCCTCCCCCAGACCTCCCTCCTCCTCAGCACAGCGGACTCCGCCTTTCTCAGCGCAGATCTAACTGCCTGGGGCCTGCAGCCACTGAGGCAGAGCCCCAAGCCCTTTATCAGCAAAGGCCAGCAGTACTGTGTCTTGGAGCCCCAGATTCGCACGGCGGCTGCACCATCCTCCCAGGGCCCTAGTCTGCTAGACGCCATACTAGCTCCGCAGGAGCGCCATCACTGACAGTACGGCCCGCCCAATCCCACAGTGACAGAGAATACGCTATATACTCACCAAAACCAGACAGAAACGCCATACAAGCTAGACACACCAGGCGCTGGGCCTCCCAAGCTTGGAGAGCACAGTGAAGAGACCCCAGGACTTCCCAGAAAGCATCTGGACTAGCAACCCAGTCTCCAGTTACAGCGGGACTTTCTAACCTGGCGACAGAGCAGCACTGAGCTGGCAGGGCACATCAGCCCTCCAGTTTAAGACTAACCAGGGCCAAACCAGAGAACAGAAAGGCTGGTTACCCCGATTCCCACTGATGTGACCACCCTGAAATCTCCAGCTGCAGCAAGACCTCATAACCTGGCAGTGACAGCACGGAACTGGCGGAGCACATCAAAGAAGCAGGGCCAAACCAGAGAGCAGAGAGCCCAGATACCCCGTTCTCTGCCAAGTGACCTGCCTGTAAGTGAGTGAACCCTTGAGAATCTGCAGCTCCACTGATCCTGGGTCCTGCTAAAACAGAAGCCAGGCATCGAACCCCCTCCCACCCATATACCCACTTTGGGAAACAGAGGGGCACTTGGAACATTGAAGTTCCTGCTCTGTGGGTCTAATTGAGGAGTTAAGGCAGTTGATGCCAGAAATTGCGCTGCGATCATCACTAGTGCCTGCAACATATACATTGCAGAGCCCCTCCCACACACTCAAGGGTTCAACATTAGCCATCACTCTGTCCCTCGAGACACACGCCCACGCCCATTTACACACACACACACACACATATACACACGCACGCACGCACGCTTGCATTTGCCTCTGTTTGCGCCTGCGTACTTTCCTCCCACAGGTACAGCTAGTCCTCAGCACACACTAAGGACACGGGACCTCTCTCAACTTCCTGAAGAATTCTCCAGACTTGAGAGAGAGACAGTACCAGTTTGATCGGCAGAATCCAAAAACAAACAGGGAAGGTCTCAGATAAGCCAATGGCCAGGGGTAGGTGAAAGAACACTTTCAACATAAATCAGGACATCATGACTTCACCAGCAAACCCCAAAATCGATGGATACTCCAATTCATCAGAAGCACAGGAAAATGAACTTAAAGCCATGCTTGCTCAATTATTTGAGGCTCATAAGGAGGAAATGAACAAAGCTTTCAAAGAGTTGGCCAGTCAATTGGAGATAAAGAAAGAAGAAATAGACAAAACCCTTAAAGAAACACAGGCAAACATAGTCAAACAAATAGAGGCACAAGTAGAGAAAAAATTAGTGGCATACAAAAAGGAAATGAACAAAGAAATAGAGTCCATCGTAGAGAGACAGGAATCCAAATTCAAACACATGGAAGAAATGGTGCAAGGCATGAAAACAGAATTAGAATCAATAAAGAAAACACAAAATGAGAAAACTCTTGAGCTGGAGAACTTGGAGAAAAGATCAGGAACCACAAAAGTAAGCATCACCAACAGAATACAAGAGATGGAAGAGAGAATCTCTGGAGCTGAAGACACACTTGCAGAAATTGATACTTCTCTCAAAGAAAAAGTAAAATCAGAAAACTTCCAATCACAAAATATCCAAGAAATCAAGGATGCTATGAAAAGACAAAATCTAAGAATAATAGGAATTGATGAAAAAGAAGACTCCAGGCTCCAGGGTCCAGAAAATATTTTCAAGAAAATCATAGAAGAAAATTTTCCCAACTTAAAGAAAGAGATGTCCATAAATATACAAGAGGCCTACAGAACACCAAATAGACTAGACCAGAAAAGAAACACATCACGTCACATCATAGTCAAAACACTAAATCTACAGAACAAAGAAAAGATATTAAAAACAGCAAGGGAAAAAGGCCAAGTAACATATGAAGGTAGACCTATCAGAATCACACCAGACTTCTCATCAGAAACTATGAAAGCCAGAAGGGCCTGGGCAAGCATCATGGAGACTCTAAGAGATCACAAATGTCAACCCAGACTACTATACCCTGCAAAGCTTTCAATCAACATAGATGGAGAAAACAAAATATTCCATGACAAAACTAAATTTACGCAATATCTATACAGCAAACCAACCCTACAGAAGATACTAGAAGGAAAACTCCAATCCAACGAAAACGAATTCACCCAAGAAAACAGGGCATACAGATAATATCCCAACAAAAATGAAAAGAAAACAAGCAATGAAACAAGGTAAGATCATTGACTCCATTACAAAAGGAACTAACATGCATTGGTCAATATTATCTATCAATATTAATGGACTCAACTCACCAATAAAAAGACACAGGCTAACAGAATGGTTATGGAAACAAGACCCAACATTCTGTTGCATCCAAGAAACACACCTATGCAACAAAGATAAACACTACCTCAGAGTAAAGGGCTGGAAAAATGTTTTTCAAGCAAATGGTTCCAGAAAACAAGCTGGAGTAGCCATCCTAATATCTAATAAAATAGACTTTCATCTGAAGTTAATCAAAAAAGATAAGGAGGGCCACTATATTCTCATCAAAGGAAAAATCCAACAAGAGGACATCACAATTTTGAATATCTATGCCCCAAATACAAGAGCACCTACATTCGTAAATGAAACAATATTAAAGCTTAAATCATACATTGATCCTAATACCTTAATAGTGGGAGACTTCAACACCCCACTCTCATCAAGGGACAGATCAACCAGACAGACACCAAATAGGGAAATAAAAGCACTCACAGAATCCCTAAATCAAATGGACCTAATAGACGTCTACAGATCTTTTCACCCAAACTCAAAAGAGTACACCTTCTTTTCAGCACCACATGGAACCTTCTCCAAAATAGACCATATAGTTGGTCACAAAGCAAGCCTCAACAGATACAAAAGGATTGAAATAATCCCTTGTATACTATCTGACCACCATGGACTAAAGCTGGACATCAACAACAACAGAAACGACAAAAAGCCGACACGCACATGGAAACTGAACAACTTACTACTCAATGACAGCTGGGTCAAGGAAGAAATAAAGAAAGAAATTAAAGACTTTCTAGAATTCAATGAAAATGAAGGCACAACATACCCAAATTTATGGGACACATTGAAAGCAGTGCTCAGAGGAAAATTTATAGCACTAAGTGCCTACAAGAAGAAATCCGTAACATCACATACAAACAACTTAATGGCCCAACTGAAAAACCTAGAAAAAAAAGAAGCAGATACACCCAAGAGGAGCAGAAGGCTGGAAATAATCAAAGTAAGGGCAGAAATCAATCAATTAGAAACAAATAAAATTATCCAAAGAATCAATGAAACAAAAAGCTGGTTCTTTGAGAAAATCAACAAGATAGACAAACCCTTAGCCAAACTAACTAAAAAGCAGAGAGAAACCATACAAATCAGCAAAATCAGAAAGGAAAATGGGGACATAACTACAGACACTGAGGAAATCCAAACAATTATTAGGTCAGACTACAAAAGCCTATATGGCACAAAATTTGAAAATCTAAATGAAATGGATAACTTTCTTGACAGATTCCATCTACCAAAATTAAGTCAAGATCAGGTAGAAAGACTGAATAGCCCTATATCTCCCAAGGAAATTGAAGCAGTCATTAACAGTCTCCTCTCCAAAAAAAGCCCTGGACCAGATGGCTTCAGTGCAGACTTCTACAAGACCTTCAAAGAAGTACTAACACCAATTCTCCTCAAACTATTCCACAAAATAGAAATAGAAGGAACACTACCAAACTCATTCTATGAAGCCACTTTGATACCTAAACCACACAAAGATCCAACAAAAAAAGAGAACTTCAGACCTATCTCTCTTATAAACATTGATGCAAAAATACTCAATAAAATACTTGCAAACCGAATCCAAGAACACATCAAAGATATCATCCACCACGACCAAGTAGGCGTCATCCCAGGTATGCAAGGGTGGTTCAACATACGGAAATCCATCAATGTAATCCACCACATAAACAAACTGAAGGAGAAAAACCACATGATCATCTCCTTAGATGCTGAAAAAGCATTTGATAAAGTCCAACACCCATTTATGTTTAAAGTCTTGGAGAGATCAGGGATACAAGGCACATACCTAAACATAGTAAAGGCAATATACAGCAAGCCTATAGCCAACATCAAACTCAATGGAGAGAAACTTAAATCAATCCCACTGAAATCAGGGACAAGACAAGGCTGCCCACTCTCTCCATATCTCTTTAACATTGTACTTGAAGTCCTAGCCAGAGCAATAAGACAACTAAAGGAGATCAAGGGGATACAAATCAGAAAGGAAGAGGTCAAAGTGTCACTATTTACAGATGATATGATAGTATACATGAGCGACCCCAAAGATTCAACCAGAGAACTTCTTCAGCTGATTAACACCTTCAGCAAAGTGGCAGGATACAAAATCAACTCAAAAAAATCAGAATCCCTCTTGTATACCAAAGACAAAAAGGCTGAGAAAGAAATTAGGGAAACAACACCCTTCACAATAGCCACTAATAACATAAAGTACCTTGGGGTGACACTAACCAAGCAAGTGAAAGACCTGTTTGAGAAAAACCTCAAGTCTCTGAAGAAAGAAATTGAAGAAGATCTCAGAAGATGGAAAGATCTCCCGTGCTCATGGATTGGTAGGATTAACATTGTGAAAATGGCCATCCTGCCAAAAGCAATCTACAGATTCAATGCAATTCCCATCAAAATACCAACTCAATTCTTTACAGACCTTGAAAAAAAGATTCTCAGCTTCATATGGAGAAACAAAAACACCCAGAATCTCCAAAACGATCCTGTACAACAACAGATCATCTGGAGGTATCTCCATTCCCGATCTCAAGCTGTACTACAGGGCAACAGTAATAAAAACTGCATGGTATTGGCATAGAAACAGAAAGGAGGATCAATGGAACCGCATAGAAGACCCAGAAATAAACCCACACACCTATGAATACTCAATATTTGACAAAGAAGCCAAATCCATTCAATGGAAAAAAGACAGCATCTTCAACAAATGGTGCTGGACCAATTGGATGTCTACATGCAGAAAAATGAAAATAGATTCATATTTATCACCCTGCACAAAACTAAAGTCCAAGTGGATCAAGGACCTCAACATAAAACCAGATACTCTAAATCAGTTGGAAAAAAAGTGGGGAACAGCCTAGAACTCATTGGCACAGGAGACAACTTCCTGAACAGAACACCAACAGCACAGGCTCTAAGAGCAACAATCAATAAATGGGACCTCATGAAACTGAAAAGCTTCTGTAAAGCAAAAGACACTGTCATCAAAACAAATAGACAGTCTACAGATTGGGAAAGCATCTTCACCAACCCTTTATCTGACAGAGGGCTAATATCCAGTATATATAAAGAACTAAAGAAGCAGAAAAGCAACAAACCAAGTAATCCACTTAAAAAATGGGGAACAGAGCTAAACAGAGAATTCTCGAAAGAGGAACATCGAATGGCAGAGAAACAATTAAAGAAATGCTCAACCTCATTAGCCATTAGGGAGATGCAAATCAAAACGACCCTGAGATTTCACCTTACACCCATCAGAATGGCCAAGATGAAAAACTCAAGTGATAGCACATGCTGGAGAGGTTGTGGAGAAAAGGGAACCCTCCTCCATTGCTGGTGGGAATGTAAACTGGTTCAACCACTTTGGAAGTCAATCTGGCGCTTTCTCAGACAACTAGGAGTAGTGCTACCTCAAGACCCAGCTATACCACTCCTAGGTATATACCCAAAATTTGCTCAAGTACACAACAAGGACATTTGTTCAACCATGTTGGTAGCAGCTTTATTTGTAATAGCCAGAACTTGGAAACAACCCAGATGTCCATCAACGGAGGAATGGTTACAGAAATTGTGGTATTTTTACACAATGGAATACTACTCAGCAATCAAAAAGGAGGAAATCATGAAATTTGCAGGCAAGTGGTGGGATCTAGAAAAGATCATTCTGAGCTAAGTATCCCAGAAGGAGAAAGACAAACTTGGTATATACTCGCTTATATAGACCTACAAGATATGATAAACATAATGAAATCTACACACCTAAAGAAGATAATCAAGAAAGTGGACACAGGCAAAGGTGATTAATCCTCATTTAGAAAGACAAATGGGATGTGCATTGAACTTATGACAGGAGTCTACCACAAAAGGCATCTGAAAGACTCTACCTAGCAGTGTTTCAAAGCAGACACTAAGACTCATAACCAAACCCTCGGCAGAGTGCAGGGAATCATATGAAAGAAGGGAAGTTAGTATGATATGGAAAGGATAGGAGCTCTACAAGGACCAAACATATCTGGGCACAGGGTCTTTTCTGAGACTGACACTCAACCAAGGACCATCTATGGATATAACCTAGAACTTCTGCTCGGATGTGGCCCATGGTAGCTCAGTAACCAAGTAGTTTTCCAAAGTAAGGGGAACATGGACTATTTCTAACAGGATTTCAAGGGCAGGCTGTTTGACCCCCCCCCCAGGGAGGAGCAGTCTGTTAGGCCACAGAGGGGGACTTTGCAGCCAGCCCTGAAGATACCTGATAAAACAGGGTCAGATGAAAGGGGAGGAGGTCCTCCCCTATCAGTGGACTTGGAAAGGGGCAGGGAGGAGACCAGGGAGGGAGTGTGGGGTTGGGGAGGGAATGAGGGAGCAGGATACAGCTGGGACACAGAGTTAACAAAATGTAACTAAAAAGAAAAAAATAATAATAAAAAAAAGAAAAAAAAAGAGATCGAAAGCAAGCATGCAAGAAGTTTTCTTCTTCCATGTCCTTATATATGCTGCCAACAGAAAGTGTGGTCCAGATTAAAGGTGTGGTCCCACTTCAAAAGACTTATATTAAAGGTTTACTCTGCCCACCTCAAAGATCCGGATTAGAAGTAGGTCTTCCGACTTCAAATGATTTAATTAAGGGGAAAAAAACCCTCACAAGTGTGGCCAGTCACTTTGGTTTTAGTTAATTCCAGATGTATTCAAGTTGACAACCAAAAAATAGCATCACTTAGGGTAATATCCATGAATGAACATCTAGTAGGTAAAGAAATAGAAAGTTGAAAAGCAGAAGCAAAGGCTCGGTGTGGTGGCATGGGAAGTGGGGTGGAAAAAACAAGAAAGGAAGAAGAAAGAAAGAAAGAAAGAAAGAAAGAAAGAAAGAAAGAAAGA
>NW_026591086.1:10939972-10947430 GCF_907164565.1 Psammomys obesus | reverse complement strand
AGGGAGGGAGGGAGGGAGGGAGGGAGGGAGGGAGGGAGGGAGGGAGGGAGGAAGGAAGGAAGGAAGGAAGGAAGGAAGGAAGGAAGGAAGGAAGGAAGGAAAGAAAGAAAGAAAGAAGACGTGCCTGAAGATGCACTGGAAAGCAGGGAAATGAAGTCTCCATCCCAAACATTCCAACTACAAATACCGTGACCCTACTTGTACAGGGTGGGTGTACAGAAAAATCATATTTATTGTACACTATGGAGTCTGGAAGGAAAGAGTCCACTCCAAGCATAAAGACTCTACACTGTATCTGAAAGAATGGTTCTGATTGGACAATGCCATAGTGTTTCACACCCAGAATAAACATTACCTGACTGTGATCCTTCACAGTTGAAACCAACAAGCATTGAGAAGCATTCTCTATAATGTCTTTACCCTCCCATCCCCACTGAGTAGATTCCTCACCACTGCCATTACGACACGGGAGTTCTGAGCACACAGAGCATACTTTTTAATGTTTTTTGTTTGTTTTGTTTTGCTTTGTTTTGATGTAGGCTCTCTCTAAGATACCTAGGCTGGACTCGAACTTGTTCTGTCGTCCAGGAAATCCATAAACTTGTGATCTCCTGCCTCATCCTGCCAAGCAGCAAGCCTACACCACCAGTCCCAGCTCACTTTTTAATTTATTAAACAAACCAAGCTAGAAGAAAAGAAGGAAAGGCCTAAATAAAGAAGTAGGTTGATGCTTCAAATCAGGAATTATGAAAATAGAACATTCCCTTCCCCAGGGAAAAGTACAATTGCCTATCTGCTACCGAAGAGGCCAGACCTGAAATAATATCCATGTAAGTAGCCTAGTACAGACTGAGCAGGTTATATTTATGTATTTAGGGTACTGTATGCATGTGTGCGTGTGTGTATGTGTGACAAAAACTAAAGAAAGAGGCCATGAGTCTGAAAGAAAGCAGGGGGGCTCTGTTGGTTGATATTTGTCAACTCGACACAAACCTAGACACAGCTGAGAAGAGAGGATTTGTTGTTGCTGGTTTTCCAGACGGAGTTTCTCTGTGTAGCCTTGGCCGTCATAGACTCACTTTGTAGACCAGGGTGGCCTCGAACTCACAGCAATCCACCTGCCTCTGCCTCCCAAAGTGTTGGGATTACAGGTGTGTACCACTGCGCCCATCTAGAAAGAGGGGATCCTAACTGAGTAAATGCTTCTTCCTTAAGATTGGCCTGTAGGAGAATCTGTGGGATACTGTGGAGTATTGTCTTGGTAATTATTGATGTGGGAAGGCCCACCTTACCGTGGCCAGTGCCATCAGTGGGCAAAGTGGTCCTTCATTGCATAACAAAGCAAACTGAGCAACCCATGGGAAGCAAGCCAGGAAGCAGCATTTCCCCTTGGTTTCTGTTTCAGTCACTGCCTCCAGATTCCTGTCCTGAGTTCCTGACCTGACTTCCCTCAGTGATGGACTGTGACCTGAGAGGGGTATAAACTGAAATAGATCCTTTCCTTTGCAAATTGCTTTTGGTCATGGTGTTTTATCAGCAATAGAAAAGTAATCAGGAAAAAAATAGCAACTAAGAGGGTTTATGGGAGGAGTTGGAGGAAAAAAATGTGAGTATAATTTAATTTCAAAAAGTGCAAAAGAAAAACTAGAGCATATTCTAGAGGCAACTGTAGAGTTAAACCAAAATAAATAAAACCAAAGTTAAACCAAAATAAAACAAATCAAAGCAAATTCTGAGAAAACTGTTCACCACTGTCAAGTGCTTGACAGAGGTATTCCTTAGTCTTCATCAACATGGAGTTGACCTTAGGAACTGCATGACAAGTTGAGTCTGAAGTCTTAGGCATCTTCATGCTACAAGCAGCTCAGGCATTCACTTCATCTCTCAACAGGGCAGATAGAGACATCACTCTATGTGAGCTTAACAGACAGGCCAGATGGCCATGGCTTTCTGTATGAATACATGCAAAATCGAATGCACATTTAGCTCACTGCTTCATTGAAAGTCCTTGGCTAATTTTTGAGTACCTGCCACATACCTAACACTGTAGAGCAAATTAAAGGTGGGGGGGGGGGTTTCTTTCCCCCAACAGATCAGGAAACTACCCAAATCTTTTCTTTAATACATTCTCCCAGGGGAACACAGTTATTTAAGTCTATAAATCTAGGGCAATATTACAAGTGTAGAAAATGAATTTAATTGTTGATCAAAGTACTAGTAAATACTAAGGAATGGTTATCCTGGGGGGAATGAGTTCATCCATAGAGTTCTACCAAGAGCTACTGAATGAAATGCAAGAATAGTTTCCTGTGGCTGCCACAGGATGCCAAATTGCCCACAGAGGTATTAGTGGTTTTCTCCAATGGACTCTCACTGAGTTTTTTAACCACACTTGAGGGCAATGCCCAGCGGTAGATGCCCAACACAAAATGAACTCGATGGTAATTTTGTGGACATTTTGTCTCAAATTGCCTTTGCTTACCCATTTTTGTTGTAATTGTCTTTTGTTTGCGTTTTTGTTTCCATTTTTGTGTTTTAATGGTGTGTCTATGTGTGTCTGTGTTTCTTGGGAGTTGGGTGGGTGAGGGGGTGGGGAAGAGATAGAAGGAGTTGGGAGATGGGAAGCATGATCAGAATATATTATATGATTTTTTTTCGATTAAAAAAATACAGAAATATGGTCTCTCACAGTTTATGAGCCAGCATTCTAAAAGCAGCATCAATGGGAAGAAAGGAAGGCCCATGCCCTTCCCGGGTGCTCTAGAACATAATTAATTTCTTGACTCTTTCTATTTCTATTGCAGTTAAGAGTATGTTCCTCCTTCCTGACAGCATCTCTGTGTCTCTCTGTCTCTATTTTTCACACTCTCCCTCTCTCTCCCTTCCCACTTAATTGTTTTGACAGCATATCATAGACTCAGTCACTTTTCATCTTTATAAAGTTTCCTTCTTAGGCTGAGAAGATGCAAGGACCTTGCTTTCATCCCTTAACACTGAAAGAGAATCAGAGAATGATCTTTTAGGCCACATCCCCAAAGCCCATGCCTCTCTACCTTATCTCTATAATTCTTATCATTCCATTTCTTGAAAAGAACTTCTAGACAAAATAATCTGTACTTCCTCACCTCTGGTTCTCTCCTCATCTCATTTCCATTTGTCTTCACTAAATCACTGACATGAAAAGTCTCCTGTCAAAGTCACCTATGACTCTCATAATTACTCTACAGCTCAGTAGCATCCAGAGTGTTGGCCAGACCTTCCTCTTAACCTACTCCTGATTTTCTTCATACTCTTTTTTTTTTTTCAAACTCCCTTCCAGTTATCTTCTAGATCAGTGGTTCTCAGCCATCCTAACGGTGGAACCACCTAACACAGTTCCTCAGGCTCTGTTGTCTCCCAACCATAAAATCACCTTTGTGGCTACTTCATAACTGCATTTTTGCTATGGTTATGAATCATAATGTAAATATCTGATAGGCAGATTATCTTAGGTGACCCCTGTGAAAGGGCCATTCGACCCATAGACGGGACACGTCCCACAGCTGAGAACTGCTCCTATAGATGCTGAGGAACCTGGAGGTTCACTCTTGAACCCCCCACACCCCCATTCTCTGTACTCTTCTGTAGTCGGCATCACAATTCTCTTGGAGTCACACAAGCATTAGACAGCTGGCTCAATACTTCCTCCTTTAAAACATGTGGGTGACTATCCTGTCTACCATCTTCAGTTAGATATCTCACAGCAAACCTGGGTAAATATCCTCATCCTCTCTCTGCTCGGACTCCCCACAGCTACTCTTACCCATCTAATTAATTACTCACTCTAGATAATCATAGCAGGATAAGAAAGGTCACAGAAAACAGGAGGAGTTATTTCCCACTGAAGGGGCTGTCTGAATTTACAGTGGAACTCATTAACTCTCTTCACTCTTCAGGTTTTGAACTTCAGGTTCAAAACCTGAGCTCCTTGATGGCATGGCTCTCTATGCCTTTGCACTTCAGTGGGCTTTGAATACGGTCAACACTCCGGAGAACTGTGAGCAGAAAACCAACAACCACTTCTGAAAACTATCTTAGTAAAGCATGTTGTCAGAACACAGTCCAAAATTCTGAGTGCCTGTGGGGGGGGAAAAAAACTCCAAGAAAACAAGAGTCTTGTGACCTCAGTTTCTTGAAAACACAGAATCGTTCTTGAAATATGCTTTCATGCTCTTCCCAGGCGTGGCAGATAGGAGTGACTTTACTTCACATTACTCATTATTGCTTGCTGCTGTTACTGACTTTAAATATTTATATACCGTTATGGAAAAACCTGGGTTTGTTTTTTTTTTTTTTTTTTTTACCATGTGCATCTTGTCCTTGTGATTTTACACTTTACTCAGACGACTCTTCTTAACCCTCAGAGTATGAACTGTCTGATGCTCTAAATAAAGTTGGCTACTGCATGAGATTTTAGTCTGTGCCGTTTTTAGATCTGAGGAGAAATTTTAAATAAAAAACAAAAGGCTTTTTCCTGGAAAGAAAGAAGAGGAATCTATGAGAGCAGAAAAGGCAAGCAAAGGCACAGAAACACTACACTATATTTAGGGTGCTTCTTACCCTAAGCCTTCACGACTCAGCCTCTCTGACATTCGCACTCCCGTGGGTATGCTTCTCAAGGAACCAGGGAAGGATCATCCCTCATGAGGTCACCATAAAGATGAATTACAAAATGGATTTCTGTTAACTCCTGCTCATATTGAAATGAATGTGCATGCAAACACATTCTGACAGTAGCAAGAAAAATATAAATAATGGAGTAGACCCAGCAAAGATTTTATTGGCTAATTGTTTCCTGCCACTCTTCTGGGTTCCCTTGGGTGTCTGTTACAAATGAGCACTTTAGCAAATGTAGTTTTCAAGGTAGCCTGACATCTCACCTTGGGATTTGACAGCCGTGTATAATGAGCCACCAGAGTGCTCTAAACCTCCCTCCATCTCCTCTTTCTTCATGATCCTGTTATGCAGAAGTGGGTCATGAACATGAAGAGAACTTTTATTCAGTGACACATAATGGTAGACCAGCTGACTAATATTTCTGGCTTTTGAAGAAGAAAAAGAAATCACAAGGCTGATAAAATATACAGACACACATTTCATCAGCCTTGTAGCAACCATGAGTCCTTTGGCTAGGAAGGTTGGCTTCCTAACAGAGTCAGGAAAGTAAGATGCTTTGCATCAGAGTAAAGAGCACAGACTGGAGGAGGAGGAGGGGGTAATCAGGCAGAAAACAGCAGAGAATCCAACTGGGGGATGATGCCACTTTAATGAGATACTCTGTGACTTCTAAGCAAAAACAACAACCAAAAATGGCAGTTACCCACTAGTCAAGGGGCCATGGTACATGTTCTCATTTAGTGTCATCAAAACTTCCAACTAGTTACCATGAAAACGGCCTACAGATAAAAAAATATATATAACTGACTAAAACTTATTAACTAAAGAAGGAAAAACACTGGTCATTCAAATATTTTTCTACTGAGACCTGTGGTACTCATAATGGGGCAAGATATTTATTTGGGGACAAAAGTCATCACCATGTTTTCCTTCATAGTCTGTGAACTATGTATATATAACAAGAGCTTTGTTTTGCAATTGCAGTTATTAGTTTAGACTGGAACTTTTTTATTGTGCAGTAGCTTTTATTGCTTCATCCAGTCATTTTATTGACTTAGTCATAATATATGTTAGACTCACTCGTGAGAAATATGTTGCCTACACCCTCAAGTGATCCATGTTTTAATCTGGTACAAGGTCCAAAAAAAAAAAAAAAAAAAGAAGAAGAAGAAGAAAAATTTGTCAGCAAGAGAATTTGCCATTTGTGTAATATTTGTTCTAGCTGGTGTCTTGTTAATTATGCGTGGCCAAGAATGCAGAACAGAAGGCTTTCACAGTGTAGGTCATCCTGCTTGAAGCCTAGTCCTCAGGAACCTGGGGAACATATGAACGTCTCCTGGGTAGAAGGAGTGTAAGGGTATGCTTTAAAAAAAAAAATTCTCTATTCCAAACTCAAAGATGTCACTTTGGTTGTTAACAGAGAAGACAAGGGTCTGGTACCATAAGCCAGAGCAAATCCTCTGTTATGGTTTGAATTCAAAATGCCCTTCACAGGCTGCTGTGCTTAACATCTGGTGCTCAGCTAGCAGTACAATTTTGGAGGACAGTGAAATCTTTAGAGGGAAGAGCCTTGCTAGTAGAAATAGGATGCTAGACATGAGCCACAGTTCTGGTCTAACCTGTGCCTACTGGTTAGGCTACAATATTAAGATCTCAAGAATAAGCCCTACCCCTGCCATGGAATTGCTCTATTTGCCTCTTTACTGTGATGGACTCAAATCTCAGGAACTGAGGGCCAAAACAAGATGTTTCTGTGAGACATGTCCTAAGCAATGAGAAGAGTAGCCCATACAGACTTATAACATTCCTCAAGCCAACATGAGGAATGTCTTCTTAGAGTTTGTATTGCTGTGAAGAGGCACCATGACTTCAGCAACTCCTATAAAGGAAAACATTTAATTGGACTGGCTTACAGTTCAGATGTTTAGTCCATTGTTATCATGTTAGAAAGCATGATAGCATGCAGGCAGATGTGGTGCTGGAGAAAGCTGAGAGTTCAACATCCAGATGGTAAGACAGCAGGAAGCGTGAGTGGCACACTGGACCTGGCTTGCGCATCTGAGACTTCAAATCCTGTCCCTAGTGACATGCTTTCTCCAACAAAGCCACGCCTACTACAAGAAGGTAACACCTCCTAATAGCACCACTTCCTGTGAACCTAGAGAAGCCATTTTCATTCAAGCCACCACAAGAAGCAAGATGATGCCCCTGCAGGGAGGGAGGCAGGAGACACAATGTGAGGATGAGGAATCCTTGCCAACAGTACTCCTTTCCTCAAAGGAAAATGAGTGTGCACACAGTTCATTAACCACCTTAACTGGATACAAGGGAAGGCATTCCTTTAGCTTGAACAAATCCACCCTCTTGCTCTCTTGGGGCCCAGACCCTCAGCCTCCTTCTTCCTCCTGCCCAAGATTATCAACATACACTGTTTCAGATAAAGAAAGAAATGCAAGTTGTAAAACCTTCCAGTTTCCATCTTTCTTCCTTCCACAGAGAGCCCTGGTTTTGTGGGGGGAAGCAATGTGCCCACTTAACCATATTCACTCTCCAGCATGGCAGCCTGGAACAGGCAGAACTGAGATATTACACCAACTTTTAATTAAATGAGTCAAATGAGAGGGGTGCTCTTGTTTCCTTCATTTAAGAAGACGGGGTAAGAATTAGTTGGCACAAAACCTCCCATTCTGTCCTTTTCCTTCTCTGCCTTGGAGGAAAGGCACAAAGCTACTTATAGGCAAAAATAAATAGATAGATAGATAGATAGATAGATAGATAGATAGATAGATAGATAGATAGATA
>NW_026591086.1:10861814-10939962 GCF_907164565.1 Psammomys obesus | reverse complement strand
ATAGATAGATAGATAGATAGATAGATAGATAGATAGATAGATAGATAAATGGTAAAAGGTTCCAATTTTCTTGTATTCAGGAGGATAAATATATGTTGCAGAGATGAATGGCTATAAGGATCCCTGATCCTGAAGCTTTTCTTGAGGAGCCACCCTAGAGTGACATCTTCAGACTGATCATTATATGAGAACAATGACGATCTCTTTGGTATACCTTGTAAATCCCTGTTCTGTGATGCCAAAGATCATCTTATCTATTAAACCAAGGCTGTTAGTGAATAGTACAAAAATGCCCATGCAATGAGACAAATAATGCAATAGGAGGGGACGGAGTGTGAGCCATGAGGGAAAGCATAGATGCTTTATCAGTTGGGGTTCCAACAGAGGAACACAGCCAACAGGAGAATGCCATGAAGAGACTTGATACAGAAAATAAGCTTTGAGTTTCTGGGGGCTGGCCAGCCATGTGTGACGTCCACATGGTGAACCTCAGAGAAAGGCAGTCTGAAGATCCTCAGGCAGGGACTGATGGCAACATTACAGGCAAGGTGTACGCAGCAGCCAATATGCAAAGTAATAGTCACATTGACTGAATCTTCAGCCCAGTGGCCCCAGGATTCAAGTGGAAGGAAAGCCTACTGAAGTCCTAGATGATCTGCCCAAGAGGGAAAGCTCTAGAGAAGGGTTTTAAGCCTTCCTAATGCTGTGACCCTTTAATACAGTTCTTCATGTTGTGGTGACCCCCAACCATAAAATTATTTCCATTACTACTTCAAAACTGTAATATTGCTACTCTTATAGGTCATAATGTAAATATCCGGTACACCAAAGGTTATCCAAACTCCAAAGGGGTTGAGAGCCCACAGGTTAAGAGCCATTGCTCTAAAGAATGACCAGAGAGTGGTCCTTGGCCTGAACCAGCTTATCTCGAGTAAAAAGAAAATCAGATCCTTTGAAAAGACTATGATATGCTTCTGGAAAAAAAAGATATATACATATATCTTCATATATATATATATATATATATATATATATATATATATATATATATAAAATCTTCTTTGTCTTCCCAAAACCATGCCTAAAGTCATTTACTGGAGTAATTGTGATTGAAAAATAATCAGACTTATTTATGAGTGTTTTACTAGACATAGACTCTGAGCTGCCACTAATTCCCAGAAACCTAAGTATCAGTGCTCCCATTCATAAAAGTGCAGAAGGTCAGCTGGTCAGTGGAGTTTTTTTTCGCAGGTCCATGTTTCACTGTGTCAGGAATCTGAAAGTAATCTGTGGTTATTTCACCATTTTGAGAAGTCACAGTTGGAAGAGATATGCTCAAAAGCTGGTAGACTCTCCACAGGTTCCCTGACCCATACAATGAGGCTTCCTGCGTGGAAGTTCAGGTACAGCCACTGAAGCTCTGTCTATCTGGGAGATGAGTAAAGCAAAGAAATACTATATAGCTGTAGCAAACAAAAGGGATGGAGCAATTGTTCTCAACCTTCCTAATACTATGATCCTTTAATACTGTTCCTCATGTTGTGAATAACCCCCAACCATACAATTATTTTTTTGGTACTTCATAATTGTAATTTTGCTATTGTTATAAATCATAATATAAAATTTCCTATGATCTTAGGCAACCTTATGAAAGGGTTGTTTGAACCCTTAATGAGGTCACAACCCACAGTTTGAGAACCACTGGGTTAGAGCTGCAATCAAGGACTCAACATAGGTAAGGCATTGATTCCCACCTCCTTCAGGATGCCTATTCATCTCAGGTGTTTGGCCTCTGAAGGATGGAAATGATCATAAGTAATAATCCCAACCACAGCACTATTCACAGTGTATTTTTATTCCTAGAGCAAGCCCCACACATCTCTCCTGGTATTTGCAAGAGGTCTAGCACAATCAAGACCCCAGGTTCAATCCCCAGTACCACATAAAGTAAATAAATAACAACGAGATAGTACTCTGAAACAGGCCCATGCTGCTACATAAGGTGCTGTGTCACCTGGACTTTAGAACACAGCACAGCTGAATGTGGTAAAGAGGTTGTGACAGAAGCCTTTGGCAGGCCCTTATGAAAAAAAAATTTTAAATAAAGACTCTTAAAATAATGGAACAAAGTTGTATAAGTCCTTGAGAATAACTACATTGACTTAGAGTGAGTTTGTTTGTTGCTTGTTGTTTGTTTTTGAGAAGGGTTTCTAGCCCAGGTTGGTCTCTGACTCCCTGTGTAGCCAAGGAATTTAGAATGCACTATACAATAGAGGATGCCTTAAATCTTCCAAGGAAGTGATGGGCTTAAAGAAGTGTGCTACCACATTCAGCGTTTGGGCCGAGGATCAAACCCAGAGTCTTATGCATATTGAGCAACTAGTCTACCAATGGAGCAATATCCTGAGTCTAACCCTTATTTGGGGGTAACAGCCTTTTGTTTATGCTGGACCTCAATTGACACTGAATGCTCATTTGTGGGAATAATAACATGTCATGCAAACCAAACTGTGCAACTTGACTAGGTATTTATCTAACTCACCAAGCTCTATAGATGCCTATAAGGAGAGCACTCAGCCTTCAAGTGGAAATTATATAAATAAGATCAGGGTTAATCTGGTACAACAAGTGAGTTGTACAAAGAATTATCTAACTCTCACAACCCTAATTCTGCTCTGTCACCTGTTCCCCTAAATCAATGGCCTCCTGGGGAATCCCCTAGGGCCATTTTGAGAAATAAAATCACTTTTGAGTTACAGGTATATACTACACAATATGCAGGCACCAACCAAAATGAAGGGCTGCAGTATATAGCCCCACCCTAGAAGCCTCCTCAAGCGAAAGCAGATACTTCCAGTGGAAAGAGAAGAGAAGGGAAGGGAAGGGAAGGGAAGGGAAGGGAAGGGAAGGGAAGGGAAGGGAAGGGAAGGGAAGGGAAGGGAAGGGAAGGGAAGAGAAGAGAAGAGGAGATCGTTAGCTGGTGGAAAGACGCAGCTAGAAAATTGGTCACTAGGAAAGAAAGACATATGAAGACATTTTCAGATGGGCTCAAAGTGTGATGTATTTGGAAGAATAGCCTTAGGAAAGCATCTCTACACTCAGGTGTGTTAGAAGCAGTCTGTCCGTGTTCCTAGCTTCACTGCCCAATGGCTTCATGAACAAAGCAGCCACAGTGGCAGTGATGGGGGCTATTCACGGCATCATGAAGTGGCCTTCACCATGATTGATCTGGCTGCAGCCTCCGCTGATTGCCTGATCTATCAGCTACTAGCGCTCATGGGAATGAACTTGAAAACAGATGCTCTCAGTGTGGGACCTGGTAATGGCCTCAGAGCCAGGTCACAGCCTCACTGCAATCAGTTTCAGCACGAAGTCAGGCTGAAGCCGCCCAGCTGAGTCACTTCCTGGTTTCTTATCACAGACACTCAGATAATACAGGCTTATTTGATAGAAAAATCCTGAACTCCTCTAATGTGTCACAGTGAACATCATCCACCCAGCGTGAATAAACCTTCTGGGCTGGAGAGCACCAGGTAGGAAAGGCAGAATAGTGGTGGGACTCACGAAGGAGAATCACACATTGCTTTCCTAGTTCAGTATTCTATCTTAATTGTTTTTCTTTTTTTTTTTTTTTTACTATTATTCTTAGATGACAAGTAAAATCAGAATTACATCTTATGTTTATAGTTAGGAAGCTTATTTCTATACTTTCAAGCTTGGCTTTTTATGTTTCCCCTGGTAATTTCACATTTTAAAGAAAGGGACTATATTCATTCCATCTATATTCCATCCCTTTCATCTTTCCCCCAAGCACGACAATAATAATGGGAACTCACAAAAATAAAATAGAGGACTATCAAGACCGATGATTAGACCCATGAGGACAACAGTGGGATGTTTCTGACCCAGGAACAACCATAAAAACAATGTATGATAGATATTAGATAGGACTGAGAACTCACAAAATTAGGACAAAATAGGATAAACAAAAGCCTCTGCTTCTTGATTTTGCTCCTTCCTGTGGAACAGAACCAGGTGAGCAAAGATGTGCCCCCAGCCTTCCATCAGGAGCTTCCGTTTCTGTGTAAGCCCCTGCCACCTTGCACTAAAATAGAACCTTGATTGCGTCCAACAGACTTATTTCTAGATATAAATCTCTGCCTTACAAATTGTATTTTGTTATCATTGTTGTTCAGAGAAAGATTAATCCCGTGTCTTGCCTTTGATGTTCTCACAATGACGATGAGCCTGTGGAGACATCATCACAGCAGACAGGTTTCTCTTGTCAGAAAAGCTGGTTTTCCTTTCAGCCTGGTCTAGGAAGATTCCGATCTTATAACATATTTGCCCCAGAGTGAAAGTCCTTTTGACCAGTCTTTAAGATTTAATTTATTTAATTTTTCATCTTAAGCCTGCAGTTGGTCATTAGAAATCACTTGAAAATAATGCTTGGTCACTTTATTCACTTCTCGAGGGCAAGATCGTACTATACCTTTTACCTCAACATTATCCTATATGAATTTAATTTTCAAAAGGCATGCATTCACTGTACCAGCTGTCCTATACTATGATATTAAACTGCCCACAGGCATGATTTTCAGATCTAGTGGCACCAAGTTGCTGGTGTGCTTAAATCAATTTTCCAGTTAATGAGGCAATCTTCCCAGTCCATTTCTCTAATTAGTAGTTTCCATGTACAGAGGAAATTGTGACTTCACCTTTCTGTCTTTCTTTAAGCAAATGATTAAAGACCCAAAAATACTGACCTTGGATCTTTAATATCAAGTTTTATATAACCTTCAGTCTCTTCTCAATGTAATCTAACTTGACTCAAGTTTGGTTAGTGGAAGCCCTTTAACAATGAGCAAAGAAAGCTTAAATATTAACAGTAAAGACAGGAAGCCATGCTAATAACAGTGCTTCAACATTTGGAGCAAAATCTGAGGCAGAATCATGGAAGACAATTGGCACTCAAATATTAAATTTCTTAATGAAATTTAGGAAACATGGTGGCTTACAACAAAAGAAGTTATTCTTCCATGAGCCCCGAATCTAGACGTGTGATGTCACACTATTGGCTGGGCTTTGTTTCTTTAGGGAATCTCTTCTTGTGTCCTCCATGTCATTTCTTGTGTCCTCGTCATTTCTCATCACTACAGTGACTTACTCCACAGTCATACACATGCCTCCTCCTCCACTCCGCATCTTCTATCTCAAGTCTCCTTCTGCCCTCCTCTCATGAAATCAGACATGGGCCAGCTATAAGGTCCATCTAAGTAATCCACAGAATGATCACCCCACCTGAAGACCTTTCTTCCAAATAAGGTCATTTCCTCCATTCCCAGAAACTGGCATGGAATATGAAAAATTAAAAAAGAAAGAGAGAGAGAAAGAGAGAGAGAGGAAGGAAGGAAGGAAGGAAGGAAGGAAGGAAGGAAGGAAGGAAGGAAGGAAGGAAGGAAGGGAAGGCATACCCTTTTTTTCAGCTGACCATGCATGGTAATATATGAAAGACAGCCATACTCACTAAGATTGGTTGAGGAATGGGATGTTTGGCCACAACAATTTAGTATGTGCATATCTTAGCTTTGGTTCATATGTGACTCTGTGAGCATATAAACCTGAAAAAAAAAAAAAAACTTAGTTCTGTTTTCCAGGACACTGGACAAGTTTAAAATACAAGGGTTCTCAGTTCTAAATGGGATGGGTATGTAAAACCGCTACCTCCAGGGCTCAGGGAGCATTGCAGAAGAGAGGACAGAAGGAAAAGGCAGAGATAGTGAAATCCATGAAAAAACAGAATTGTCCAGACATGACAGTGCTGTTGCACACATGAACTCTTGGCAGCTATGACTGCACGCACAAGCTCTGCACTAGACCAACCCAGCCCAAATCCCAGCGTGAGGGGCTCATGAAGTCACAGCCTTTCTGTGGGGTCACTGGCAACGGATGAGTTCTTAGGAGGAAGACTCAAGTTTCTTTGGCCATGTGGCCTGTGAGAGCCTACCCATGCTCCAGTAGACAAAGTGTTGTATCTATGAATATCAAGGTAAAGAAGTGGACTCAGTGGATCTGAAAAAGGACACATGAAGCTGGGAGTAAACAGAGTGGAGAGGACAAAAAAAATGGAGGAGAGGGAAAGGTGCAGCTGCAGCTATGAAATCCTTAAACAATAAAAATCAATTAGTACATATATTTGCGGTGTATACACACACACATTTGTATATATCAAACTCTAGAAACCTGCTAATCCATAAGACAAAAGACCAAAAACAAGTGTGTGGGCATGGGTGTCGGGAGGTACTGCATGTGAATCATGTCTACACTAAATTCTAATGAATATGATACTTTTAGATCTTTGGGTCTTTTAAGCTAGATATTCAAGGTCATTTTTCTTATGGTAATAATACTTTAAAGAGATGTGTGGAGAGGCATGCTGAGTAGTGGGACAGCATCTGGGGTCTGCAAGAGCAAGGAGATGTTCTCAATGTTTAGCACCTACTTACTGGCACCTTTGTGTATGTTCTTCCCTCTTCATTGTTACATCCCCACACCACCACCAGGAAGTGACTGTTACATCCACAATTTGTAGGCAAGGAGATGAGCAACTTACCTCAAGTTATAGCTGTTACTTACACAACTTGAATCCAAACCTAGGTCATTCAGACCCCCCAAGTCTATTGAGGTGAGAAAAGTAATAAAGTTGATAGATTACAGTTTAGCATCTGAAATATGTACATGATTATTCAAGCATTTCCTTGACATTGCCCACTGAGAAATGCTGAGGCACAGGAAAGGATGGATCCTGTCACCAAGAAGCTTCGTCCACTAAGGTTACTGAAAAATATCAGGCATCTAGAGGCTCGGTCATGACCCATGAAGTCCAACACAGAGTCAAATCAGAAAACTCCTGGACGTCAAAGTTGACTGTCTAGAAACAGATCACCCTGTGTGCGATGAAATGTGAAACGAAAGCAGAAGGTGACTGCATGTGCTCAGCGTTCACATTCAACAGGAGTAGGTAACTCTTCAAAATGCCACCAGAACCTGCTGTCTTCTCTACTAATCCCACCAACCCCCAACCAGGTGCCACCTCTCAGAGAGAAAGTGCCCAAGCAGAAGACCTCAGCTCCAACCTCTCATGATGTTTCTAGTCCTTATCTTTGCAATCCTTGAGATTATTTCCCGAGTTGGAGACCACATCAACGTCACCCATATCTTGATGAAGATGGGTTGTTTTAGAACTTTTAGAGTTCAAGTTGGCTCAAATGACAGAAGCACAGTATTCACTGGGGTGTTCGCACACCCAGACTCTGTTGTAAGGGGTACAGCAACTTCTCTTGCTTCTGTCCTTGTGCTTTCCCTACACCTGTCAATCAGCCCTCTCTTCCCAGTGGAATAGTGGGACTGGACAAAGGTATATAACAAGTAAGTGAGATAAATGGGAGGGGCAATAATGACAGAAAAAAAATGAGCAAGATGATGTGTAACAAATGAATGAGGATAAGGAACTAAAGAATGAATAAAAGGAGCACAGTGGTGTCTAACTCTTAGAGAAATGTAACAAACAAATGAAATTTAAAAAGAGAGATATATTAACAATGAGTGATATAAACAGGAACTAGAAAATATTTGACCATTTCACTAAAAACCATGAAGTGTAGACAGACTGGGACAGGTACATAAGCTGAAAAGAACAAAACAGCTGAATTGATTGTATTTCCCTAACTGTCTGCCCCCTATTAATGAATTGATGTCTATCATATGTTTGAAGAAATTTTTTTGTCAAATGATTTTCTCAGGTCATCTTAAATAGAGACAAGGTCAGCAATCCAAAGAGCAAAGTATTCCTGTCACTTACAGATAGGTTATTTCCTAAGGAGAGACAGACAGATCTATTATTCTGCTTGGCCATATTGATTTGACATGGGGTATTTCAAACAACAGCAGAGCAACTGAGCCTATCATTCCCTGAATCAATCACGGCAGATCTCTGCAGTGCACTATTACAGAAAATGCTCTGAGCTAGCAGAGGTCTGTTTGGAATGCAGACTTTGGCTGCCTAAAATTCATGTATGAATTTACATTAGCAGCAATTTTCTCAAGCCCTGTGAGCTTTATTATTAACAGAATTAAAGTGAAAGAGGAAGGAAAACAGCTCAAGGTGCATCTCACATCACATTTTCTAGACTGTTGGAACAAACCACACCATACCTGCGCATCATCACAGAGCAGTGTTTATAAGCAACTGCTGACCCATTGATGGCGGAGGCCATCGCATGCCACTGTTTTACCAAATTTCTTATAATCAACCTCCACTACTAAATTGACAAGAATTTAAAATCAGAGCTAGAGAGATGGATCAGCAGCTAAGAGCACTTATAGCAATTACAGAGGACCTGGACTCATGTCCCAGCACCCACAGGACATCCCTCAGCCACCCATAACTGGAGTCCCAGGGGATCTGATGCTGTCTACTGGCCTCCCACATATGAACTCACGCAGGTACATATACATCCACATAAATAATAAATACATGATATTTTTAGAAAAAAATTTCAAAACAAAATAAAGGCTAGTCTGTTGAGAACCTAGTCTCCAAAAAAAAATGGTCAGCAAGTACAGAGTCCTTTGGGAGACACTTCAGTTTTAGATCTTGTGTAGATTTGACCTATTTACTACTTCTGGTACAATCCACTGGAAATTTGTATTCACTGCCATAGTTGATCTTTCCAGGTGCCCCTCAGCTCGAGAGAGTTATAGAGGTTCTTTCTGCATTTAAGAACCCAGCCAGGGCTAAACCACCTCTTAGGCTCACAAGGAGAAAATTATGCTAGCCCTTCACTAAAGCAAAGAGGAGCAGGAGAGACTCATACTTCGTAATTCCCATGGCTGACATTCAGCACCAAACCCACAGTGAGAAATCACCTACCACCCCAGTCTGCTAACATGCCCACAGGGCTTTATCGAGGACCTTCTCGGGGCTGTCTCGGAAATGTCACTCAGGAGGGTGAGCAGTGCAAACTTCATAGACGTCGTCTTTCCTATGTCTTTTCTTGGCATTTTCCAGCCAAGGGGCTCTGACGCTGAACTTTAAGGTGCTATGTGAATGCAGCCCTCCTGATCTCTTCACCAGCTGTCACGGTGCTCATGTTCTTACGTGACCCCTGCTTCTGCCAAGCGGTGATTTGAAACCGACTCACTCGGTAGGCAAGCAGGACAAAATAACCATCATGGCTGCCTTTTACTTGGCATTTACCAAGAATTTGGTACTTACACGGCCCGGTGCAGAATAATGCCTTGTGCTTTGCTGTATAAGCTGGCGATGGTAAAGTCAAGTCAGGATGGCTTTTTCACACTATTGACCGACTGCATCAAAGTGTCCTATTCTCAACCCGCACTGTATCCAGACAATATATCTGGTGGCTCCCACCATTTTGTTTCCCTTGAAGACTCACTCCCAGGCATTAAAAGTTCAGTACTCGTATGCAAAAATTTTCCTTCTCCCAATTTTAGGCGTTTTGAGAAGGACTGTCATGTACGTTCCTTGCTGTGTGGCCAATGGTAACAGAACTCGACAAAAGGTAACAAGAGAGGAGAGAAATGTTTATTTCCATTCACAGTTTCATGGCTAAAGATACCTGGTGGCTATAGCTCTGTCGTTATTGTAGGAAACTGTGGCCGGTCACTTTGATGGTGACTTTGCAATGGTAGCTAAAGAGCAGGGACACAGACAGATGTGGGCCAAAGCCAGAGTCAGGCTGTAACTGGTGAGTCTGCTGCCGGTGACTCACGCCCACTGCCAGCCTCACCTCCTAAAGGATCCACTGTATCAAACAGTGCCACCAGCTGGGGGGCAGGTGTTCAAGCATGTGGGCAGCATTTCACATTCCAACCAGAGCAAGGACAGACAATCCAGTGTAGGCACCAAAGCACACTGCTCTCCCAGCCTTTTGAAGCTCTCATCTTCCCCTTCCCCCAGTCCCAGAGCCCAAGAGAATGGGAAGTAAACTAGGTCTTTCTCCTCTGAGATCTCAGCCGAAACAAACCATTCGGGCGAGAATCTGTCTATGCTTCTAGGCTGTCCACTTCCAAACTCCCCCAGCCTCAGGCCTCAGAAGTTAACCTCTGCCCTGTAAACATACATGTCTCCCCTACTTTGCTTGAAGTCTTTGGGAAAGGTGTTCCTCAAGATGGCCAGAGTTCTGTTCCTTTCCACACAGTGGGTGGTCCTTAGGAGTTCAGAGATCATCAGATTAGCTGTCCTTGCTGCTCTGTTCCAGGCTCTCCCACTCCCTGCACCTTCCAGGAAAATTCCCCATCATACTTTTCTTCCTTTGCTCCTGTTTGTTTGTTTGTTTGTTTGTTTGTTTAAGATTGGATTGGGCTTGGTTTGGATTTTGTGACAAGGTCTGGTGTAGCCCAGGCTGGGGTCAAACTCCTGTTCTTCCTGTAACCATTCTGCCAGGAAAAAAAAAAAAAAGATATTATAAAGAACAACCTTTGCCCTTCCCTTTGGTTATTAGATTATTAAGGCAATATAACTCAAAGAATCAAATATCCTCCAGGAATTCCATGTTGGTGGTGTGGGAGAGAAAAGAGAGGACCGAAGGCCTAGTGCCAGCCAGAGAAGAACTTGCCTCAGAAAGATTGCACACAGTTCCAACAACTTAGCAAATTGCCTTTCAGGAGAGACCAGAAGTGAGACAATGATGGAGAAGTGATGGACAGGGCCATACCCAAACCATGACAGCTTACTTACACATGCTGTAAGCCTTTATTTAAACCTAAATTTCATGCCTGTGTCCTAAAGATAGACAGGGAACATCACCAGACCCATTTATCTATTCCCCTTCGAAGAAGTGTGGCCTCACTGAATAATCCTTTCCATGCTTTTCACTATTATGTTTCTCTTTAATTAGCATACTGAGAATGAATGGCCCTAGTTTAGATAATAATGGCTTTTGGAGGCTCATATGTTTGAATACTTGATCCCCAATGGAACTGTTGGGGAGAATTAGAAGGTGTGGTCTTGTTTCTGGGCAAAAAGCCCACACCACTCCCAATTAGCATTTCCCCCATTTCCCTCTCTAATTCCCTCCCTTTCTTCCTCCCTCCCTCCTTTCTAATTGCAGAAGATGTAAGCTCTCAGTTGCTCTAGCCAACATGCCTGCTGCTAGCCACCATTATGGACTCCAACCTTCTGAAACCATAAGTGGACTTGGACCTTGTGCTTCATCACTGCAATAGAAAAGTAACTGAAGTAGTGGCTGAGCCGAGCTTGCTAGGCCTACCAGAGACGAGGCTTTGACTATAACAGGGCCCAAGTGCTGGGATTACAGGAATACAGCGCCTACACCCAACAAGTGCCAATTCTAGTGCTCATTTCTAGGGATACATGCATTCCCACAACCTCTCTGTCATGATCCAGATGAAGGGAGGAGTCCCCCATTTGTGTTGCGAAGAGGCTTCACCTTACTAGAGTTGGGAAGAAGTGTTGGAAACGGCCTGGCAGAAAACCAAAATGGTCTATTCAGATGGATTCCTTCCAACAAAATTCTTTCAATTTTCTTTTTTCCTAAATTGCATGAGAAAGAGGTCACTAGTGGCCAAACTGGATTTTACCATCTGATCTGGCAAGATGACACTGGATATAATCACTTCTTGTCTTTGAACTGTGTGAGTATTTATTCCATAATCTGGGATTTGGGACTTCAACCAAATCTTCAGACTGATAGCCCATTGACATTCTAGAATACATCTGTCAAACACAAAACCCAGATGTCTACTTCCCTTTCATGATCAGAGACCATCTTCCTAATTTGTAGGAACAAAGACGAGTCCTCTCATGGTCCTAAAGTGGCTGCTAAAGTGTCATCCTCCACATCAGGGATCCGTCCTTCACCTTGCACATCTTACCCAAGAGTAGCACTAACGGCCACATAGGGACAACAGTCTGTGTCTATTCAGTACAAAAAGATGGGAAGGGGGCTCCCTCTTCCACAGACTGTCATCAGTGGCTATGCATGTGTGAATGCCTTCGCTAGTAACAAGACATACTCTTAGAAGGCAATATACATAAAGGAAGAGGTTGATTTCCCATTAGCTGTCATTTTTAGAGAGCAGGAGAAAAGTTCCCAATGAAATCAGTTCCTTGCAAGGTGATCACAAATAGACACTCCCTGGGTTCCCACACAGATGCCCTGTCCTTGTTTTTTACTCTCAGACTCTTCCTACAGTCTCCTTCTACATGGTCTCCATCTGCCCCTCAGTAAAATAACCCCTCTGCACAATGAAGCGTCTTCTCTCTTGGGCCTAATATCTAGTTTTGTTCAGTGGTTTATTATAACATATTTTAAACAATAAAAAACAAAACAACAAAAAAAACCTCTTAAGACTCTACCCAACAGGGTATTAAAGTAGATGCTGAGACTCATAGCCAAACTTTGGGCAGAGTGCAGGGAATATTATGAAAAAAGGGGGAGGCAGAAAGACATGGAGGGCACAGGAGCTCCACAAGGACAGCATCAGAACCAAAACACTTGGGCCCAGAGGTCTTTTCTGAGACTGATATTCCAACCAAGAACCATGCATAGAGATAACCTAGAACCCCTGCACAGATGTAGCCCATGGCAGCTCAGTGTCCAAGTGGGTTTCCCAGTAAGGAGAGCAGGGCCTGTCTCTGACATGAACTCAGTGGCTGGCTCTCTGATCACCTCACCCTGAGGGAGAAACAGCCTTACCAGGCCACAGAGGAAGACAATGCAGCCAGTCCTGATGAGACCTGATAGGCTAGGGTCAGATGGAAGGTGAGGAGAACCATCCCTATCAGTGGACTGGGGTAGGGACATGGAAGAAGAAGATTGAAGAAAGGTGGGATTGGGAGGGGAGGAAGGAGGGAACTACAGCTGGGATACAAAATTAATAAATTGTAATTAAATAAAAAATTAAAAATATAAATTAATTTTTAAAAGAATCACATACTCAACATCCCCTTAGCACCTTGACATACTTAACTTGAGACTCCCTTTCTTCAGAAAAAGTAACCATATTTTACAAAGATAATTAAAAACCAGCAATCCTACCTCCTCCAACCCTGCTGCCCATTCAGATCCCATCTGACTCCTCCCCATTCCTACACCCTGACTGAAGAAATCCCTCCAAGGAGACCTTTCTCTGCCTCACAACACTGTTCGTAAATCTGAATTACCTGAGCCATAGTAGCTTGGGGTTTGCCTTTTCATGTTCTCCCAATTTTCTAGAGCAGAAGAGGATAGAATCAAGTTCCCCAGATGCCGCTGGGTAAGGGTGTGGGATCTTCCTGGCTGGGTTGCCCTCATCACAGCCTATCCATGAATGTCAAACACTCTTTATAGTCGAGAAGCACAGTAATGAGCAACCCCTTCCCTAGAGGAGCTCCCATCCCAGGAAGGAGGAGAGACGATAAAAATATCAACAAGTAGACCAGAACACAACGGAACTGGGTTCAGTGAGATAACTAGGTCACGCCTCTGAAGTAGTTCATGTAAGAGCTAGATGATGAGAAAGGGCCAGCCTTGGAAGACGGGGGAGGGGAATTTTCCAGGCAGAAATGACTGAACATATCAAGACGGGGCAGAAGTGAGGTCAGGGTGGTGGTGAAATAGAAGGATATTCCTGTGCTGGAAGTCTGGAATGAGGGATCAGGATGAGAAAAATACAGGGCCACACATGTATAGGGGCATGAGCTCCTGATTTACGAATAAGCTCACACATACTCTCCGTGGATTCAGGTCATGGGTAGGGTTGGCGGGCAGTACAGCCTCAGAGTGGATGCTAGCCTTTGATGCCTCATGGCAGCCGTATAACCCCAAACCCTAAACCCAAATAGGTGCCAATGGATTTATAGGGAAGTGTCCAACTCTCTTCCTTCTTGCCTAGGGTCTTGTAAAGTTAACACAGATCAGTAACTCACCTTACAAGTACATGCCAAACATTGTCCTATTCTGAAATGAGTGTATTGTTTCCCCTAAGTTAGGGCTGTAGTCAGTCTCCATGTAGAAACAGAGGAGTAGCTTAGCCCTGTCTTTTTATTTCGTGTGTGTGTGTGTGTGTGTGTGTGTGTGTGTGTGTGTGTTAATTAAGTCCCGTAGTTACTGGATGACTAATTCATTACCTCTTCATTGGTTTATAGTCATACACCAAGTTAGGTACATTATGTTTCAGTGAAATGTGAGTGTTTGCACAGAATGGATAAAGAGAAAATATCTCATTATGCCTGTCCTGTCTGCTCTTATGATGTAATAAATTACCTTAAAAAAAAAAAACACCTTGTTTTTGTTTTCAGGGCTTTGAGCAACAAGGAATTATGACCCTCGCCAAGTGTCTCAAGTCTGTCTAAAAACAAAATTGTCCTGATTCAGTCTCAGACTTACTGGAAAGAACAGGAAATAAAACACCGAGCGCCATTACATAACACTTGTCACATGCCCACCGTTCTGTAAGTCCGTCTGTATTCTCACCGACCTCGGACACAGTCAGTGTTTTGATTACTCCCTCTTATCAGAAAAAGAAGGTCCAAAAAAATATGAGTAAACAGAAAAAAAAAAAAAAAAAAACAGAAAGTTTTTTCAAAGTTTGGTGGTTGATCACCACCAGACACTAATGCTTCCATCACTGTTCTGTTGTCTCCTCCTGAGCAAGACCAAGGAGAACAGCCCTGAACAGGAAGCAGCATGGTGCAAGGTGCTCGAGGAAAGGGGCTTCACCAGCCCTCCCCTCTGTCAGCTCAAGGGGAGGATGTAAAGACACTTGAAGTTGAGAACCAGGACCTATTTGCCTCAAGTCAAAGCCTCTACCACCGAGGCTCTCTGAGTGGCCCTGTGTGACTTCCAAGTGTAAGACCCTACAGACGTCATCCTTGGTGAGAAAGAAAAGGGGCCATGATATGGATGACCTGAGAAGAAAGCAAGTCATGAAGAATGGGTATTTTACATATTTTACTTCTAAACTGAGCTGCTCTCCCACTCACACCAGCCCCTTTCTGGAGTAGCAGCCACTGGAAGGAGACGTTGACTGAAAAGACAGGAAGTTACCTTTACTCCAGGTCTACACATTCTAATTATGCACATTTTTCATGAAAAGACGTTTGGGTAGATACAGTACTTTCTAGTCGGCTTATCTCACTTGCAGGTTTCTTATACAAGATCAAGTGTGTGTGTGTGTGTGTGTGTGTGTGTGTGTGTGTGTGTGTGTGTATGTGTAAGAGAGAGATAGAGAGAGAGAAAAGAAAGGGCTCATTTAAGCATCAGTTTAATGTCAGCAATGTCTTCGAGGTGCTGCAATGAAATCTCAGAATGTTGCAGGGGAATTCCATTAATGCCAGCTTATAAAAATGGGGCTAAACTGAGCCGCCCTTTCTGAGGGCCAGACCAGCCACTGCACACAATAATCTCATACTTCCTTAAGTGACAACAACCCTGACACATACTTACCTCTGTGCATCAGACAAACTTAAAAAAAAAAACAAAAATAATCCGTACTGAAGCATGACCCTAAATAAAGCTTTCCTCCTTTAACTTGTGCATGCCCGGCACACTATCACTGGGGCTTAAGGGTTAAATGACATCACACACAGAGTCTGGCACATCAGAAAGATTTGCTGGCTACTTTGGGATCTTGGTGGTGTGATAGTCAACTAGATGTTACTGAGAGGCTCAGGGTTAGAGGCTGTGTATTCTGTAAGATCCCCGTTCTAGTGTCCTAGAAAGTCCTCTGTGAGTACAGTTAGAGTCAGGGCAGTATGACAGCATAAGAGCAGAAACTATGACCTGGAGTCCTGCCATCACTCTACAGGCTCATCGTGAAAGCTGTAGATCTTTGGAGATAATAATAACTGTCCTAGATGGTGAAATTGTAAGAATAAAATATATGGGAAAAGTTCTCTTAAGTAAGTGATAACATACTATGTGCTTCTACATATATGTAAATATCTCCCAGATCCTCTCTGTTCACCACTGTTTATCCACCAAGTATTAGATCTGCTTGAAGCGCTTAATGTGGGAAGACACAAGGGAGATGAAACCCAACCCTCAGATATCTGCTGGCAGAAATAGATTCAAGCATCCTTGTCTTTGTTTGTTGACTTGTTTGTTTGGAGACATGATCTCATACTGCTCAGGCTGGCTTCAAAATCATTCTGTAGCTAAGAGTGACCTTGACATCCTGAATTCCTGCTTCTTCCCACTTCCAAGTGTCAGGATTATAGATGTATGACTCTGTGCCTGGCCTTCAAGGCATATTATATGCTGTTTCTATCTTTTTTGCTTAAAATACAGAAGAGAGGGAGCTTAGGAGATAATCTATAAAGTTAACAACCAGGCCAGCTAACCCTAAACCCACACTATTAACAGCTACTCTATGTTACCCTAGCCCAGAAAAAAAGCATCAGTTACAGGAAGTTGATGGGTAAACAAGGTAAGAAGCAAACAGCTCAGACCTCCATTCTAACTGCTGAGAAAGGGAGACCCTGAGAGTTAAGTTCAAATTGGGACCTCAGGGAAAGCCACACAAGAGGATTTGAACTTGATTCCATATATGTCCTAGGAAGGTAGGTCCCTCCAGCTCTGACCATGCCCACATCAGGAGTTTGTATGCAATATGTAGAGGAGGAACGAAACACAACTTGGCACCTCCAAGGGTGCTTGCTCTGTGGTCTGCATGGCATTGATTCAGTTCATTCTAGGGATTGATTTTTCCCAAGCTGACAAACAGTTCTCAGTGTTGACATAAGAAGGTCTTCATATCAACCATGAAAGGTAGCTCCGAAGGAAAGGCACTGTAGTTATAAGCAAACTAGATAATGGTTTTCTTAGATAAAAGTGTGTACCCAGAGGTACATGGCTGTCTGGTGACTTGTGATATCTGACAGAGCAACAAAATGTCTACCAGTTTGCGCACAGCAATCAGCATGAGAGTTAAGCCTGAAAGGTTTGCCACAAAGCACAAGGACCTGAGTTTGATCCCAGAACTCAAAGAAGCTGTATGTTAGAGTGTGTGCCTGAATTCTAGTGCTGGATGTGCAGACAGGAGAATCCTGGGGGCTGCGTGGCCTAATTGATGAGCTCCAGGTCAATGAAGAGATCCTGTCTCAAAAAGGCAAAGTAGATGACATTTGAGGAACAAACCTGAGGTTAACCTCTGACCTCCAAATGCATGTGCATAAATGCACAAGTTCACAAGTGTAGACACACATTTTTAAAAACTGCAACTGGGCTTAGATCTCAAGCTATCTTTCTAATCAACAATAGCAAAACACGTTGTTGAGTCAAATCCATCACAACCAGGCTATACAGAAAGTTTTAAAGGCCAGCAGCCTCCATGAGTCAGACTTTGTGACTTGCTCACTGGCTTATGTCTTTGTTGTAAGATCTTAGAGAAGTTAATTAGCTTTTCTGCCCCTAGTTATCTTATCTACAAAAAGTAGGCTGATACTAGACTCAATCCTCTAGGGCTGTGGTCAGGATCAACTAAGTTTGTATGTGGAAAGTGCTTTGAATTATAAGCAGATCCAGTAAATACTTTTAAATAACAGGGTCTTATTATTGTAAAACCTTAATAAATTGCTTGATCTCTCTTGAGGGAGGGCATTCCCTCATTTGCATAGGTACATGCAGAGGATGAAAAGAAGCAAGGTATTTGGGGGTCTTCTTTAAAGTGAAGAGAGCTTGGTCATCTGGGGGATGACACAGTGTTTATTGGGAAGGGAATTTTTATTTTGTGCCTGACTTCAGCTTGGCCCAAGAGAATGATGGGAGCCTCACAGTGCATTCTCTGCAATTAACATTCCCTCATTTCTCTAGATGTCTGACACTGCTTCCGGGACTGCAGCCTGCCAAGAGGTTTGTTCTGGCACATTCAGAGGTCGCTGGTGAAGGAATTACCTCACATGGATAAGAAACAAGCAATGAACTTGAAGTTAACCCAAGAGTTGGGGTTACGAGTAAATGCATCCTGCGGTGTGAGCTGTTGCATTACTGCAGTGTTCTTTTTATGGGCTACACACTTCCATGTGCAAATACTGGTGTTAGAGCCACACTTAGTTGAGGCTTTAGGTGCCCAGAGGTCTTGAAGTCGCCAGTGTCTAAAACAAGTGTTCCCAAGTAGGCTGAGACCTGTGTGCACACTGTTTTTGCTATGGAAGGTAACTCTGCTCAGCCTTTCCTCCATGGGTTTACACACCCTGTTCATACCAAGGAACAGTCCAGTCATTACACAGTATGTCCACCAAAATGCCAAGAGGCAGTCTAGGGAAGGCAATGCAGGCTATGCAGAGAGACTTGGCTTTGCACCCCAGTTCCAGCACCTAACAGGTATATAACCTTGAGAGAATAACAAACATTTTCTATTTCCCTGTGAAATGATTAAGCAGTGCCTGATTATATTGGCAATCTATTGCTATGTGGCGCCACTCAAAAAGCAACTCCCGTTGCTGTGGGCCTGGGCTCTGCAGTGCCTTAGCTGGGAGGTCCTACTTTACAATCTTTCCAGAAGCTGCAGTCAGGCAGCTGTCCAGCTCTGCAGTCGCCTGAGACAAGAAGATCCTCTTCCAGACTCCTTAATGTGTTGTTAGCAAGCCCGAGCTCCCTTCCTGGTGCAGAACGGAGTCCTCAGTGCCCTGCCAAGAACGAAGCTACACTCTTCCAAGCCTCATCTTGGAAGGAAAATGCCATTCTTTCTGCCCTAGGTCATTGTTTACTGTCCTGGTTTCCTTTCCTGTTGCTGTGATAAAACACTCTCATCAAAAGCAATTTAGTGAAGGGAAAGGTTTATTTGACTTACACTTCCAACTCACAGCTCATCACTGAGGGAAGTCAGGGAAGGAACCTAAGGAGGAGCTGAAGCAGAAACCAGAGTTTGCTGGCTTGCTCACTGAAGTCTACTCAGCCAACTTTCTCACACAGCCCAGGATCACCTACCCAAAGACAGCACTGCCCACAGTGGGCTGTGCCTTCTCACATCAATTAGCAATTAAGACAGAGCCCCACAGACAAGCATATATGCCAGTCTGATGGAAGCAGTTCTTGGAGGTTTCCATCTTCCAAAGGGACTTAAGTTCTGTCAAGTTGGCTATCAAACTCATCAGGATAACCACACAGACCAGCCCTAGTCATGTGAGCAGTGACTACATGCCTTTACATTACATACGATTACATGCAGAGTGAGAATTGGGGACCACAGGAGGTCCTGTGGAGACAAGCAGACATGAGACATGACATCTGTCACAATTAATGGGAGAATTCGTATGTCAGTTTTCATAAATGTCGTGGGAGAGGATCTAGCACATCATGAACAGTGGTAAGATGTGAGTTGTTGTCATCTTTTTGTTACCCCAAAGGACTAAGTAGCTATGAAATGTCAATACCAGCCAAACTTCTCAGAAACCCCTGCCCAGCCCTGATCTTCTGTTTATTGTGTGTCGTGATGCCTATTCATCCCAGATGGTGACCTCATTCCAGATATCACAGAAGTCCAAGTTGGTGAACCAGTGAGCTCTATTAGGGTTACTTATAAGAATATGGGTGAGGGGTTACTTACAGGATCAGAAATGGCATTTCAAAGACAGGGCATCACCAAAGCCCACCCAGCATGGGTGACTGCTCACGAATCTGGGAACCTGGAGCCCACTGCACAGCCTGTAGACAGCTCAACATGTAGGAGAGTGTCCTTTCCAAATGACTCCGTCTCAACTTTTCCCAGACGCTGGTATAGGCTCAGAATCTTTGCAGCTTGGCTCATCTGAGAGTGACTCTCAACCATCTTTATTGTTGACTTTGGGAGGGAGGGGCCTAGTGAATCTGGTCAGTTTCAGGGACTTCTGGAAGCTATTTTGAGTTGCTACCGGTTCAGAAAGAGCCATTCACTGACTGCTCAGACACCAGACTCAACTCAACAGAGGTTTATCGAATGCTGAACAGAAACTGATAGGTCAGGGCCATAATCTGGACTCAGGAGCCAGACTATGACGGTAGTCTGCTGCTAAAGCAGGTTTTTTTATACAGAAAAACAGTAACCAGGTAGTAGCCAGGTTTTAAAAAAAAATGCAAATTGCAACTAGGTCTAGACAAAGGGTTTCTAACTCACCTTTAATTTGATTGGTTCTGCAGTTAGGGACTTCATAGATTGTCCAGGTAACAAAGTATACAAAGTTTGAGAAGTGAAACCTTAGAAACATAATCAAAATGGATGCTTGGAGGTTTATGATATGCTAAAGGGTACAGCAGGTGTTAACAGAGGAGCCATAGTTATGCTAAGAAATAAAGTGGACCTAAACAGAGGGAATATAGAATTTAAGCAGGTTACAACATTGTTTAACTTCCTGATTAAGGAGCTTCCCTACAGGATGGAATGTTTCAATCTGTGAAAGAAAGTGCTACACAATACCTTGACAATGGGTTTACCCTGACTCTGAAGGGACTGCCCAGCTCAAGCCTTGCTAAGCTTGCTAAAATCTGCCTTGCTAAAAACCATCAAATTACATTCTTAAAGCTAGCTTTCCTTATTTGTTTGGCCAAGTCCTCCTGAGGCTAACTACTAAGGACCAGCTCTCGAAGTATTGAAGTCCAGCAATCAAAAGCCCCCTTTGTCTCTCTAATTAATATGCCTGACTAAAATTAAATACCTCATCCTAACATGGGGTTTCCCCTTTGCCTTTATAAACAGTCATTTTCCTTATTGTCACATCTCTCTCCTCTCAGAGGCAGTCTTTTGTCCCACTCTGGGACAAATATCTCTTGTTCCCTTCCCCTTCTCCCTCATTCTCTATCTCTTGTCCTTGTCTCTTATTCCCTGCCCTTTGTCCCTTTGGGGCAAATAAATCTCCTTTTCCCTGAGAACTTGGTCTTGGGAATCCTGAGCCAATATTTTCCCTCTCAGTCTCCACCCACCACTCTCTCTGTAACTTAGTTTGCAGGTTCTTTGTTTTAAAATAGGTATTTACCAAATTTACAAAATGTAGCACACAAACCCAAAAACTAAGTCCTCATTTTACCCAGTCCTTGAGAAGTTAAACAATGTAAATCTTAGAGCTTCAAGGAAACCCCTTTAGGATGTTTCAATCCTCTCAGGTAACAAGAAGCTGGGGGAAGGTAGCTCCACACTTGGCACAGGGGCTTACTTGGCACACTGTGCTGTCCAGGACTGGAGACAGCTCCATCTCTCCCTGCTGCCCTCATGTGCCTGAGGGATGTGTTCCTTTATGACCCACACCCTGTAGATTCCTATCGTGGATTTAATGGCATCTCAGTGTAAAAGCAGGCAGAAAGGACACAAGGACAAGGACAATAAGAGAACTTTCCTAATGTATCTCTGTTTTCCTCAATGTATGTATATGTGTATGTGTGTGTGTGTATTCATGTATTTATGTATGTATGTATCTATGTATGTGTGTATATGTATGAGTATGTGTGTATGTACATGTATGTGTATGCTTGTAAGTATATATGTGTGTGTGTGTATGTGTATGTATGTCTGGGTATGTGCATATATGTGTATATATATTTTATGTGTGTGTATGTGTTTGTGTGTGTGTATGGTTAGGTATATGCGAGTATGTATTTATGTGTTTGTATATTTTTGCTTAAAGGAAAAATTTCTCCCAAAAGTTTTTCAGATAAATTTCCTATAAAACTTTATTAGCTGTAAGTCAAGCATACACCCACAACTAATTACTAATAAGACTAATAAAACACACTGGTATTTTCTGAGATGGTGTCCCCACATGACCCATATTTAAAAAAAAAAAATGACACAAGATTCATCAACTCAAAACCACAGTCTGATAACTTGGCCCAGATACTTCATTCTCAGTTCAGGAGGATGCGAGTCTGAGGTCAGTGTGATGGCTAATTCCATTCCTGGCGAGGGCCCACTCCTGACTTCCCCCAGTGTCCACTGTGGATTATTTCCTAAGCTCTCAAATCCTTTTCAAAAAATCCTTGCCTATCCCTGCATCTGTCTTCTTCTAGCACTTTCATTGTTTCAGGTCCTACATTAAGGCTTTTGAGATATTTGAGATATACATCTAGTTCCATTCTTCTACATGTGTGTATCCAGTTTTTCCATGACTGTGTTAAAAGTGGTTGTCCTTTCTAACATCTATGTTCTTGGCACTTTTAGTGACTGTAGCTTTGTAAGCTTATTTCTAGGTTCTCTGCTCCATTCTGTTCACTTATGACATGTCTTATTTATTTATTTATGTGCCAGGACCATGCTGTTCTGTTACTGTGGCTCTGTAGTATAATTTGAGTCATATATCATGTTATCTCCAATTTGCTGTTTCTGCATAGGATTGCTTTATCTATTCAGGGTTTTTTTTTTTTTTTTTGCTATATGAATATAAGATTACTTTTTCTATTTCTGTGGAGTATGTTATTAGAATTTTGATTGGGATTATGTTGAATCTGTAAATCCTTTTTTGTGACATAGCTGTTTCTACAATATTAATTCTATTAAATCATGAGCATGAGAGGTCTTTTCATCTGCTAGTGTCTTCAATTTCCTCATTGTTTTAAAGTTTTCTCTGAAGAAGTATATTCACAGGGTTGGGGATTTAGCTCAGTGGTAGAGTGCTTGCCTAGCAAGCACAAGGACCTGGGTTTGGTCCTCAGCTCTGGGGAAAAAAAAGACAAAATAAAGATGTTTAAAAAAAAAAGAAGTATATTCATGGGCTAGAGAGATGGCTCAGTGGTTAAGAACACTGTCTGCCATTCCAAAGAACCCGGGTTCAATTCCCAGCACCCACATGACAGCTCACAACTGTCTGTAATGCCCATAAAATCAAGTTAAATAAATAAATAAAATGCAATTCTTTAAATATATATAATATATATATTATATATATATTATATATATATATATTATATATATATATATATATATATATATATATATATTCACTACCTTGGTTAGGTCTATTCCTAAAATGTTTTTGTTTTAGTCTGTTTTATATTGTATTTCTTTGAAGCTATTATGAATGAAGGCTTTTTTTCCTGACTTCTTTCTTAGCAAGTTTATTATTGATATATAGAAAAGCCACTGAATTTTGTTTGTTTGCTTCTTTATGTGTTGATTTTATAACCTGCTACTACATTGAAAGCATTTATCAGATTTAGGAATTGCTTACCTAGTTTAATCTTTAATGTCTTTTACATCGAAAATCAAGATGTCTCAAAAATACTTGACCCAGTCCTTTCCTATATATGTCCCTTCTTTAAATGTTTTCATTTTTAATTTTTTTATTTCTTACAATTTATTCACTTTGTGTCCTAGCTGTAGCCCCCTCCCTCAGCCCCTATCAATCCCACCCTCCCTCCCTCTTCTTCTCCCATGCCCCTCCCCAGGTCCATTGAGAGGGGCAGTCCTCCTCCCCTTCCATCTGACTCTAGCCTATCAGGTCTCATCAGGACTGGCTGCATTGTCTTCCTCTGTGGCCTGGTAAGGCTGTTCCTCCCTCAGGGTGAGGTGATCAGAGAGCCAGCCACTGAGTTCATGTCAGAGACAGGCCCTGCTCTCCTTACTAGGAAACCCACTTGGACACTGAGCTGCCATGGGCTATATCTGTGCAGGGATTCTAGGATATCTCCATGCATGGTTCTTGGTTGGAGTATCAGTCTCAGAAAAGACCTCTGGGCCCAGATGTTTTGGTTCTGTTGCTCTCCTTGTGGAGCTCCTGTCCCCTCCAGGTCTTTCTCCCTCCCCCTTCTTTCATAAGATTCCCTGCACTCTGCCCAAAGTTTGGCTATGAGTCCTAGCAAGTGCTTGCATACCCTGCTGGTATGCCCCTTTTATTTTTTCTTTTGCTACAGAGCTCTGGCTAGGAACAAAGCACAGTATCTTTAAAAGGAAAGAGACAGGAGATACCCTTTTCTCAAGCTCCTCCACCCTACAGGGTGATGTTGGCAGAGCTAGTCTTTTGAAGATAACATGTAGGTTATTCCAGATACCCTGATTTCAAGGTGGGCATAAAGGACCAAGTTCTATAGCAGAGAAGACCCTGCCTCAAAAACAAAACTACTTTCTATGAACAATAGAAACTTGCATGGATGTCAACTAAATAATTCACCAGTAAGTAATGAAGTCTTGTTTATCAGGCACTGTTCATATATAGAGTGTGAAACATGAATGAACTCTGCAGAGAAGTATTCCCAAAAGAGCTAGCTACAGTTTTCCACATTAAGTATTTTATGGAATTCATCAATGAAACACTTCTATATCTTACTTGGTCATGGGTCGGAACACAGTTTCACACTTACTGAACGGCAGAACTACTATGCTAAGCACCTGTGACTGCACTTTCTATAAATGAGACGCCAACCCCAAAGGCTTCTGTGTCATGTAAACTGATATGATAATCTACATTATACTGAACCAAATTTGTTTCTTTGGGTAAAAAATTTCCTCCCTTGAAATCATTTTCTTTTCTGTTTTCACTTTTTATCTCTGTAAAATTCTAATGTCATTCATTATCTGCAACTCTTTGTCCTTCAATGATGGCACACAGTAACACTGATAACCACAAGGGGAACCCAGGAGGAGCAATAGGTGTCTCCATAGGAATAGGGCCATGAGGAGAGCTGCCAAACAGAGGTATTCTGGAAATGTTCAAGCATTTCCTATCTGTAGGCCAATGACCGCAGATGGCATTCTCAGCGAGACCTTTGGTAATTTTCAGAGTGCCAGGGTAGCTTAAGAAAGCTAGTTGATTGTTCTAACAACCTGTTCTACAGCTAATACAGTTCATTTTCCAACCGATGCTATCATTTGACTGTATACTCCAAAAATTTATATATTGTAAACTTCTGATTGGAAACCAATCAGAAATGTATAAAATCATTCAATCGTAATAGCTCCACTATCATTACTGAGTTATCCCACTCATAGATTGATATTATCAAATGAGTGGCTTCATTATAAATGTGAACCATATGTATCTATCTATCTGTCTGTCATCTATCATCTGTCTATTGTTGATCATCTCTTTATAATCTATCTGTATATCATCTATCTATCCACCTATCTCTTGTCCCACTACATCATGCATGCTATGATATCTCAGGAAAAGCCTCTCCAGATATTAGCACCATATTCCTGGACTTCTCAGCCCTTATAACTATGAAGGAAACAAAGTTCTGTTTGTTATAAATTAATCTGTTGGATTCAGTTATAGAAACAGAAAAGTGGACTAAGATAATGATAAAAATAAACAGCATTGATACAGCAGGGAAGCACAGTTGATCTGGAAGCCTGTGAAGATCAGCAATGTTGGAGATCTCTGTGTCCTGGAAGAATCAGGAGTTGATGCCCAAAGGGAACCTGGCACTGTCTGTACTGTACTGAACAGGACTCCTTACTGGGACATCCTGAGCTCATGAAGGGGCTAAGTTCTCTTTGGCAACTGTTTCAAAATCTGAAGTGACCTCAAATGTTCTCAGTCCTCAAGAAGAAAATTTAATTTGCCAAAACTGCTACACCAATTGTTTTAGTAGAATTCAGATGATATTTCCTTCCTAAGTTACATCAAACAGCATAATCTTTGCAGGCTGTTCCACTGATGGCTCTGTCTTGAGAGGCAGGCAAGGTTAGCTCTGGCACATTCCTTATGCCAGTGAGTGAACTATAGTGAAGGTCCTAACTCAAAATTAAAATGCTTCCTTGCCTAATATCTTTTGTTACAAGTTATGTAACTGGTACAAAAGAGATTAGCTACCTTAAGAGCTCTCACTAAGAAGGAAGGAGAGGAGGACCTCCCCTATCAGTGGACTTGGGGAGGGGCATGTGCGAAGAAGGGGGAGGGAGGGTGGGACCAGGGGGGAGGAGGGAGGGGCTTATGGGAGATACAAAGTGAATAAACTGTAATTAATTTTTTAAAAAAAAAGAGCTCTCACTAAGACCTAAAGAAGCTAACACTAAGGAGGACCCTAGGGAGGATACTTAAATCTCATTCAGAATAACAAGCAGGATGGACACCAAAAGCGGTGGAAGAGAGGAAATAGGATGGGAGTCTATTATAGAGATCCTCTGAAAGGATTCACCCAACAGTGGATCAAAGAAGATGCTGAGACTAGGGCCAAACTTTGGGCAGGGTACAGGAAGTCTTATGGAGGAAGAGAGGGGTGGGATTAGAGGGACATAGAGGGATCAGGAGCCCCACAATGAAACCAACAAAAGTAAAAGATCTGAGCCCAGGGGGTCCTGCAGAGACCGATGCACCAATGGAGGACCATGCATGGAGAGGATCTAGACCCCCTGCTCAGATGTGGCCAATTGGCAGCTCAGTCTCCATGTGGATCTCTGAGGGAGGGGAGCAGGGGCTGCCTCTGTCATGAACTCAATTGACTGCTCTCTGATAACTCACTCCTGATGATGCAGCCTTGCCAGGCCACAGAGAAAGAGGATCCAGGCATTCCTGATGAAACTTAAGCTTTGGGCAGATGGCAATAGTGGAGAACTCCCCCTTTCAGTGGAATAAAGGAAGGGGATGGTGGAAGAGGGAGGGAGAGTGGAACTGGGGAGTTGAGGGAGGGGGCTTCAGTCGAGATATATAATGAATAAATTATGAAGAAAAAAATTTTAAATAAAAAAGCCGGATACTAGTCGTTGAAACATGTTCCACAAATGGAGCTGTTAGGAGAATTCTCACAGTCTGTGAGAAAGCTCCAAGAAAACAAGACAAGAGTCTTATGACCTCTGTTCCTTATAAACAAGGGAATAATGGCAAGTGTATGTGAAGACTTAGAGTAAAGAATGAATGTTGTGAATTAGCCTACACTTGTGTGAATTTATAATGAAATACAATGTATCTAAAGGAAGTTTATCTTAATCAAAGGACAAAAAGAAAGACTTTTCTCAAAAACGGATTAACAAAGTTTAGGGTAACACATGGCCAAATTAAAACTTTGTTAGGAAAACAATGTCACTCATAACAATTCTTGTTATTCAAAAATTGCATATTGGTAATTTTTCTTACATAGTAAAATTGTATCCCCCCCAAATCAATACTAATATGGCTCTTACATATACAGAATTATGTATGTATGTATGTATATACATTCCTCTAAAATGCACAGGTTAAACAAGGAAGCAACCTACATTCTTGTTTCAGTTCTCACATTATAAATAAACATTGTTTGGGCCATAAGTGTATTATTTGTGCTTCTGGGTTGTGATGTTAGTGTTAAATGGTCTCCAAACACACTGCTGAAATGTGGTCCAGTGTTCCCACTTACCAAAACCCTCTGACACATATCACAGAGAAGATCTGTGGGTCAGACAAGCTTCACTGGGATGTTATGTAGTGTTACTTGATCCAGGGTCAATGTTAATTAATCGACAATATGTTAAATAGTAGGTCTTCAAACAGGCTATATCCATAATAGTCAATAATATTGTAGTAGTGAAAAGCCTCCCAACAAAGAAGCATCAAGACCAGATGGATTCACTCCCCCATTCTACCAACATATAAAAGAAGAGTTAACAACTTCTCAAACTGTTTCATAAGAGAGAAGGAATGCTACTAAACTCATTCTAAAAAGCCAACATTACTCGGTTACCAAACTCTAAAACAACAAAACAATAGGCAACTTTTCCTTATTAATTTACATGCAAAACTCAATAAAACCCTGGCAAGTTGAATGCAAGAATACTGTAAGAATATCATATCCATGACTAAGTTTGATACAAGACTGGCTCAATATATACAAACTTGTAAGCATAACTTATAAACAGACTTGATATTAGAAATTGTTTGATCATCTCAGTTGATGCAGAAATGTCCTTCAATGAAGTTCAACACCCCTTCATGACAAAAAGGCTCCAAAGAAACCAAGAATCAAAAGAGCATACCCCAGCGTAGTGAAGTCTGTAAACATAAAGCCAATATTATACCTGGAAAAGCTGAGAGCATTTCCTCTAAAGTGTGGAACAAGGCAAGGGTTTGCGTTTGTTCTGCTCTTATTCAATGCAGTGCTCAAAGTCTTACCTAAGCCAATAAGACAAGAGGAAGATAAGATGCTACCAGTAAGAAAAAAGCCAAATCATCCCTGTTTGCAAACAAATTGACCCTACATACTCTGCCAGAAGATTCTGAGACGTCAAACACTTTTACCAAAGTAGCAGGAAACAGATTTAATACATAATACACCTTTATACACTACAATAATGAACTTGTTAAGGAATAAATTTTAAAAATCACATTCTCAGTAACTACCAAAATAATCAAGTATCTAAAAATAAACATAATCAAAGAAGGGAAAGGCCATGGCAAGGAATCCTTTAAGACACTAAAAAATGAAGTTGAAGAAGACACTGAAATATTGAAATCCATGTTCCTAGATTGGCAGAATTAATATTGTAAAAATAGCTGTTACTGAATGCAATCTGTAGACTCAGTGTAACCCCTATCAAAATCCTAATACCATAATTCTCAGAACTAGAAAAAGAACAATCCTAAATTTTACATGAAAGCACAAAAGATACTGAACAGCCAATGCAAACCTTGGCAGAAAGAGAAACATTGGAGGAATCACAGTACCTGATAACAAATTATATTATAGAGCCATATTGTTAAAAATAGTCTGATACTAGCACAAAATAAACATGTGTGTTAATGGAATATAATAGAGAACACAGATATAATACCACACAGCTTTATATACCTACTTACCAACAAATGTGTCCAAGAACTTCTGCTCGGATGTGGCCTGTGGTAGCTCAGTAACCAAGTGGTTTCCCAAAGCAAGGGGAACAGGGACTATTTCTAACAGGATCTCAAGGGTAGGCTCTTTGACCTCCCCCCCCCCAGGGGAGGAGCAGTCCTGTTAGGCCACAGAGGAGGACTTTGCAGCCAGCCCCGAAGATACCTGATAAAACAGGGTTAAATGAAAGGGGAGGAGGTCCTCCCCTATCAGTGGATTTGGAAAGGGACAGGGAGGAGACCAGGGAGGGAGTGTGGGGTTGGGGAAGGAATGAGGGAGCGGGATACAGCTGGGACACAGAGTTAACAAAATGTAACTAATAAGAAAAATAAAATTAAAAAAAAAAAATAAGAAAGAAAGACAGCTCCTGCAACTACAATACCAAGGAAAGTGGATGTTCAAACACTGAAGAATGAAATCGTTATCTCTCACCCTGCATAAAAATAACTCAAAATGGATTAAAGCACTGATGTAAGATCAGAAACCTTAAACTACTCGAGTAAAACCTAGGTAAAATGCTTCATGATATAGACATGATATAAGCAAGGACTTCTAAAACTTAGGACTGGAGAGATGTTTGCATGGTTACGAGTACTTCTTGCTTTTGCAGAAGTTCAGTATCCAGCACCCACATGACGGTACACACCGTCTGTAACTCCAAACCCATGGAGTCTGACATCCTCTTCCGAACTCCAAGGGTATCAGGCCCATACATCATGTATAGACAAACATGTAGGCAAACATTCATACACACAAAAGTCAATTGTAATTGACTAAAAAATAGAAATAAGGCAACTAACGACCGCTGAGAAAGGGAGAAATAGTCTTCCCCAGAAATGAACTTCCAATACAAAGTGGTCAGTTCTAAAAGATATAAACATAAAAGCAACACTAAAAATATTCAATGGGTTTCATTTATACACCTATTCACATATATGTACATGTAACAATAACAGTTAAAGAAAAAGCGGCCATGAATTTTGAAAGGAGTGGGAAAGAGGTACTTGGGGGGATTGGAAGGAGGAGAGGAAGGAGAAAATTTATGTAATTATACTTTAATCAAATTTAATTTTAAATAAAATAAATTTAAATAAGATAAATTTTGAAAGATTAAACAGTTCTAAAAATGGGTAATATAAATACTCAAATAATAATGTCTATATTTTGGCCTAGATATAATTAATATCCTTTGAAATATAAAATCTTATTTTCCTAAAGTATTTGTTAAATTTTTAACTAAATTCATCTATATATATGACTAAGACTTCGTTAAACTCCATGGTAATCAAGAACAACAAATGCTCTCCTAAATCAGCCTTCAAGCTCTTGAAATTGAAGCTTGTAGCAACTGCTGACCACCCAAATACAAGCATTCTGACCCTGGATAATGGTGATGGGGTTATAAACGGGGCCTCATGGCCAGAAATCAATCAAGTGTGGCCTCTTGTATTCTCTCTCTCTTCCTCTCTTCCTCTTTTCCTCTCCTTCCCTCTCTTCCTTCCCTTAATTTTCTTAAAAAGCACATGCCCTGTTTTTCTTAGTCTGCTAGATAATCAGATTTTTTTCTCTCTCCCCAACATGAAAAAATAAAAGAAAGAAGAAAGAAAGAAAGAAAGAAAGAAAGAAAGAAAGAAAGAAAGAAAGAAAGAAAGAAAGAGAAAGAAAGAAGCCTGGGAGGTGGGCATAGTGGGGCACACTCAAGAAGATGCAGGAGACTTTTGAGGTGCACGTTGGCAGCCAAGGCTCTAGGGAATACCACTCATCGCTTGAGCTTTAAAAATGCTCAAGTGGAAGCAGGTCTCTCCAAAACTGTTCTACCCCAGGCTTCTGATTCCAAATCTCTCCTTCTGCCCCTTCTCTTCATCTTCTTTTCCTTTCCCATGAGCACCCTCTTCCCTCCTGTGGCTATCCTACACTGTACTAAACTGAAAAAAACTATTCATGTGACTGTCCTCCAAAATCTCTGTAATCCGAGGAGGAGCTATATCACACAGTCAAGTTTCCTCTGTACCAAAGATTTGGGCGAAGTATGATTTCTTACCTCATGGCATCCACCAATGGAAGAAAGGCTAGCATTCCTAGCTTAAGTAGCTAGTTGATCTGCACTTAAACTGGAGGGTGTGAAGCATAAAATGCACCTTTGTCCATTTTTAACTGCACGGAATGCAGGCATCTTTTTCTAATTTAAATTTATTTTTAATGATTTATTCACTTTACATCCTGATTGTAGCCTCCTCTCTCAGCTCCTCCCAGTCCCTCCCACCCCATTGCTCTTCACCCCATTGCTCTCCCCTAGTCCTCAGAAAGAGGGAGCCATCCTCCCCTCCTATCTGACCCCATCCTATCAAGCCTCATTAGGACTACCTGCCTCCTCTTCCTCTGTGGCCTGGCAAGGCTGCCTGGACAGAAAGGGAAGTGATCAAAGGGCCACCGAGTCCATGTCAGAGACAGCCCCTGCTCCCCTTACTAGGGAACTCACATGGAGGCTGAGCTGCCTATTGGCTGCCTCTGAGCAGAGGGTCTGGGTTATCTCCATGAATGATCTTTGGTTGGTGCATTTGGCTCAAACGCAGGCCATCTTACGCTTGTACCAACACTGGCTTGTTACCTAGCAAGCCAGCCACAAAGTCCTAATTCTGGCTACTCAAGAGCAGCTACCTTAAATCATGACTACATCAGTTCTGGGGTCTATCTGAACAGCGCACCAGCCATTAATCATCTTGTCTCTTCAAAAGCTGTGTCATGTGTTGCTTAGAAAATGCCAGCAGGCTTTTTGAACGTCAGATTCTTTGCTGAATTGCCTTTTGACGTAGCATGCTTGTAGGCAAGAAAGCATAAAGGAGATTTTCTATTTCCTGCGGAGAGGGAAGAGCGCAATTATCTCAGTGGGGATACTTCTTCTTTTCTTCTGTCATCCAATGTGGATGACAATAAAGAGAATCAATTTACAGAATGAAGCTAATGACAGAGTTGACAAGTGTTTTCAGTAAAATGCTGACAGAGAAAGTGCTGTTGCTGTGATTCACAATGAATGCCAGTTATATCATAAAAACGTAAGCATCATCACACCTACAAGGGTTAGAAACTTTAGGACAACAGAGAAGGCATTAAGGGGAAGGGTGAAATAACAAATTGTGCCAAGTGTCCATTAGACAGTGTCCACCAGTGCTAGAACCCTTGAGTAAGAAAGGCGCTGTTGCTATGGCAATTTTTGACACCTCCTTTTAGAACAAAGGCAAGGGAAAGGTTCAGGTGACGCATGCCAATTCAGCAGACTTTGCCGTCTTTTAAAGTGTGGTGTTAGAAAGGAGGAAACCAGTAAAAGGAAAGCCCAGAGTTGATGCCCTATCTAGATAAAGAATATGAGTGTCACCTTGGTCTCCTGGAGTGATGCCTGCCAAAGTCAGCGTAGGAGACTTCACCAACCTTCCAGAGATGGGAGCATGGATGGCCATCCAGAGGTGAAGTTGTTTTCACTAAAACACAGGATCCCTTCAGAGGCAATGGAAAGGAATGTCTTGCATATAAAAGAAAAAAAAATCAGAAAATAACTTTAACTCTAAATGTTGACTTACAGAATTTAAAACCCTCAAAACAAACATTCCTATTCAAATTCATTTTGGATTTAATGGTTTCTACCGATTAGGAACTTAGCATAATTTTCTAAGAGACAAGGGGGGGTTGTCTCTCTGTGTGTCTGTATGTGTGTATATATATATATATATATATATACTTCTATTATCATTTATTTGATATGACATGAATAATTTTTCAAACTGATCATTGCTCTATTACTTTTGCCTTTGGGAACATTCCAGGCCCACCTGCTATAAAGAGGAGTCAAAACTTTCTAGCTTTTCTCCATTGCCCTGAGCACTCTTTTTTTTTTCCTTTTTTAATTTTTTATTTAACTTTTATTAATTACACTTTATTCATTTTGTATCCCCCCATAAGCCCCTCCTTCCTCCCCTCCCGGTCCCACCCCCCCTTTCTGCATGCATGCCCCTCCGCAAGTCCACTGATAGGGGAGGTCCTCCTCTCCTTCTTTCTGATCTTAGGCTATCAGTTCTCATCAAAAGTGGCTGCATTGTCAGGGTTCTAGGTTATCTCCATGGATAGTCCTTGGTTGGAGTATGAGTCTCTGGGAAGTTCCCTGTGTTCAAATTTTCTTGTTCTGTTGCTCTCCTTGTGGAGTTCCTGTCCTCTCCGGCTCTTACTATTTCCCACTTCTTACATACCACGGGTCTCCCCTAAGCACATCTGCCCATCTGCCTCCTGGAGAGCAGCAAGGGTTAATTTGCTTTTGTGACTCAAGAGGCAACTGCTTTGTTTTTTATTATTTCATTTGTTAGACACAATTTACACATGCATTTTTCTAAATTATGAACAGTTAAAAACACATCATTACCACAGCTAAAAATTATCTAAACCAAAGCCAATCTCTACTCCCACTATATAAGGAAAAGACAATGAAATATGGCCTGGAAACCACTAACAGGAATCCAGAAATTAAACAAACAGGAGTTTAATGTGCGTTGGAATAAACAGAATATTAAATCAACCATAATAGCATGTATTACAAAGTTATAAATATACACACAGTAACTTCTACAGAGCTATCATCATTTAAATTTTATTACACAAGTACTTATTTCAAAACTCGCTGGGCTGGAACTAAATTAGCTTTCCAATATGGTTAAGTGGTTGTTCTTAGTTTGGGTGAAATTTTGTTACAAGAATAAGTATAAAATCTGCTTCAATAAATTTGCTTTAATTGCCTGGGTCTCCTAACCAAAGGAGTTTGAAGACATAGTGCTATAAGTTGCCACCCTGAAAACTTTGAGAAAATACTGTTAAATACTGAGTTTGACAAAGGAGCTTTAAGGATTAGAGATTTGGGGTGTTCTCAGAAGACCTGGTTCTTTACTTGCATTAAAGTGGATCAACACAAGTCCTTCAGCATTCACAGGGAAAAAAAATAACATGGGTCTGGGGAGATGCTTTGATGCTTAAAACAAATGTATGCCATCAGTAAGCCTGAGGACAGGGCTGAGCTCTCCAGAACCCCATGCAGATAGATGTAAGTTATGGCAACTCACCTGCCATAACAATGTTTGCGAGACAAAGACAGGGGGGTCCCTGGTGCAAGATGGGTAACTAGTCTAGCCTATTCATGAACTCTAGGCTCACATGAGAAAGTCTGCCTCAACTTACCAAGTGGAGTATGATTATGATTAAGGAAGGGTGAGGAAGTCTATGCACACACGCGCCCATAGGTGCTCACACATGCAAACATGAATGCACACACATCACATCATTCACATCACATCACATGCAAACACATGAAAAAAAAAAAAACAAACAGCCAGGATCTCCCTGTGCACGTGCACATTCTCACAGGAAGAAGGGCTTACAGAGATTATGTGGATGGTAATTTGAGGCAGATAATCTGAGAAGTGAGCTTGAACTAGGACTAGTAAATTTACTCTGCTAGACTATGAACCTGACCCAAGAGTTAACCTCCCCTTAAGAGGCTAAATCAAAAGGCTCGGCCCATTGACTCTCTCAGCACTCTTCCCTTCTCCTTCACGACATTCCTTGTTACATTGTGTTTGCGTGTGAGTTACATACACATAACAGGCATATGCATCCATTTCTTCCTCTCTCCCACAACCATCCTATTGAGTGCCATGATGGCGAGCATACTATCTATTGGCTCATTTATATACCTAGTTCAGGAATGACAAACAAGAGTACTGGATAAGCGCTTATGGACAAATGTTCCTTCTAGCTCCTCATTAAGAGGTTGCAAATACATAAACCTCAGCTTTACTGCCTTTGTAAAAATAAAAGCAGTTGAGATTTTTATGAGTGTAGCTTCCTTATCACACGTAGACAACACTAGCAGATGCCCTGGTCCACGTGCTCTTACATCCTTCCTGGTCCCTCTTCTACAATGCTCCCCAAGCCTTAGGTGTAGGAGCGGTGCTGTGGATGTACCAGTTGGGGCTAGGCTCCCCATGGTAAGTGGTTCTCTGCATTTTGACAAATTGTGGTTTTCTGCAGCAGTGTGTCTGTCTGCAACAAAGGGAAGCTTCCTGATGGGCGGCGAGAGCTGCACCTCTCCGTGGGTGCGCTATTTAGAATGCACTTAGAAATCATACAGCAGTAGGCTCTCCTCCAGGGCCCATGACGCTGTCAGCCACAGGTAAATGCCTAAGTCTGCAGTACCAGCCAAGAATTCTCTCCTGTTGTGTAGGCCTTAAGTCCAATCAGACGGCTGTTGGTTAGCCTAAGACATATACCATGTACTACACAAGGGCATCCTGCTGGGCTGGTCAGTGCTGTGGCTCACAGGCTTTACGGCTGAGTTAGTTACTCGACAAGGCCAGCCCAAGGACAACACCCAATAACATGGCATCGTGGATGGTAGAAATCTCACCAAGTCCCAGCCCTAAACAAAGAGCCAGAGGAAGAGTTAGTCTTCCCCAGAGACAACTGTGGGGTATCTCATCCCAAGTGATAAGCCTTATCAAGATCTAATTAAAAACAAAACATGTATTTTTAATTATTTATGTTATATATAATATATTAAAAATATGTGTTTATATACGTGAAAATGCTAAATGGAATTAGTAGTTCATATTTATACACACACATACACACACCAACAATTAAAGAAGAGGAGGTCATGAATGAACTTGAGGAGTTGAAAGGACACAGGAAGAGTTAGAGGATGAGACAGGTGAAAATGACATAAGTAATCACATATGAAATTATTTTTTTAAAAAAAGAGCAAAAGTAGTAGTTTAAATGAAGACTTGGGTGAAACTCCCTAATGCCACCTCTTGTAATTTTAAAGCCCTTACATGGACCATTCTCTATAACAGTACAGATAAAACGCATTTATCTATAGGATAAAATTTGAGAATTTCTCAACCCTCAATAATTTCCTACCACCTATTAGAAATATAACCATTAGGTTGTCTCTTCCTCTCACTCTGTCATGAAAATTCAATATACCCTCGGAGCTGACAATTTATGGTCATTAGGATGGGTCCAGTATCCGCAATACAAATGCTCTTGATGGACATTGTTTGAAACTTCAGGGGTCAGATTTTAGAATATTTGTATTGTCAAGAGGATATGACCTAGGTTGAAGCCAGAAATGCATTTGTCTTTATGCTTCATGTTTTTTGTTTGTTTGCTTGCTTGCTTGCTTGGTTTTGTTTTTATGTGATGAGAGTAATTCAATCAAAGCTTTTAGTTTCCTAGCATCCATGTTTGACCTATAACCTGTCACATGAGGTCAGATGTGGAATTTTCCACTTGTGATATCATGGCCACATTAAAAAGGTTTTGGATCTTGGAGTAGTTTATATTTTAGATTTTTTAAGTCAGTAAGCTCAATCTGCAGTTAATGCTTAGCTAGGATTGTAGGACCAACAGAACCTTAGAAACACAGCACATGATACTGGATTCTGGATCACTAGCAGAACAGGGGGAAGCTTTAGGCAAAGTCCAGAAAATCTGAAGGTAACTGTACCTTTGTAGCAATGTTCAGATGCTGCTGCTTGGCTCCACCAGAACTGTTTCAACAGACGTCATAAATGCCTCCTGCTGTGTGACCTTTCCTGGGGAGACAAGACCAACAGCAGACTAAAGAGGTGGTTCCATGACATCTAAGTTGGTAAACCAATTGAATTAGGGTTACTGCAGAAGATATGTGACTCTGAGACAGCTGCATCATCAAAGCCCATTACAGGATGACAGCCACGTCACTCACGACCCTGAAAAACTTGCTGGCTCCATCAGAAAATGGCCTCTTTAGCAACTGTTCACTGTTTTCATAAGCCTGGGGTTTGTGTTTCATGAGTCTTCTAAGTTTCATAACCTTTCTGAGTCTTCAGAGCCTCCTCTTCCCTCCAAGAAGAAATGTTTGAATTCAGAGGAAACAGGTATACACCTCCCACGGTTTGCAGGGAAAAGCTAGTTGATTGTTTTGTTTTGTTTTGGAGGGTTTGGGGGCGGGAGTTAGTTATTATTGCTATTACTGAGCTAACGTTATAATCCTTGCAACAACAACAAAAAAAAAAAAAAAATCACCACTTGGAACAGTGAGAAGTTTATCATTCCAGTTCTTTTGCCTTCAATATGCCAAACTGCTCTGGCAGATTCTTCACTAATTTAATGAAAAGTGCAAGAGCCATGTAGCTACAATCTAATTAAGAGTTGTCTCCCCCACCCACCTGGCCCCTGCCGACAGCACTGGAAGGCAGCTCAATGTGCAGTTTAGGTTGGCAAGATGTTGATTATTATTGTCAAAAATACTTCAAAAGAAGTTAGGTATGTTCCTTGAACTTCCTAAATTCATACCATTCACATTTAATGGTGCTGGCCTGCATTTTAAGGCACTTGTGAACTAACCTTGCATTCAAAATATTTCAGGAGTGAATTAACCTTGTATTGGCCGGATTGATCAACTTTCAGAGAAAGTAAACATCTTCAGCAGAGTGCCCTCCACTCCTGAATGCAATCCGCTAATCTGGAGTACACAGCTAATTAAATTTCTTTCGGATTTCATTTAGGTGAGGAGCTACATATAATTAGCTTGCACTTACCAGTGGGTAAAATAGGACATATTGCCAGTTCCGGAAATACAGGACGATCTAGGAGACAAATCAGTGTTAGAGTACTTGTTACATTTATTCTTGGAGACTTGCATACATGCACAGAATCTATTTTGACCATACCCACCCCATGCTCCTCCTTCCTAGAACCCCACCATCACCGTGGGGGCTCCCCTCTCCATGTCCTCTTTTCATAAGCCAGCGATTCCAGTCAGTAGTGCCTGTGTGCACACAGGTGTAGAGAATGGCCAGCCTTCAAGGGGCCGCTTCCCTGAAGCAAACTGACTTCCCTGCCCCAGCAGCCATCACAGCCAAAGGTCCTCAGCTAAGGGTGAGACCCTGCAAGTCCTCCCATCTATGCCAGGTTGCTGACTGGTTTGATCTGGTGGACATTCTGTGCTGGCCACCCCAGCTGCACTGAGGTCACTAGTACAACAGCCCTGTGGAGTCTGAAAGACACTGTTGGACACTGTTTCACAGCAGAGCATCCAGACATCTGGCCCTTACAGGAATTCCACCCTCTCTTTTATAAGCATCAGTTACCCTTTAAATACATTGTCCGTCTTTTTGTAAATAGCATTCTGCTAGGCTTTTAGCAACATAACATCATAGGGTAGTTTTTTATTGTTGTTGTTTTAGGTTTGAGTTTTGGTCTTTTAAATGAGACTTAAATCTTTGGTTCAGTTACGGTTTTCTTTGGTTTATTTTTTCTATTGATTATTTTGAGAGATTGGGGGAAGGATACATACCCATTAAACACAGTACTAAAACATTTTTTTCAAACATACACATGTAATAGATTTTGAGCGTATTTCCCTCTTACACGCCCCATCCCTCACTTCACCCTTCCTTTCCTGGTAGTACCTTTCACATTCCTAGATAGTTACACTTCTGCTTTCATGTCTACATATGTCATTTCAAGTATCTGTATAAAATCTAGGATCCAAAAATTAGTACAGCCATGTGGCATTTATGCTTCTGAGCATGATTTAACATGCTCATTATCATACTCTCCTTTGGTATGTGTTTTCCTACCTGCGAAGTAATTTCATCATTTGTTACATCTGACTGAAAAACCACTGTATGAGCTTTTTTGTGCATGGCACATTTCCCTTGCCCATTCCTGGGCAGACACTAGAGTTGGTCCTATCACTTAGCAACAGAGAATAGCACAGCAATAAATATGAATATGCAAGTATCGCTGTGAAGTGATGAGTCCATTTGGTCAAATAGTAGGAGTGATATAAGTAGGTTATACGATAGATTTATTTGTGCGTTTTGTTTCATTGGGTTTTTTTTTTTTTTTTGTAGGAAGTTTTATACTGGTCTCTGTACTAGAAGAAAGTGGGAAAGAGAGAAAGAGTAAACATGAGTTAGGAATAGGAAAAAGAAAGTATATGGGCATATAGGAAGAATAGTGGAAAGTATACAAATGATCATAAAACCTAATCAAAAAGTATTAAAATGAAAACAAGACTGTCAAGAAAGTTACACAAGAGTGAGTGAAGATTAAAAAATAAAATCAAAAGACAGACGGAAAAAGTATAATAGGCTTTAAAATCTCATAGCATCCTTCAGAATTTCAGACTTGGAAGGGACAACTTTTGAATTCTTTCCCTCCATATGATGTTGCCTGGAAGAGACCATGCTGTCAGGGAAGTTTGTGACCCATAGTCCTAGGTGATCGAAGAGCCTACCACTGAGTACACGTCAGAAACAGCCTCTGTTCCCCTTACTGTGTACCTACTTGGACACTGAGCTGCCATGGGCTACATCTGTGCAGGGGTCCTAGATTATCTGCATGCATAGTCCTTGGTTGGAGTATCAGTCTCAGAAAAGACCCCTGGGCCCAGAGTTTTTGGTTCTGTTACTCTCCTTATAGAGTTCCTGTCCCCTCCAGGTCTTTCTATCTCCCCCTTCTTTCATAAGATTCCCTGCACTCTGCCCAAAGTCTGGCTGTGAGTCTCAGCATCTGCTTTGATACCCTGCTGGGTAGAGTCTTTCAGAGGCCCTCTGTGGTAGGCTCCTGTCCTGTTCTCTGCTTTCTCCCTCTTCTATCTATCTATCCCATTTGCCTTTCTGAATGAGCACTGAGCATCTTATCCACTTTTACTCAGCACAGTGCTCTTTTGTCTTAACTAGAACAATAAGGCAAGAAAAAGCCATGGGAAAAATACAAATAGATAGGGAAGAAGTCAAACTCTCTGTTTTGTTTTGTTTTTTTCTTTTTTTTTCCTTGTAGAAGGACTATTTTTTAATTTTTTATTAATTACACTTTATTCATTTTGTATCCCCCCCATAAGTCCCTCCCTCCTCCCCTCCCGATCCCACCCTCCCTCCCCTTTCTGCATGCATGCCCCTCCTCAAGTCCACTGATAGGGGAGGTCCTCCTCTCCTTCTTGCTGATCTCAGTCTATCAGTTCTCATCAAAAGTGGCTGCATTGTCCTCTACTGTGGCCTGGTAAGGCTGCTCCCCCCTCAGGGGAAGTGATCAATGAGCAGGCCAATCAGATTATGTCAGAGGCAGTCCCTCTTCCCATTACTATGTAAACCACTTGGACACTGAACTGCCATGGGCTACACCTGTGCAGGGGTTCCAGGTTATCTCCACGAATAGTCCTTGGTTGGAATATGATTTTCTGGGAAGTTCCCTGTGTTCAAATTTTCTTGTTCTGTTGCTCTCCTTGTGGAGTTCCTGTCCCCTCCAGCTCTTACTATTTCCCACTTCTTACATAAAATTTCATTCACTCTGCCCATCAGTTGGCCATCAGGCTCAGCATCTGCTTTGACAGTCTATACTGCAGAAGCTTTCAGAGGCCCTCTGTGGCAGGTTTCAAGGTTGTTTCCTGTTTTCTTCTAGCTTTCAGAGGCCCTCTGTAGCAGGTTCCTAGGTTGTTTCCTGTCTTCTTTTTCTTCTGATGTCCATCCTCTTTGCCTTTAAGGATGGGAATTGAACATTTTAGTTAGGGTCCTCTCTTTTGCCTAGTTTGTTTAGATGTACAGATTTTAGTGGGTTTATTCTATGTTGTATGTTTATATGAGTGAGTATATACCATGTGTGTCTTTTTGCTTCTGGGACAACTCACTCAGGATGATCCTTTCCAGGTCCCATCATTTACCTGCAAATTTCATGATTTCCTTATTTTTCATTGCTGAGTAATATTCCATTGTATAGATGTACCACAGTTTCTACATCCATTCTTCAGTTGAGGGGCATCTGGGCTGTTTCCAGCTTCTGGCTATTACAAATAAAGCTGCTACAAACATGGTTGAGCAAATGTCCTTTTTGTGTACTTGAGCCTCTTTTGGGTATATGCCTAGGAGTGGTATGGCTGGATCTTGAGGAAGCACTATTCCTAGTTGTCTGAGAAAGCACCAGATTGATTTCCAGAGTGGTTGTACAAGTTTACATTCCTACCAGCAGTGGAGAAGGGTTCCCCTTTCTCCACAACCTCTCCAGCATGTGTTGTCCCTTGAGTTTTTCATCTTGGCCATTCTGATGGGTGTAAAGTGAAATCTCAGGGTTGTTTTGATTTGCATTTCCCTAATGGCTAATGAGGTTGAGCATTTCTTTAAGTGCTTCTCTGCCATTCGATATTCCTCTACAGAGAATTCTCTCTTTAGCTCTGTTCCCCATTTTTTAAGTGGATTACTTGGTTTGCTGCTTTTCAGCTTCTTTAGTTCTTTATATATACTGGATATGAGTCCTCTGTTTTTAGGTGACAGGATTCTATAGTCAAAAGGCTCTAAAGATAACATGAAAACTCTCTTTTTTTTAAAGATTTATTTATTATTTATATATGGCATTCTGCCTGCACACCAGATCTCATTATAGATGGTTATGAGCCACCATGTGGTTGCTGGGAATTGAACTCAGGACCTCTGGAAGAATGACCAGTGTTCTTAACCTCTGAGCCATCTCTCTAGTCCACATGAAAACTCTTAATTCTGAAAAATACTTCAGCAAAGTAGCAGGATACAATAAACATACAAAAAATAGTTTTTCTGAACTTGCCAAAAAAAGAAAGACAAAAAAGAATGAAACAAACAAACAATCCTGGATAGAAAATCTCATTCACCATAGCTTCAACAAAAAGTACCGGATAGTAAGAAGTAAACCTAATCAAGGAGATAAAAGGCCTCCATAATAATAAAGCTTGAAAACTATTTTAAAAAATGAGGCAGACATAGAAAGATGAAACGCTCTCCATGCTCGCAGACAGGCAGAATCAATAGCTACGTGACAAAAAGAGGTCTACAGATTCAATGCAGTCTTCAATGAAATTCCAATACATTCTTCATATCATTAGGAAAGAGAATCCTAAAATTCATATGGACACACCAAAGACTTGAGTAACCCAGATTTACCAAGGCATATAGGCTAGTCCTCTTACCGTTTTACATGGAAGTATTTACATGGAACTATTTTCTATGACCCTATTATTAAAAAAAAATTCAGGAAATCAAAATATTGATAATTATAAAACTACATTTTCATCATAATCTTTTAATTAAAGCACTTTGGACATTAAATAATTTTCTCCCAATATCATAACTGCAGAGTTAGCACCTTCAACTTATGAAGCTATCCCTTCACAAATGTAATTGCCAAAACCAATGTCCTAATTACCGAACCAACCAACCAAATCAAATTAGCTCTGAATTTTAAAAGACATAGATTTTTCAATTCAAGTGAAAGTTTGGACACCTGTCCTAGAATATCTCTCTCTTGTAAATTATAACATAGACACCGAGTTCTGGAAACAGACTCTTGCGTGATGTTGCTAACTGAGAAAAAAAAAAAAAAAAAAAAAAAAAAGCTGTGCTACTCAGTATATATTCCCAAGCTTAGCCTCACAAGTGAGCACGTTCTACTGTGGTCTGCCTTTCTGCTTGACCCTAGTCACACCTTCGGCTGTCACTGCTGTCACTGAATCCTGGAGAAAGGACAGTATTAGGGATGTTCTCTGTGCTTTCTACCAAGTGTCTCTTCAAAGGACACACAAAAGGAGAGGGCACATAAAAGCTAGGATCTCCCCTGCTAGCCTGTTTTCTAGTATACTTGATTTCAGAGTGTCACAACAGAAGCAGAAACACCATTTCCAATGCCTTACTTATAGTTAACTCCACAGACACAAGAAAAGACAGAGAGGCATCAACCCCACAGGAGACAGTTTTGATTGAATAAAGACATCACTAATGTCAATGATTTTTACATCCTTAAAAAGCACACAGTGGTAAGATTTCGGACATAGGAAAATACATCTTTCTCAGAGGAAATGTGTGGAATGACAGAGGGGAGGACAAAGTTAGGAAAAAAGGACTCATGTGATTGCATGAAACCAACCACAGCAAGCAATGATGTGGATTTGGTCAAGCCTGGACAAAAGGATGTTCTTGACACTTTCTGCCTCCATGTACTTCCTGAAAAGTGTCCCTGTTCCACAGTGGTAACTGGACCCAAGATTGTTGGTGTGGAAAATGGGCAGATGGTGCCTCTCTTAAAACACTTGAGAAATGAGATGCCTTGTGTTTGACGGCTGCTGGTGGTGTCGGTGTACAGCAGCCGTTCGAGTCAATGCGTATCTCATACCTCGGGCTTTCCCTGTCTGACCACAGACTCCAGCACAGCTTTGCAGGTTTCTCTTCTCAGAGGCTCACAGGAAGCAGCATTATGTTGACAGGTGCTACCATCTGACCTCAGATCTGAGCTCTGCTCTGAAACCCTCAGGACACTGATAGAGTTCAAGGCCCTCAGACTGTCCCTGGCTCTCAGAGGCTGCCCATCCACTGCCTGAGTTCTCCACATTATAGCAGAATTTTTCTTTGAGGCCAACAGGCAGATGGCTCTGCTGTAGCTTTTCTCTCTGCCTGCTTCTAAAAGACTCAACTAAGACCCACCAAATAAATTACCCTGTCAAGTATAACAGATGATGAGAGGATTAGTTATTCCTGCAAATTCCTTTCTCTTGTATGTAATGTCACATCATCTAGGAAGTGGTGGTCTTGTTTGCTGTGCCCTAGTCAGTAGGAATTAGAGGTACCATTTATTGCCATCACAAGAGAGGATTACAAGGTCATTAGGGGTTGGTTACCTTAGAACACTGCCTCCTGAGGTATTGAAACCAAAATTAACATTAAAGTTGTCAATATTAAAGCACACACACACACAAAATTGTTTTTAACTTAGCCTACAAAACTTCAAGGATGGCTCCCAGCACAGTCATTATTTAGTGACTCTTAGAAGAATCATCAGGCAGGTTTGTGTAAAATCCACACCTGGCCTGACTGACTCACTCGGTATAAAAGTCAACCAGGAATCTGAATCTTAAACCTTCCCTGGTAGCCGAGGTATGTTCTTACCATGTACCATAAACCTCCCTGATGACTGTAATATATTCTAATTGAATCCCAAAAACCCCTAACATGGTGCCTCTGGAAGCTAAAAATTCCGGCAGCTCCCCCAAGGCTTTGCGGGTGGGGGCAGTGAGATGGCTCAGCTGGTAATATCATGTACCAGCAATTCTGAAGACCTGAGTTCAGTCACAGAGGAAGAAGAGAAATGGCTCCTGCAATTTGTCCTCTGACCTTCCTAGGCCGCCATGGTGTAGACATGCACATACACAGACATACATAAAATAAACAAATAAGATGAAAGAAAAAAAACACTAAAACAAACAAAGTTAAGCTCTGCAGTTTGGGCCACAGGCTTCCTACAAATGGGCTATGCTGCTCCTTTATCTCCCAGGCTCTCCCTCTCCCTTAGCAACTGATGTTTCAAGAGACCTTTACACTGTGTCTCGGGAAATCCTATCCTGTCTAGAGTCCTTGAAGGTCTAAACCCTCACATTCTCTCTGATGACAAGCAAGGTAATAAATCAACAGCAGCCCACAGTGTATGGAAATCTGGTTTCTTCTTCCACTGCCATTCATGCCATTTGCTCTTGAGGAGAAGAAAAAGTTTAACTAGAGAGGACAGGAACGTCCAGTCAGCATTTCCCCAGCCACAACTGCTGCTGTTTATAAAGACCCTTTGGTAAAGAACAGAGGGTCAAGGAAACCACAACAATGTGACACCACTGGCTCTGGCCATGTGTAGGCTGCACACAGAAAAGTATGGCCGAAGGTTCAGAGTGGTGTTCAACTGGGTTAGACTGGGTTGTCAGACTTCAAGCATCAGCATTTTTCAGAATAATTCTGGAAAAGCTTTGGAGTACCCCGGGCCACAAAGTACCACTTTTTGCAAATCTATTCACTCTACCACCTTAGATGTCACATATCTTATCCTGGAATTCTCTCTCTATCAAAACAAACTAAAATCCTCACCCCCCAAATCAAGAAGTTATTCATAAGGCTTTTGACAAAATAATAATCAAAATTGTAATCTGCACCATCAGCTGCAGGTGCTCAAGGAATAACAGGGGCCATGAAGATAAGCAGAAAGGAACCCATAGTCCTTGGTTGACAGCTGATAGTCCTGAGAACCCACATGTTCTCTAAACACAGCCACATGCTTCTACAGGTTGACTAGGGAGAATCTGGCTTGCTCATTACATCATTTGTCCTTCTTGGACAGTTTGAAAGATACACCACACTGTTTCCCAGATGCTTTAACAACCATTCTATCGACAGCCCATGTTCACACAGGATCCCAAGCCATTCTCCCTTCAGACTGCCTCCTGAGAAAGATTCTCAAAGATTGAGAAAGGGGGGAACCAGTAGGGCTCTCAAGGAGTAGGAAATAAGCACATAGCAGACCAGCCGCCACACGGGCAAACCTCAATAACAGAGGAAGCCAAGTCTTCAGGCTTAAGAACACTAAGACACAAAGGCACACTTAATTTCCCCACACACTGAGCTGGGAGCTCAGCTCCCACACAAAGCAAAACATGATAACCTGAAAACACGATGTGAAATGCGTCTGTGCTCTACCAACCTCCCAGCATGCATCTGTGTTCCTTCCCTCCCATTACCACACCCATGCTGTCCATATCCTCAAATTTTGCATATCATACCCAAGGCTTCTCTTTCTATCAGAACAAGTTCCCAAGGAAGAGTCAGAAAGTCATTTATATGGTCTACAACAAAAGATTAATCTTTCAAAAAAAAAAAAAACAATTGTAAGTTGACAAATTGGAGCTGCATGTGTTTATATGATACAAAGCAACTTTGTCATTTATGGATACAATACCGAATGATTAAATCAAGTTAATTGACATATCCATCATCTCAGATACTGAACATTTTTGGTGAAAACTTCTGGAATAGAATCACTTATCATCTCTGAAATGTAAATTACATCGTTTGTTGATTTTCAAAGTTAGCATGCAAAGAAGCGGGTTTCATTGTGGCATTTTTGTGTGTACTTTGTCCTGATCCCTTTCCCTCTCCCTCCCCTGTCCCCCTTTTGCTGATCCCTTTCCTCCTACACAGTGGCCTCCTTTCTGCTTTCATATCACACATATTATATTACCCTCTTTTTTTCTTTATCCCCTGGTGTCCCATTTTTAGTTTCATGACCTAAACACAAACACATATTTAAATAAACATATATGCAAGTTCTGCATATGGGAGAAAAACATGTGCCGTTTGTCTGAATCTGGATAATTTCATGTAACATAATGATTTCTAGTTCTGTTTATGTGACTGTCGTGATTTTTTTATATATCTAAATAAAGTTCTATCTTGTATGTGTATCACATTTTCTTTATCCATTTATTCTTTGGTGGACATCTAGGCTGGTTTCATTTTTTAGCTATTTTGAGTAGTTTAGTAATAAATATCATTGCGTACCTCTGTGGCATGTTGACTTAGAGTCTGCCAAGTATAGATCCAGATGAATCACTGGATCATTTTTGGTTATTTGAGAAACCCCTGCACTGATTTCCATATTGACTGCACCAGTCAATTCCTTTGAGCAATAAGTAAGGGTTCTGTGCCAGCATTTGTAGCCGTTTGTTTTCTTGATGATGGCCATTCAGACTGGGGTGAGATGGATGATCTCAAAGCAGCCTTAATTTGCATATGGCTGAGGATGCTGAAATGTTTTTCCAAGTATTCATTCACCATCTGTATCTCTTCTGTAGAGAACTATCGATTTGGCTCATTAGCCCATTTATTGATTCGCTGATTAGGGTTTTTGGTGTTTAATTCTTACTGTTCTTTATATGTCTTCAATATTAATCCCATGTGTGATGTGTGTGGTTGGCAAAGGTTTTCCCCCTCATTCTGTAGACTGTATTTTTATTCTTGCATTTGTTTCCTTTGATGTGTAGAAGCTTTTTAATTTCATTTATCAATTCTCAATATTATTTCCTGAGATACATATTCAAGGGCCAGTAGTTCTTTCCTGAGAACAATTGTTCCCCCTCAGTAAGCCGGCCTGAAGTTCAGCACACCTCTCGTGTTCCCACGTCATCACTTGCCCAGAGCATGTCATGGCGGTGCCTTCTCAGGCTAGTCGCTCCAAGGCACCCTTGGAGAATCTCAGCTTCGGGCTCCCATGCTGCGCTTCGCTTTCATCTTCCCAACCAGTGCTGAATCTGGCCCTTGGTTCTGTCCTCACAGTCAGCTCAGCTTCTCTCCAGCCCACTGTTCTCATGTCATTTGTGTCCAGGAGGGGACAGTGTCATCCTAGAAGCTACTACTTACCGCAGGGTGACACCAACAACTTGAATCAACAGGGCACCAGCTGGAAATAGCTCCAGGCTGCTTCCACACATAGGGCTACCCAGAACTTCCCTCAGCCTATCTCTTTATTCTTCAGCAACTTCTCCTTCAGATCCATAATCGACTGTTTACCCTGACTCTTCTCTTTCACTGAGTCACATAGAAGTGGCTTCAAATCTGCTACCGTACCTGAAAGTCAATTACAGGCATCATCTATAGTCACGGCACTGAGAGTATCTTAAAGGAACTAGGTGTCAGTCCTCATGTCCAGTTGAAGTTTTCTCGCTCTTTACAACATTCTCATCCTTTCTCCCACCCTCTAGCCTCCAAACACACCCTCCTACTCCTCCTCTTCCAAACGGACTAGCGTATTCTGCACATAAATGAGAGCGTGTGCATCCATCTTCCTGTTTCCGGCCTGTATACTCAATAGGATGTCCTCCAGGTTTACCCGTGTTGTTGCTAGTGACGCATTTCTTTTTAAAGCAGACAGTTCATAGTAAACACACACCCACATTTCCTTTAGCACAGTGGTTCTCGACCTTCCTCATGCCATGACCCTTTTTTTTTTTATTCTTCTCTCATTCATCCTGCCAGCAGTTTTCCTTCCCTCCGCTCTGCCCCCTGCCACCTTCCCTCTCCCCCACACCCACTCCTCTTCCATTTCCACTCAGAAAAGAGCGGGCCTCCCAGGAATATCAACCAAGCCCAGCGTAACAAGTTACAATAAGACTTAGGCTGTGAACCTTTAATACAGTTCTTCAGGTTGTGGTGACCCCCCCAACCATAAAGTTATTTCCATTGCTACTTCATAATTGTAACCTTCCTGCCGTTGAGAACGTATTGTAAACACCTGTGTTTTCCAGTGGTCTTAGGGGACCCCTGTGAAAAGATCGGTTGACCCCCAAAGGGATGGAGACCCACAAGTTGAGAAGCTCTGCCTTAGCAGTTCTTTGGGCACTTAGGGTGATTCAGCTTCTTGGCTATTGCACATAACACCACGGGGAACATGGAAGACAGCCCCTGGACACACTGACTGTACTTCCTTTGGATACCCACCCAGAGGTGGGATCACTGATTCATACCGTTAGCTTGATGGGGAACCTCCGAGCTTCCTTCCATAACGAGTGCACGAATTCACATTCTCGCCAACAGCGTACCTGGATCTCTCTTCTCTACATGCTCACAAATATTTGTCTTTTTACCTTCTGTGTTTTCGTAACCACTTTCAAGCCCTGCATGGGTCAAATCAGAGTCTGGCTTAAATTCCTTCAGCTATCCCTGAGTGCTATCTCGGGATCCCACGGGAGTTCTCTATCCGGGTTTCTGAGGAAGCTGGTGCTGATTTCCATAGGTGGATGAGTGGTTTTTCACTCACCTCAGCAGCGCTGCGAGTGTTCCTGTCTTCCTTCATCTTCACCAGGATTTGTTGTCACTCATTTCCTTAACAATAACTATCCTTACTGGGGTGAGGCAGAATCTCAATTTAGATTTGACTTGCATTTCATTGATGTTTGAGGATATCAAATATTTTTTTGTGTGCATTTACTGATCTTTGGTATTTATAACAGTGAACGGAAATGGTGCATCATTGTGGCCTTAATTTGCATTTTTCTTTTCAATAGTGATGCATGTTTTGTATCCCTGTTAAGCATCTGCGAGAAATGTCTGGTTGGATCCTTTGGTCATTCTCCAACTGGGTTGCTTTTTTTTTTTACTGCTGTTTGAATCTTTATATATTTGGGACATTAACTCCATATCTGATGTACTGTCTGAAGACACCCCATTCTGTCCTCCATTCGTCATCTTCGTCACAAGTATTCTTGTTTGTCTGTGTTTGTTTTTGTTGCCTGCGTCTTTGCATTGCCCCTGGTGAAGAGCTTTCCTGTTACATTCTCTTGTAAACGTGCCGCAGTTTCATGTCACAAGCATTTAATTCCTTTTGAGTTGACTGTTTTTAATGTGGCACAAAACAAGGGCCCTCTTTTATTCCTCCGCCTATCGATACTTTTTTATTACCATTTAGTGAACAGATTGGCACTTCCTCAATGTTTTTATTTGGCATCCTTGTCCAAAATAAATTGACCATATAGGCATGGTTCATTTCTCAGCCATTTTCCTTTTTTTCTTTAATTGCAAATAGATGTTTTTCATACAATATATTCTAATTATGGTTTCCTCTCCCCCAGCTCCTCCAAGATTCCACTCACCTTCCCTTCTATTGGAATCCACATTTTTTCTGTCTCTTGTTAGAAAACAAAGCATCTAAAAAATAAGAAGAAAATAAAATAAGAAAAACAAAAACAAAGAAGCCAAAGTAGGAGAAAACAAACAAACAGAAGAAAAAGAGCCAAAGAAAAAGCATAAGATACATATGCAGACAGGCACATATGTTCATACAGAAAAGAATCCCCTAAGACACAAAACTAGAAGCCATAAATATATAATGTATAGAAAAAGAACCTATAAGGTAAAATAATACTACTACTGATAATAATAGTAAGTTTCTTAACTGTCTGGGCCCTTTTTCTTTTCCACTGGTTGATAAAGCCTATTCTTATGCCAGGATCATTCTGTTGTGATTACTTTTTTTACTTTTAATTTTTACTTTTTGAGACAGGATTTCTCCATATAACTGTGGCTGTCCTGGTACTCATTTTGTAGACAGGGCTGGCCTCGAACTCATAGAGATCCGCCTGCGTCTGCCTCCCAAAGTGCTGAAATTACAGGTGTGCGCCACCGCGCCCTGCCTGTTGTGATTTTATCTGAAAATCAGTATCAAGAAAGACTCTAGCTCTGCTCCTGCTGCTCGTGAAAACAGCATAGTAGTGTTTTGTGATTCCATAGTAGTAATGGGACTGCTTTACTGTTTGCACCAAGAGGGATCTAGGTAATCTCCTATGGGCTCAGGGAACCCCACAGAAGAGGAAGTGGAAAGAGTGTAAGAGCCAAAGGGAATGGAGGACACCAAGAAAACAAGGCCCTCTAAATCAACGTGACTAAAGCTCGTGTGAACTCACAGAGACTGAAGTAGCAAGCACAGCACCTGCACAGGTCTGCACCAGGTCCTCTGTGCATATGTCATGACTTCCAGTTTGGTGTTTTTAATGGGACCCCAGAGTGTGTAAATGAGAGGATCTCTGAGTCTTGTGCCTACACTTGGGCTCTTTTCTTTCTATTTGTTTTGTCCAATTCCAGCGTGTTAGTTTTTGTTTTATCTTATTATATGTTATATTATGTTATTTTATTATTCTCTAAAAGCCATCTTTTTATCTTAGAAAACAATTAAAAATATAATTGGATAGGTAGCAGAATGGATGTGATCTGAAAGGAAAGGAGGGAAATAATGGGGACTAACACATTAATCAGGGGTAAGGTCGGGTAGAAGAGGCATTGTGGGTATGTTTGTTTAAAATGGAAGTTTCCGCACCAGATGTGTAAAGTGGGGACATGACTGTTCCAAGGTATGGCTGAGGAGAGGGTTTTTATTGTAGATATGAGGGACTACGGGCATCTGGAAGAGTGCAGAGCAGGGAGAGAAAGTAGCAGACTAAACATTGCCAGGACACTGACTGGGGCCTTGACAGAGGTGGAGGGGGGGGGAGGAGTGAGAGAGAAAGAGAGGAAGATGAGAGAGAAAGAGAGGGTGCTGCAAAGAGCAAAGAAAGCACACCAGCTGAAATGGCGAGATTATACAGGAAGGAGAGGCTGGTGGAAGGGAGGCCTGTGAGCTGGAGAAGTTTAGGGTATGGACAGGGGGAGAAGAGCAGAGCCAGGATGCCAACATGGACTGTGTAACAGGTATTTGCCATCCTTTGAGAGCCTGGAGGCCAGCATGCACTTTGGTAAAGCTAACAGGCACCAAAGTGAATTTACTTTTGGACCTTACAATGTTAACCAAAACAGAGAGTGGATGAAAAGCCTATAGAATCACACTAGTTAGCATGATCTTGAGCTAATTTTAGATCACATATTTTTTTCAAAGTATGGAATTTTAGGTTTTTTGACCTTTGCTGTTTGTTTTTGAGAAAGACAGAGAGAAAGGCAGCATATGAAATTTGGTAGGTGAAGAGAATCTGGGAAGAGCTGGAGCTGGGAAAAGAATTTGATCAAAATATACTGTATGTAGAAACACTTTTCAATAAAAAAAGTTTGAATAAAAAATTTAAAAAGGACTTTGGGATTCTGATAGAAATTACATACGTCTATAAATCACTGGGTAATGCAGACAATTGGACTATATGAATTCTTCTATTTTGTAAACACTGAATCATTTTTCAGCTATATATTCAATTTCTTTCATTAATATTTCATGGTTTTCTATTACATATTTTTCAGCTCATACTTAACCCAAAACATTTTATTTCTGTAGTTGTTATAAATGAGATGGTTCTCGGGGTTATTTTTCAGAACATTCACTGCTAGTGTGGAAAAAAAAATCAATGTAACCCCCTTTTTCATCATTCATGGGGCCTAAATCCTGGGCCTCACATATGCTAGGCAAGCCCTGTATTACAGATCCACATCATTAGCCGCAAACCGCTGGCTTTTGTGGCTTATTTGTATACTACAACTTGGCTGTACCTATGAATTTCAGGCTTTCTGGTGGAATCTTTAGAGTTTTCTACATATGTCATTATGACAGCAAAAAAGCAACAAATTCTCTGTCTGCTTTCCTATTTGTGCACCTTCAATTTCTTCTCTTTCCATGCATGGACTATCAGAAACTCATCTTGATTACACATGAATGCAGCCCCCAAATGGAACATTAGGCTTTCAGGAAGGCATTGCGGTCCCTGAAAGACATCAGAGGAGTCATAGGAAGTCAGAACCTCTGGGAAGTGAATGCATCACGGTTTAGAATAGGAAAAAAGACAGCTTCCCAAGCCCTGGTAGGCTGGTGTTAGGAGTGAACGAACACTGAGTGAGCGCTCGCAGTTTCTGGAGCCTCAGAGGACGTTTTCGCGCGGGCCACAGGATCTGATTATCAAGAACTGTGACGTTGGCAGCGGGGACGCCCCTGCCTACTCATGACGCAGAGACAGCGGATCGCCCCACAGCAAACTGCCTTCCCAGAGTCTCAGTGGCTTGCTGAAGTGGACTGGGAGCGTCAGTCAACATGGCCAGTTGTTCACAGTGACACCATGTGGCTACAAGAGGAAATGACACTATCGGAGCACCTCACGTTCCTGTGGCAGGGGGCTGCCCACGGATCTCTTCCCTGCACGACATCCGAGAGTTTGCTTGGATTATTTTGAAGAGTTGTTGTTGTTGTTATTGTTGGTTGTTGTAAGAGTGAAAAAGAATCAATAGAGCTATAATTTTCCTGGGTATAAATAACGATTTAGGCTGGAATTGTTCACAGAAAGAGAAGGGCTCTGGGTTCAGGTTGTTGCTGCTGCCGTTGTAAATGCCTGTAATCATTTTTGAGGAAATGCTAATTCCTGTAAAAAAAATTTTGAGGAGGAAAATTTTGGCAATGCTCTGGAACTAAACTAAGTAGGCTGGAAACCTTCCCTGCTGTTCTGGCCAGTGTGGAAGTTGAGGCCTGGTGTGTCCTGTCTAACCCAGAATACTTGTCCTGGATCTCACCAGTCCGTGAACTCTGGAACCCAATTGCCATGCACACCACTGGCTCAAAACCTCAGGACGTGCCAAGGCTGGGGACAGAACTGTGCAGCCTTTTGATATGCGGGCACTGCCGTGCTGATATCAGTCAGAACTCACACAAAACAGACATGTCTGAATTTAGTTCTACATATATCTATTTGTGAATCACATTACTGCAAGGGAAACTCAGTTTTAACCTCATAAATGTGTTTATCATTACAGCATCATAAATGCTTTTCTTTTATACCCTATTTTTCCCTTAAACTGTTTATAAAGCTTACTTTTATTGAAATTCCACCAAAGAGTAAAGGACTTTAAACCTACGATGAAAAAAATATTGAGGGAACATCCAGTAAAAGAAATGCTTTACAGGAAAGTGCCCAGCATTTCTGCTGGGTTTCAAACGGTACAGCTCCTCTAAATACTCTCCAATAAAAGCCGGGTAGGATGCTTTATTAAAAAAAAAAAAAAATGGTATTGTAGGCATGTTTAATTGTTGGGATTCAGACCCAAGGCGAGAGGCTGAGACACATATCTAACTTACCAAAGCAGACCTTGTCTCCAGGTTCTCCCAGCGTCCCTTGGTCCATACCTATCACAGGGCATCACTGGCAGACTCCGCCCTCTGCCCCCGTGAACTTCCCAGCTCAAGGGCTGGGCTTCCCTTCCCCTAGAAGCGCTTCCCTATGTAATCCAGACATTTTAGTTCTCTCTCTCCACTTCCTCTCTCCTCTCTCTCTGCACGCTCACCCCCACACACTTTTCTGTCTCCCTCTGCAAGGGAACTTCACTGATGCCCCCTCGTGTGAGGTCAGTGAACCCACTTGAGAGCAGGCCCCCAATAAACCTGCATTTATATACTCTAATTGGGCTTAAATTGGCTTATCGTCGGTGGAGATAGCCCATCATTAATGAGTATTATATCTTCAAGATACTGTTGAAAAAAATTAAAATGGATATATTTGCAATTTAACCTTGTGTTTCTTTCAAACTATTTTAGAAAGAAATTTTAGTATTAAAAAAAAACATTTTTAACCAAAAAAAGAAAAAGAAAAAAAGAAAGGCTGCTTTATTTAAGTAATATATCTGCTACAGTGGACAGAGATGCATCTTAAGTGGGGATCTGAAGTTAAGATGAAATTGCAGTAAGATGCTGAACAACCAGCATCCCCTGGTAGCCAGGCACGGCGTGCAGGCTGATTCTTGCTGTGGAGGTCAGTTTCTGTGAGCCAGCTCCCTTGACTTCAGGATGAGTTCCATGTCAGGGACTGACCTATGAGCAATCAGCAACCCGCCAGGGAAAGCCGGGGCTCTGCTGGAAGTGATGCTCAGTAATACTGTCACCAAATAGCATCAGCAGTAAATGTTGGAGACCTGGGAAGCGGTGTGAGACCGTACAGTGGAGAACTGCGGGTACCCTGGGACTAACAGGCTCTCGCCAGCTCCAGATCAGCTATCTGAATGAAGAGCCACATTCTTCAGGCAGAAAAGATTGTATCGTAAAATATTTAAACAGGTGTTAGGATTCAGACCTGAGACAAGCGGCTAAGGTCCCTTTTCAAGTAAAGCAGACCTGGCCTCCAGGTTCTCCCAGGGTCCCTCAGTGCCTACCTGTTACAGGGCTAAGTATACCCTGCCCTCTCCCCTGAACCTTCCAGCCCAGGAGCAGGGCTTCTTCTCCCCTCCAGAGGCTCTTCACTGTATAATCCAGACATTTGGTTCCCCCTCCCTCTCTCTCTGCTTTCCTTCTCCCCTCTCTCTCTTTCCCTTCCTCTCTCTCTCTCTCTCTTTGTCTCTCTCCCTACTCCATGTTTTTCTGTCTGCCTCGGCATAGACTTCACTGACCCCCTCCTGTGAGGTCGGTGAACCCACCCAAGAGCTGTCCCCAATAAGCCTGCATTTATGTACCTAATTTGGCTTGAGTTGGCTCATTTGTTGAATACCGATCAACAAGAAAAGGGGATGGGAGCTAAGTAAGGTCACTTTTCAGTTTTGATATGAAGAAACTAACAACAGTTTTGAAGCTCATGCTCCGCTAAGTGCAATGATGGCTTTGGTTAACATAAGCAAGGTCATTCACAACTTTAGAAGAGAAAACCAGGAACTACCTTAATGTCACAGTGGGTAAGACAGGGAATTTTCCATACTTCTCTATTTTGAGAGCCTACAACCCCAAGTTGAGTGTAAGAAAACATTATATGATCCACATAAAAACCACCTTCAAATTCCTGGTCCATACCTCTCAGCCCATAAACACAAACCTGACAATTAAATGAACCAATGGGGAGTGCTGTCATTATGACGCAACTGTTCAAATGAGTTTTTCCTCCCTTTCTTGAGTTCAGGTTTAGCAAGGAACCAGCCAAGAGAAGCATTCTGTTTGCCCAACTGAAAGTCACCCTAGACCTTTCTTATCTCCCACTAGGCAGAGGTACCATGTGCACAATCCCCCATGTGCTATTTGAGGGGAACACATGTAGAGACAGGGTTGCCAGATAAACAATATGGTGGAAGAGACTTTATTACTCTGAAGAAATTACTCACTGTTTCCCCGAAATTCAGACTTAACTGTGTGCCCTGGGTTTTGTTTGCTGAACCATTGTCCTTGAGAGAGCAGCAGAAGAGAGAGCTTGTGGCAGAGGGACACTTACAATGGCCATAACTGCTCAACTTGGCCCCTTTGTGGAGTGCTGTTCAAGACCCTCCTGACACTGAAGAGGGTCCGACGCTGAGAGCCTGTGTAATGGACTCTCTGTGGAGGGTAGGGAGGAAAATGAGAAACTCCAAAGGGCTCCAAAAGAATTTACCGACATGTAGTTCTTGCCCAAGAGCTATTATTTAAGTATCCTTGCCTGATAGAAAGGCACAAGAGCAGGAAATAGATTTAGGAGGCTTTCCCTGCAGCAAAAATAAGAGAGAGAGAGAGAGAGAGAGAGAGAGAGAGAGAAAGAGAGAGAGTAAAGGAGCAAGATACATAAGTAACAATCCACTCCCAGAATTGTTCCTGCCTAAGGGGAGGGTAGTGGAAAAATTTTCCTGTGGTACCTGTCCCCTGTTAGACAAGGGCTCTCCTAGAGCATAACCCCTGCCTGGGCTATAATCTTCTGACCAGACTTGTAGGCCTCTTCATGTATAAAAGGCACTTGGTAGAAAGCTCAAAGAACCCCTTTGCTTTAAGTGGGATGCTTTAAGTGTGGGAAGGCAGGGGCTGTGCCTGATAGCACCTGGTTGTGTGCCTGGCCTCACCCTGAACTGTCAAATCTAAGTTGACCTCTGGGTGAGCAAAAGGATGTGATGTGGAACATTCTGGGTACCCACGCAAAGGCAGATAATCAAGATGAAGAGGCAAACAAGTGAAGTCAACGTAAGTGCCCATCAATTGAAAAACAGATTAAGGAAATAGGAGTGCACGTATGTATAGAACAGATACTGTTCATCAGACTTAACAAAAAAGAAAGAAACCTGATCATTCGCACAGAATGAGTTAACCAGGAGGACCCTAAACTAATAGTCCAGGATACTAGATTAATATACTAATGCCATACTAACAGCACGGAATGACAAATGTCATGTGATCCCACATTCACCCAGAATCCAAAGGGGTGAATAGAAGGGTAAATACCAGAGATGAAATATGGACAGTGCAGTGGAAATGGAGAAGTGTCAGTCAAAGGGTACAAAGATGTATTCATATAGTAAGGACAAGTCTAAAGACATATTCTATAGCATGGTAGGGTTTTATGGCTGTGATAAGCACTATCACCAAAAGCAACTTGGTAACAACGAGTTTATTTACTTACACCACCACATCACAGTCCATCATTAAAGGAAGTCGGGGCTAGAACCTTCGACAGGAACCTGGAATCAGGATTTGGAGCAGAAGCCACGGGGGAACACTGTTTCCTGGCTTGCTCCACATGATTTGCTCAGCCTCCCTTATTATACGACTCAGAAGGAACTGTTTAGGGGGTGATACCATGCACAGTGTACTGTGCCCTTTCACATCAATAGTTAATCAAGAAAATGCCCCAAGAGTTGCCTGTAGGCAATATGGATGGAGGCTTTTCCTTAATTGGGTTCTTCTTCTCAGATGATGCTAGCTTGTGTCAAGTTGGAAAAAAAAAAAAAACTAGCCAGTACAACTGACCTTGGTCAACATGAACACATCACTGTGCAGCTATAACCTTTCCTTTCTCATTTGTCCCCAAGATATCATGTTAATATTAATATCTCATTATAAAGCACATTCCAAGCTTTAAAAATTCCAGAATCCTCTTTGCCTCTCTGAATGGGGATTGAGCATCTGAAGGCAAAGAAGATGGACATTAGAAGAGGGAGAAAACAGGGAACAGGACAGGAGCCTACCACAGAGGGCCTCTGAAAGACTCTACCTTGCAAGGTACCAAAGCAGGCGCTGAGACTTATAGCCAAACTTTGGGCAGAGTGCAGGGAATCTTATGAAAGAAGTGGGAGATAGAAAGACCTGGAGAGGACAGGAGCTCCAAAAGGAGAGCAACAGAACCAAAATCTGGCCACAGGGATCTTTTCTGAGACTGATACTCCAACCAAGGACTATTCATGGAGATAACCTTGAACCCCTGCACAGATGTAGTCCATGGCAGTTCAGTGTCCAAGTGGGTTCCATAGTAATGGGAACAGGACTGTCTCTGACATGAACTGATTGGCCTGCTCTTTGATCACCTCCCCCTGAGGCGGGAGCAGCCTTACCAGGCCACAGAGGAAGACAATGCAGCCCCTACTGATGAGACCTGATAGACTCAGATAAGAAGGAAGGAGAGGAAGACCTCCCCTATCAGTGGACTTGGGGAGGGGCATGGGAGGAGATGAGAGAGGGAGGGTGGCGTTGGGAGGGAATGAGGAAGGAGTCTACAGCTGGGATACAAAGTGAATAAACTGTAATTAATATAAAAAATTAAAAAAAAAGAATATAGGTCCTTCTCCTCAGAGGTTGGGTAATCCCACAGAAGAGGGGTTGGAAAGACTGTAGCAGTCAGAGGGATGGAGGACACCAGGAGAACACGGCCCACTGAATCAACTAAGCAGGGCACATATGGGTTCACAAAGACTGAATTGGCAAACATGAGGCCTGCAGGGGTCTGCACCAGGTCCTCTGCATATATATTGTGGCTGTTAGCTTGGTGTTTCTGTGGGACTCCTAACTGCTGGAGCATATGTGCCTCTGACTCTTTTGCCTGCTCTTGGAACTCTTTTCCTCATGTTGGGTTGCCTTATCCAGCCTCAGTGTGATGATCTTTGCCCTGTCATATTGTATTTTATTTTATCATGTTTGTTTGTTGTCTCTTGGAGGCCTGCTTTTTTTCTGAAGGGAGATAGAGATTGAGTGGATCCAGGGAAGAGCAGGGGTGGGAGAGAGCTGGGAGCAGCAGAAACTGTGACTGGAATGTATCATATGAGAGAAGAATCTATTTCTAATTAAAAAAAAAAGTTCTATCTCTCCAAAATTCCAACTGTGGAAAATCAAATAGATAGATAGAGACATACATACATACATACATACATACATACATACATACATACATACATACATACATAGATGGGAAGAGTCAGTACATCATTACAATCAGATAAAAGCAAAACAAAAGCTTAATCATGTAAAAATTTAGTACTTGATTCCTGGAACCTACCCATGATCCTCTGTGCTCCACAGGGCCTTGGCAGCGCCATTTCTCTGGCTCAACTTTCAGAGCACATGCAGCTTGTCTCCTACGGGCAGGGTGGCCCTGCTGCAACTGGTAGCCATTCCATGGTACTGACATCTCCAAAATGTTGTTTCTCTGCTGCAACTGGGCTGCACCCTCACCAACAGCCTCTTTGCAGCCTTCTTCCTGGACTCTGACCCAGCCACAGGGTGCCAGTCCTCATTCTAATCCATGACCCCTTCAATTCTGGGGCTTCTAGTGCAACTGCGCGTACACCTTCACCAATGGCCTCTCCTGGTCTTTCATGGTGCCAAGCCTCCCTTGCTCTCCATGACCCCTTCCTATCTTTCCCATTACCAGATTTGGCTGCCAGCAGGAGGTACAGCCTTGGCTCCCTCTGGACACAGCTTCTGCACATTGACAATGAGGAAACACTTGCTAGAAGATTTCACCTCAGTGATGCTGGTCTCCTCTTAACCACAGCTGATTCTTCAGCCCCAATTGACCAGAGCCACAGATTCCTAACTCAAAATATCCAACAACCCCAAATCAGTCCCTAGGAGACTCTCAAACTTCCCTCTGAAATTTCACAAGCAAATTTCGTCTGCATGGCTCTCAGCAGTCTTTTCTTCCAACCTCCCATACAACAGTCTACTGAGCTCTGAACACTCAAAGGCTTTTCCAGTCCAAAGCTTAAATGCACTACAATCCTCCCAAAAGCATGTGGTGGGGTCTCTCAGCACTAGTCCATGACCTGGTGCCAATTTCCTTAGTTAGGGTTTCTATCTCTATGACCAAAAGTAACTTAAAGAGGAGAGGGTTTATTTGGGTTACACTTTCATATCGCAGTCCTTTGTTGAAGGAAGTCAAGGTAGGAACCTGGAGCCAAGCAGAGGTCATGGAGAAATATTCTTGCTGGCTTGCTCCTTATGTCTTGCTCAGCCGTCCCAGCGATGGCAGTTCCTCCCACGGGCAGGGGGCATATGGAGTCTGGATGAAGATGTCTTCTCTATTGAGGTTCCTCCTCTCAAATGACTCTGCCTTATGTCAAACTGACAAACAAAACAAAAGAAAAAGACAAAACAGCACAGTAACTAATAATGTATTATACTTTCAAAAATGTCAAATGTAGACTTTAAACATTTTTACCAGAAAACAACGTAAGTATATTGCTTGACAGGTAAAATCCCTTGCTGACAACCCTGACAACCTGATTTCAATCCCAAGGCGCTGTGTAGTGGTAAGGAAAGAATTAACCTCCTCTGACTCCACACAAATGCCATGGCATGAGTGCATACATGCACATGCAAATAAATAAACAACTATTAAAAAGGTTTTTAAAAATAATGTTAAGTGATACATATTTTAGTGTGATGTACATTTCAGAATATAAACATATATTGACATGTAATATTATCCGACATAAATGTACGCAATTCTTGTTCAATTATGCCTCATTGTACCTGGAAAAAAAAATCAACAAAATAAAAATAAACCACCTAACAACTGAGAAATAGATCAACAGTATGTGGTGTCTGCGTGAAATGAATTTTTCAACAATAGGAAAGAATTACTTACAGCACTATGCTATAACAGACATGAACCTCAAGCCACTGTAATAAAGGAAAGAGTTAACAGGACCACACATTGTCTGAACGTGATATGTTATCTCTATATATACACTTCCCTATTCTGAACATCAGTGGTTGTTAGAGTTGAGGGGGCTGCAGTTCCAAGGAAAATAAGGTATGGTGCCTGTCTGCTAGCGGGGTCAGAGATAATTAAAGTAGATTGTATTGTATGTAAATTCTATCTCTGTAGATATGTTTAAGTGGAAGGTAACAATGATGTCAGAAGATCAAAAAGGCAAATATTAGTATGGACTATTTGTTTTGTTTTTTTCTTTTTTTTTTTTTAAAGAAATCCTGAGTTTCTATGGTATTCAAATGACCATCAATAAAATTATGAAGAAAACACACAATAAAATGTGTCATTCTATAAGATAACCTAAGTATTTTTGGTGTGTTCGATAGAGGCCTGAGAAACAAAGAGAGGTTAACAGCACCCTCTCTCCAGCATAGGCTTTTCTAAAATGAAGGCACACAATCAAGTTGGTTAAAATTAAAGTCTTAATTGTTCAGCCCTTGGCTATTTTTTTTAAAGACTCATATGCATACATCAAAGGTTGAAATCTTGAAAGAATACCAAACAAATACCTTGCCAAAGAATTGTTCTAAACAGAATAAAATCCTACCCTTTTCAGATAAATAAATAATTTCTTTATCATTGTAGAGTCTTTATTGAAGAAGAGCTTAGGATATTAAGAAGCTCCTAACATTTTAACTGTCATTCTGCTGTCTCAAAAATGATCACCACCCAAAGACTTCATCTTGTAAGATGAGGTTCTGAGGTGGGCTCTTGCTCATTCTCACAAGCTAGAAACAACCGAGACATCACTGTTCAATGAACATCTGGACAACAGCCAAGAGAAGCTGACATTTCCACAAAGCTTACAATACAGTATTTAACTCACCAGGGAGATTTAAGGTAGCATAATCCATCCGTCCCAAAATTGTGATAGCAAACTTGTCAGGGAAAAGCATAGTCTTCCCTAAGAAACAAACACCTACTGACAATGGTGTGTGTCTATGTATCTGTGTGTGTGTGTTTGTCAGGTCTCATGTCAACATGGAGAAAGAATTACTCTTGACTGATTTGGTTACCATGTGTAAATCAGCTCCTTGCTACTTTTCAGGGGGACAATTTCCAAAGTCTTCAAGCCAAATGAATGAACGATTTAGTAGAAGGAAGCCATTTTCTTTTATTTATTTATTTTATTAATTACAGTTTATTTACTTTGTAACCCAGCTGTAGTCTCCTCTCTCATTCCCTCCCAATCCCACCTTTCCTCCCTCATCTCCTCCCATGTCCCTTCCCAAGTCCACTGATAGGGGAGGTCCTCCTCTCCTTCCATCTGAACCTAGCCTATCAGGTCTCTTCAAGACTGGCTGCACTGTCTTCCTCTGTGGCCTGGTAAGGCTGTTCCCCCTCAGAGGGAAATGATCAAAGAGCCAGACCTTGAGTTCATGTCAGAGACAGTCACTGTTCCCCTTACTAGGGAACCTACTTGGACACTGAGCTGCCATGGGCTACATCTGTGCAGGGGTTCTAGGTTATCTCCATGCATGCTCTTTGTTTGGAGTATCAGTCTCACTCTGCCCAAAGTTTAGCTATGAGTCTCAGCCTCTGCTCTGATACCCTGGAAGCAGTTTTAAATGTGTGTATATAATATATATGCGTATCTACAATATACAGATTTATTTATATATTATTAATGACAGATTTTATGTACTTCTTTATGATTATTTTGCATTTTATCTATATGCTGTAATTTTATGCATAACCTCTATAAATCATATATAGGTATATGTATGTATGAAGATGTATGTATACATATAAAGATATATGTTTCTCCAAAACATCCTGGGTAGATCTTGAGTGCAGAAAAAGCTACTGTATCTAAGTTGGCCGTGTCTCCCCACATACAAAATTTCTCTGAAAATTTCTCACAACCCTCCCCTCAGCTCTCCACCACACATTCTCTCTAGTAGATGGGAGGAAAAGACACAGTATCCTCTTGGTTATCTGAGATGTAAAATAAATGTTATGGAAAGCAACAAAATAAAAATTAATCAGAGGATTGTCTCCTCATAATTTTATACTGGGAATTCTATCTAAAGCATAGTTTTGCTCAAACACAGAAGTCTGGAGGTCTCCATGGGGAGTGTTCTACTTTTCAGTAAGAGCAGCTCTCACACCTGGCTCAAATGCTGTGAAAAGCCACACACTCTTGAACACAGTTTTAACATCTCTAATTAGCGCCCTTCTGAGACTCAACCAAAGGGAAGTGCTCACACTCAAGCAGTCTACAGAAAAGCACTGATTGGATTCAAAACTAGGCAATAATTGGCTTTTACCTCCCTTGGAGGTGTCAGGTAGACAATGGGTGCCCCCAGCATCCTTCATTAGCAAGTGTGAACAGTGCCCCAGCGCCTGAGTCTTTGAGGAGAAGCCAGCTTAGCTCTATGCCAAGCAGCAGCTGTGAAGTAGCTGTGACTCAGCCATCAACAGAGCCTCTCACATCTGCTGCTGAAACACCTTCAGGCTCTCTTTACCGGTTCTGGTCAGCAGCTCAGAGCAAAGGCTATGAAACTTGAAATTACATGAAGGAGGGAAAGTCCTTCCACCTGCAACTTTGAAGTTTTTTGGCCTCCAGACCTCTTAGGATGAACTCGGAAACCTACTGCTCAGAGAGAGGTTCTGCTCTGGATAATTTTGAGAAGGAAATAGTTATTAAGCCTCTAAATGGCAGGGTAATCTTAAAATAAACATAGAAACAGGTCAGCTAGAGTGTGTGGTAAAATGAAAGAAGGTGGTTGTTTTTATACACCAAGATGCTAGGGAATTTTTCTTTAGTAACTGGACAATATTGTCTACGAGGAAATATTTTGGGCAAAGTTTTTAAGCAGAGGAAAGGAAAGGATTCTAAATATTTTAACATTGCATGTGGGAATTTCTGGGAAAATGAGTCACCTAGCCCTTTCAGTTGAGGGAGAAGAAAGTTTGTTATGCCAATTGGCTAGTCCTGGAGCATTTCCTGAAGGTCGCAGGTTCAGTAGTCTTTTGCATTCCAGAAGCAGAAGTAGGCAAAAAGAACAAAGTCAGAAGCTTTACATGTAGCAGTAAACAGCAGTTGCTGGGCAGGGTTAAAATTCAGTTGTTCCACCTCCCCAGTGCCTAGAGTTCTTGGAGATATTGCAAGGTGGGGGTGGGAGAGTCGGACAGAACTATCTCAGTACTGGGAACTTCCAGTGTTTTAACATGTGGTGATTTGGGGAATTTCGACCATATGATCACATTAGCTTTACATTTTTTAACTAGTTTTTCCTAAAACCATTGTTGTTAGTATTTTGGAACACAACCTGCTTTTGGGTTGCCTAGCAATGTATGATGTCATCATGTGTCGCCAGCCAGGTGGCCACACCTGGAAGGCATGGTTACCTTCCCCCTTATAGGGACGACCCTGACATGTGGTCTCTCTCTTACTTTCTCACTCTCTCTTACTCTTTTTCTCTCTCTCTCTCTTTCTCTCTCTCTGTGCCCCATTCCCCTTTCTTTCTCTCTCCCCACCATGTCCTGTTTCCCTTCCCTCCGGCATAGAAGATCGGTTGACCCCAGCCTCATCTTTCTTTTAATAATAACTAACAATTGTGAGAAATTGTTAAAGTGAACATAAAATATTGCAATGTTGTTTGCTCTGTTTTAATCCTGGCATTGCTTTTCTGGGTGTTTCTTTATAAACCTAAAGTCTTGCCAGGCATTGTAGCACATGCCTTTAATCCAGCCTTTACTCAGCACATGCCTTTACTCAGAAAGTAAAGGCAGTTGAATGGAACTCTGAGTTCGAGGCCAGCCTGGTCTATAGAATTGAGTTCCAGGATTGCCACGACTACACAGAGAAACCTGTCTCAAAAAAAAACAAAAAAACAAAACCTGAAGTCTTTTTGGTCTTCTCATTTCTTGTTGAGAACATCAATTCTAGTTTGTGGGTCCTTTGTTCCAGAGATGGTGACTCTTTGTAAGAGCCTGGGACTCAAGGGTGTAGACTTAAAAGTGTTCTCAAACTTCTAGAGAAGGCTTCTACGCAAGCAAGTGATTTGCATTTCCAATGCCAGAGAAGCACATTTCCCCTGACTTCCCAGCAATGATGGCCTCCTCACTGACTCTTCCTCATTCAAGGGAACTGTCTCTCCAGTCTTCTGATGTAAATCTGGTTTTGCACTCTCCAATTAAGAGCAAGGGTGTATTAAGGTAATCTGTTAAGCAACCTATATTAGTCTACAAAGAATGGATGATGGGAAGAGATGAGGGGCCATCAGTGTGATGGGGTGTGCTTTAGAATGACTGCAGAGGGCTAATCTGTCTGAGGATTCAACCTCCCTGCGAAAGGCCAACTCCTGGGGCTGTCACAGGTAGTGTTTGCAGGAGCATCCTAGCCGGCTTAAGTAGGACACAGACTAATTAGAGTCCTAAGAGCAATAACCAAGCACTCCAGAATTAAACAATACCTGTAAAGGGAGACACGAGAGAGAACAGTCTCTCTAGTAGGAAAATGGAATTAAGTCCTTGACAAGGGAAGATTTTTTAATAACAGGAGAAAATTATTCAAAGGCCTCGGGAAATTGGAAGATCCTAATTGGGAAGGAAGACCCAAGCTCTAGGGAAAGTCAGGCTGAAGGGTGTGTGTGACTTGGGAAAATTCTTTGTAACCAGCTGAAGAAATCATTCCTAAGTCTGAAGACACTGGTACCCTCAAAGCAAGTTCTCCCACAGGGGCAACAGGGGTTCTGAAAAAATACAGGTCAAAATACCTTAGCCACAAGATAAGACTTAGAGGTTCAAATCTGGTCAAATTTTAAAAAGGAAATCTGGTACATAATCAAAAAGCATTATTTAACCTCCTGGTGGTATCCGGAGCAATACACTATTAATCTTCCTTAGGCAAAACGCATCAAGATTCACACCAAGTGACATAAGTAAGCAATGCCTATAAATAGACTCATAGCATTTCAAATTGTACTATGGCAAAAAGGATTCCTTTTTTTTTTTTTTTTTCTTAGAAATTTCAGAGATGTGATAAAAGAGGACCAGCAAAATGGCTCAGTGGATATAAAGCTGCCAGGCCTGGTGAAATAAGTTGTCATCAGAAGTCCACGTGTATGCTATGGCGCCCACATGTGAATGTGTACATGTGTGTGTCCCTGTGTGTACACACATACAATATGTGCATCAAATGATAGATGAATATATTTTTTTTTAAATGTAACTAACAGGCTATGGACCTCTACGTTTTCTGCATGTCTTTTTTTACCGATGAAGACAGAGTCGTGACTGTGTCTTCCCCAGCACGGGGATCGTGACTGAAGCTTAGAAAAAATATATTGAATTTAAATGAATAATTATCTATGAACCTTTCTTCCATTTACAAGTAGCACTACCCCAAAACAGTATATTCAGGGAAGGCCAAACTCCAAGGACAGAGCTATGCTATTCAACTGTATTATGAGCCCCGTTGAATCCAAGGAGTTAAAAACACAATAGTAGCAGTAGTAATAAAAATTTTATTATTTCAGTGCTGAAGAAGAAACACAGAGCCTCCCACATGCTAAGCAAGCATTACTAAGTTTTGCCCTCCAGCACAAAGAATCTTTCATGCTTAATTTTAACACAGTCTTTATTATTCAAGATGCATCCGTTGTTTAAGCCTCTTAAAGATGATGAGAGCAAAAAATTAGATTTTTGCAATTTTATCCTGTTTGGGGATTTGGTGGTAATGTTCTGTAAAGCCCTGAACAAGATTTGGCAAATGAGGAGATGATCCATCTGGAAAAATCAGTCCCTATAATTACTCATTCTCGTCTCCAAATTCACTGACAACGTTAATACTAAAGATAGAGGAATAGAGATTGTATGAACACACATTTATACACCATGGTAGATGCCGTCCAACCCCAGTTTCTTCCCTCTGTTCTGTTTCCATGCTATGACCTCATTTGAACAGCCACAACTATGTTCCCACCCATCACTGCCAACAGGATCACCACGGGTCCCAAGGACATTGCTGTCCCTTTAGCTCCACTTGATATGCCCTGTTGAGTCAGGTTGTTCTCTGGGTTTCAAGTCCTTTAGCATATGGGACAAGGTCATCCCTCCCCCACAATAGTACAGGCAGTGGAATTAGTCTCCACTCCATGAAGAATGCTGTACAGTTTTAAAGCAAGGAAGAAAACATGAGTTTCAAGTTAAATACCCAAAGTGACAAGGACGCCAAGAAAGGCAGCCACAAATAGAACATCAGCAAACACACAAGGCCACTTGGATATTTCTCTTTGTTAGCACCAAGGTCCTTTGATGTATGGGGCCTGACTGATCTACAATAACCAATATAAAGAAATTTAAGTCTAGAGAACAAGCAAATGACTCTGATGAAAGCACCATTCATATAGTTTTCCAAAGTTGCCTCAAGGTTGCTTGACTTAATTAAATGTCACAAGTGTTATTTTTTTAGTTCTACTTAAAGTTATTGTGTAGATGACATTTGCATAGAGTTTTTAATTTGAACTAAATTAGTAAGAGAAATTAAGGCTAGAAGCTAGGTTTTTGATTTTACAGGAATACCCTCTTTAGAAATGCAAATTGCTTTCAAATCAAATTGTCACACCATATATATTTTGCACCCTTCCTACAATACCATTTAGATAAGTAATGAAGACACAATCCCCTAACCTCACACTAGCCAGAACCCTGAACTTTCCCCCCTTTAGCAACAGGCAATCCCATTGTAGTTAACTGGGGGGAGATGGAAGTCTAGAAAGGGCTAGCAGGAAGACCATGACCACCTTCTACAGGATGTTGGGCTCCAAGAAAACAAATATACAGCAAGTTTTCTCCAGAAGGTACAACAGAAATCAGAAAAGACAGTATCAGAAGACAGTCTACATCTGAGCAGAGTGACATACACACAGTCACGGAACAAAGTGCCCAGATCCCCTGTCAAAGAGTGGCAAACTATAGGCTTTCCTCAAGTTGTGGGACCCAAATGTTAGATGGGTCCTAGAAATATTCCTGACAAGAATATGTCATAGCCCTTGCCTTGATAAAACTCAAAAGCCAATACCCAAACAAGAATGCACAGGCTTTGCAACTCCAGTCAAAACACAAGCCTCGCCGTTAGGGCTACTACCCAAGGCTAGCAGGAGATTCATGCTGAGTACATTGGCATGTGGATGGATTCCTTAAAATCAGTTCTGATTGTCAGTGTTGCTGGTGTTAGGCTGTCAAGGAGCTCTTGGCTGATGAGAACTGTGGAAACAGAACCAGCTAAATTCTGTCCCAGCAACCGTGGTTCCATCAGTCATCTTCACAGCACTGTAACTTTCTCCTTGCTCGCTCTTCACCCACAATTTGAGAGTCTACTACTTTACCTGCCAGACTCCTTCCAAATACTATAGCCTCCCCCACAGACTCATTTGTCCTTCCCAGTCTTCCAGCTAACAGCCTGCACATTATTGTCACCTTGCTTCAAGCATGTCACCTTCCTCTGTAAGCACCCTAAACTTTCAGAAATCGGCATGGCCCCATTGCTGCATCTACAGCCCTTGGTTCAGTACTCAGCACTGGACGAATGCCCCCTAACTAGGCCCCTCTCATGCATATAGTAATGTTGGTGTAAATTGAATTGTATCTCCACAAAAGAAAATGTGAAGTCTTGAAAACTATTAATGAGCCTGGCACGGTGATGCGTGCCTATAATCCTAGTACATGGGGAGACAGAGGCAGGTGGATCTCTGTGAGTTTGAGCCAGCCTAGTCTATAAAGAAAGAAGGAAGGAAAGAAAGAAAAAGAAGAGAGGAAAGAAAAAAGAAAAGTGTAAATGAAACCCATTATTTGGAAATAACTCTTTAGGATAAAACTAAAATATAAGTTAAGGTGAGTTCATACTGGAGTGGAGTGGGTTCTTAAGCCAATATAGGCTATTGTCCTTACAAGGGGAAAAAATACCAAGACATTCCTGAACCAGAGGGAAATCATTCAGACACAGGTGACAATGACATGTGATCAAAAGTCAGGGGTGGCGTAATATAAATAAAGCCTTTGGTGTCAAGGAGAAAAAAAAAGTTAGTTGATATAAGAAAGGATTTACAAACAAAAAAATAAAACAAAACTTAAAAGTCAATAAGCAATCATGAGTCAATAAATTTAAGGCTCAGTAATTTTAACAAATGATAAGAAAAATACTGATTCCTTAGCAGACATTCTAAAGTATTCCTAATACAAATAACCCCTCTTAGAGAAGGTATCTTATCTTTACTGAATTTTAAAAATAAAATTGTACTAACTAGATTTATGCCAGCTTGACATATACTATAATCATCTGAGAGATAAAAAAGCGTCAATTGAGAAAATCCCTTCCGAGATCAGGATGTGGGCCAGCCTGAAGAAAATTTTCATTAGTGATTGATGAGGGAGGATGCAGCCCAGAATGGGTGATGCCATTCCTTGGATGGTGGATCTTCAAGCTATAAGAAAGCGGGGTGATATCCATTTATAAGTGAGTATATACCACGTGTGTCTTTCTGCTTCTGGGATACTTCACTCAGGATGATCTTCTCTAGTTCCCACCATTTGCGTGCAAATTCCACGATTTCCTTGTTTTTAGTTTCTGAGTAGCATTCCATGGTGTAAATGTACCACAATTTCTGTATCCATTCCTCAGTTGAGGGACATCTGGGTTGTTTCCAGGTTCCGGCTATTATGAAAAAAGCTGCTATGAAAATAGTTGAACAAATGTCCTTGTTGTGTACTTGAGCATGTTTTAGACATATGCCTAGGAGTGGTATAGCTGGATCATGAAGTAGCACTATTCCTAATTTTCTGTGAAAGCACCAGATTGATTTCTAAAGCGGCTGTACAAATTTACATTCCCACCAGCAATGGAGGAAGGTTCCTCTTTCTCCACATCCTCTCCAGCATGTGTTGTCACTTGAGTTTTTGATCTTAGCCATTCTGATAGGTGTAAGGTGAGATCTCAGGGTCGTTTTGACTTGTATTTCCCTGACGACTAAGGACATTGAGCATTTCTTTAAGTATTTCTCTGCCATTAGGTATTCCTCTATTGAGACATATAATATAGGATAAACATATTAAAACCTGTACACCTAAAGAAGCTAAGCAAGGAGGACCCTGGGTAATATGATCAATCCTCATTCAGAAAGACTAATGGGAAGGACATCAGAAGAGGGAGAAAACAGGGAACAGGACAGGAGCCTACCACAGAGGGCCTCTGAAAGACTCTACCCAGCAGGGTATTGAAGCAGATGCTGAGACTCATAGCCAAACTTTGGGCAGAATGCAGGGAATCTTATAAAAGAAGGAAGAGATGAGGGGACAGGTGCTCCACAAGGAGAGCATCAGAACCAAAAATCTGGGCACAGGGGTCTTTTCTGAGACTGAGACTCCAATCAAGGACCATGCATAGAGATAACCTAGAACCTCTGCACAGATGTAGCCAATGGCAGCTCAGTCGCCAAGTGGGTTTCCTAGGAAGTAGAACAGGGGCTGTCTCTGTCTGACATAAACTCAGTGGCTGGCTCTTTGATCACCTCCCCCTGAGGGGGAGCAGGCTTACCAGGCCACAGAGGAAGACAATGCAGTCAGTCCTGATGAGACCTGATAGACTAGGGTGAGATGGAAGGGGAGGAGGACCTCCCCCTATCAGTGGACTGGAAAAGGGGCATGGGAGGAGATAAGAGAGGGAGGGTGGAATTGGGAGTACACCAGGGAGGGGGCTACAGCTGGGATACAAAGTGAATAAATTGTAATAAATTTTTAAAAATTTAGTTAAATGAAAGAAAGAAAGAAAGAAAGAAAGAAAGAAAGAAAGAAAGAAAGAAAGAAAGAAAGAGAGAAAGAGAGAAAGAGAGAGAGAGAAAGAAAGCCCACGGGGAACAAGCTAGTAAGTAACAACCCTCTATGGCCTTTGCATCAGAGTTCTGGCCTCCATAATCCTGCCATGCTTGAGTTCCTGTCCTGACTTGCTTTATAATGAACAGCAATGTGGAAGTGCAAGCCAAATATAGCCTTGCCTCCCCAATTTGCTTTTTGGTCATGGTGTTTCATAACAGCAGTCATAGCCCTTACTAAGACAAAAAAAAAAAAAAAGGTATCTCTTTTTTTAAATGTTAATTTCAGATTAAGATAATTCCAAAAAGGTTTGCCATAAAATGGTTAGTTAAATGTTAATATGTAAGTTGACTCTTGAAAACAAGTGTAAATTACTGGAAATATATTGCTTTGAAATGTAAACAAAATCCCTTTTTTATTTTATAATTTAATTAAAGGTAATCTAAAATAATAGTTACTAGAACTTAACTAGGCATTAGAATTACATAGTGTGAAACTATTCAGCCAAGTTATGGATGCTATTGGGACAGAGCTCAGCAGACTATCACCACAGCCCAGTACCACTGACGACCTGACTAGTCCTAGCTTACTACATTTTCTTAGAAAGGATACTGCTCCTGCAATCTAACATCTTACACTGAGTTTAATCTCCCATGGGAGATAGACTTTGAACTCCATCCCATCCAAATCTCTCATCCAGTATAGAATCCCCTTGGCTTGTCTCCTGACTTGGACATTGAACCTTTGTCCAAACACAACTGGCAACCGGAAGCTCTTTCCTTTGAAAAGCACCTTTTTCAGTGCTGGCTTTAGAACAAGACCCGAGGATCTGTTCCAGCTGCAGCAACTCAAAGGACACTATGACCTGGTCTTAGGTTCTGGGTCCTCAGCTACAAGATTTCAGAGCTGAATGAAGATGAAAGGAGGCCTCAGCGAGGCTAGTTTGTAAATAAAAAATGTAAGAGGATCCTATATTCACATTAACGCTGGAGTAAAAACCATCATTAACTTAGCAGCTTAAAGCGTTCTCATTGTCTGACCAGTTCCACAGGACAGAGTCTGGCAGGTCTCAGGGTCTTCTACTCCCCATGTGTCATCCAGAGGCCAGTTCTCCTCTTAAGACACAGTAAGCCACATATCTGCTTCTAGGCTCCCTGAAGCTGTTCAAAATCCATGGTCTTTCTTAGGGGAACACGGCTCAGCTCCAAAAACACTGTTGCTCTGCTCTTAAGGGCCACTCACAGCTGCATGGCCCTTTCATAGCACTGCCAAACGCTTCCTCGGAGCCAGCAGGAGGAAGACATCCTTTAGCAAAGTACATCTTGATGTACTCATCAGGTGATACTGTGTCGCATTTGTCATACCTATTACTCATAAATAAGCCACAGGCCTCATGCAAACTCACGGAGACGTTTTTGCCAGGTTATGAATGTTACCATCTGGGATCAGCAGTGACTAAGTGATTAGCATGTGTTCACCATTACCCCAGGAATCTATTTTTAAACGGTTTGTAAAATTTTTATTTATTTATTTTGACGTGTATGGGTGTTTTGCCCGCGCATGTCTCTGAGCACTGCATGCATACCTGACTCTTGCAGAGGCCAGAAAAAAAGAGTGGAACCCCTGGCCGTGAAGTTACAGATAGGTGAGATTTGCTATGTGGGTGATGGGAATAGAACTTCAGTCCTGTGGAAGGGCAGCCAACGTTCCTAAACACTGAGCCACCTCTCTAGCCTCAAGATTCTTTTTGGTTTTTTCAACACTCCAATATTCATGTTTATTTTTGAGAATTCAAAACAATTACTACAAGTTATGATAAAGGAAGAAAACCAAGGAAAAGAATTTCTCGTTTTGGGTTTTTAACCTTAGTGTGTTTTAAAATCACCAAGGGAGTTTTTAGAAATCTCATTACAGTCTATACTGTAGAGCAATTGAGTCCAAATATCGGACGGCAGCTCCATTTTCTGAAGTTCATCAAGTGATTATAAGACACAGTCAGGATTTCAAGTCAGTCAGTCTTCTGGAGAAAAGGGGTCTTTGAAACTAGCTTGTAAGTAAGATACATGCTTTCTAAGTAAGCTGGAGGAGTCACAAGAGATAAGGCAAGGGCATCTGTCACCGCATGAAGATGGTAGGCTCTGGGAAAGGAGTAAGTTTGAGAAATGTCAAGAGGTAACTAATAGACCTTGTGACAAATATGAGGTTAATAGAGAAGGGATTTCAGATGGCTTCCTTGTCTCAGACTTAGACACAAGGAGAAAGTGGGAAACACTGACTAAAACCAAGAAGTATGATGAGAACCTGGTTGGAGAATGGAGCCGAGGAGGAGGAGAAGTTCTGGACTAAGTTAAGATGCAAACATTTCTGTCAGTGTTCTAATTCAGCTTGTCTCCATGTCCTATTGCCTTGCTAACCTCACCTAATACAGCGCAGGCATTGCCAACATTTCCCAAATTAAGTTCTTCTTGTATTTTCTTTTTTCTGTTTTCTATTCCATTCAGATGCTCAGCACTGAGCCGTGTGAATTCCCTACCCACTTCCAATTTTCTTTCACAAATGCTAAATTAAATTTTGATAGTGGGATAATCCTTTGGTTAACCCTTTGTATCAAATAATTATTGTGTGGTTCAAGGACTGAAATCCAAACATGTTCATTTGGCAATTTTAAGAAATTATTTAAGAACTATAATTGGATCACTAGTTTAGAGCCTTTTCAAGTTGGTTTCCTCAAAACTACTTTCTGAAGCTTCTGACTGTGATGCCCTGAACTAGTGACTAGTCTTAAGCAAACATTTTATTTAAAATTACCTCCTTTCAAGACAAACTTCCACCCCGAAACTAAAAACATAAAGTATGATATTGTGCCAATGTGGAAATCCAAAGATGTTTTAGATGTTCGTAATCTTGATAACAATCAACTGATAAAGAATGAAAACCTCTAGAAGCTGGAGAAATGGTTCATCCCTGCAGTACTTTCTGCCTTTGAAGAGAACCCAGGTTTGATGCCCAGTATCCACACTGGATGGCTCCCAACTACCTGGACCTCTAACTTCAAGAGGTTGGTTGCCATCTTCTGGCCTCCAAAGGCATCCACACATACACATGTGAATACACACATGTAGATACATGCACATAAAATTAAAAATGAAATAAAGTCAATAAAATATATAAAATAGAAACTGAGTTGTGGGCTGTGGTATGCAGTGGTTAACTGTCCAACTGACTGGCAGTACCCACTGGCTTATTTGAACACAAGTTGAAAATCTGACTACTTAAACCTTGTGGAGAAGCTAGGCGTTATTGTCAGGACAAATGTTAGAACCCAATAAAATGATGATGTGCACAGCAGATTTTATATGAAAGAGGTTTATTAGATGGAGCTGAAGAGAGAGCGAGAAGGAGAGAATGCAACATGACAGAGGAAAGGGCGGGGGCGCCCCAACAGAGAAAGGGGAGAAGGCAAGAGGACAATAGAAGAGAAGGTAAGAGACAAGAAGGAAAGAGAGCAACAAAGTTGCTGGTTGATCCTTTTTTTCCCCCAGGGATTATAAATAAGTTCATTATTTCTATTATTTATCTTGAAATAGTGAATAAGAGAAATTAGGATCTGCTTAATTCATCGTTCAGATTTTGAAAACTATAAAAATTAATGAGCTGTTTGAGTGAAAAGCAAGAAAATCTCCCACCCAATCTACTCAGAATTGAACACTAGTGATCACCTCATGAACATGAAGTGTGCTGTGGCCAGTTCTTTCCATTTATTATAGACTGAGTGCCTTAGACATTTATACTGTGTATTACAGTGCTAAAGTTTTAAAGAGCAGCTTAACCATGCCTGGTAGGTGAGGCTACCTGGCAGAGGACACATGATGACATCATGGGTCGCTAGGCAACCCAGAAGCAGGCTGCCTAAATACTAACAGCGATGCCACACACCTAGAATCCCAGCACTTGGAGAGATAGAAGAAGGAAGATTGCTGTGAGTTTGAGGCCAGCCTGGTCTACAAAATAAGTGCAGGACAGTCAAGGCTACACAGAGAAACCCTGTCTCCAAAAACCAAAAATGAAACAAACAAACAAAACCACCTTGTGAAAAATGGTGCTTTTGCACACAAAAAAATGTTTCCTAGAGCTTCTTGACAGATCTGTTATAAATTGGTGATATTGATGAATTAAGGAAGCTAAGACTGAAACCGCTGTCTTCTCTCATTCATAGTAGACATCATAACTGTTCATAAAAAAAACATATGCAACAATATTTCATCCTGAAATATAACCTCTTCAGGTTATATACTCCAAGGAAATAATAAGAAAAAAAATGCCTAAAATCAAAATGCAATATATAGACAACACAAGATTGCAGGAGCAAATGAAGCCTTTTAAAGATAATAAAAAACAATGCTGCTGATAGATTGTTTATGAAAGAAAATAAGAAAACAATTTTGAAAAGAAAACCCAACTTTAGGTTTTAGAGCTGAGTGTCAAGGAAGATGGTTAACTTGAAAAGAAATCTGCCCAAAATGATATTCACAACTGAAAGTTCTTGGTGACAGTAATATCTATGGTTAAATGACAGCTCACTCTAATTCCCTCACCCAAGTAGTAATTTACTTGCTGCTAGTATAAACCCTTAGATAACTTCCTATCACGAACTTAATCAAGTAATCTCCTTGTAGTTCAAGTGCTGAAATCTTAACTTGTTTCTTTGGTGTTTCTAACAAGTTAAAGCTTCTTCAAGCCACAACTGAGTCATTGTTTAAAAGCCTTTCATTCATGATTTAAAATGTTGATAATGTTGAATAAATGTCTATAAATATGTACATCTTAGTACAGAATATGGTGAGTTACTTATAGGTAAAATTAACTTGGAAAAAAATAATCTTCCCATTAAACTTAGATGAACAGTGTACCCAGTCTTAGGGTTCCCATTGCTGTGAAGAGACACCATGACCATAGGACCTCTGATAAAGGAAAACATTTAACTGGGGCTGGCTTATAGTTCAGAGGTTTAGTCTATTTTTGTCATGGCAGGAAGCATGACAGCATGCAGGTAGACATGGTGATACAGAAGTAGCTGAAGAGTGCTACATTTGGATGAACAGGCAGCAGGAAGAGAATGTGAGCCACTAGGCCTGCCTTGAGACTCTGGGACCTCAAAACCCACCCCCTAGTGACACACTTCCTCCAACAAAGCCACACCTACTCCAACAAGGCCACACCTCCAATAACTCCACTCTCTCTGAGTCTATAGGGACCATTTTCATTTAGACCATAACAAACTCATAAATTAAGAGACTTGCCCCAACAAACTCATAAATTAAGAGACTATGAATCCATAAGAAACCAAAGTGGAGATGGTCAAATAATCAATGGTAGCCAATGGCTGGAAAGATGGAACAATAGAGGAAGTGTGGAAGAATCTATATAATCATTGGGTGGAAAAAGTTGGTAGCCAAAATATGTATAGCAGTATAACATAATAGTGAATACACAGCACCATTTACTTATCAAAACCCATTCACCATACAACACCAAGAGTAAATTGTCATGAAAACAGTGGTGTTTGGGTGATAAAGACATCAATGTAACTTAACAATGGTCGTGAGCATTAATCTTGTGAAAAGTGTTTCTTGTTGTGAGCCTGTACATGTGATTGGGTAGGGTTTATACGAGATCTCTACTTTCTACTCAATGTTGCTGTGAACCTAAAACTTGTCCTAAAATACTGTATTAGAAATAGATGCTTATAAGTAGCAAACAGCACACATTGTACATGAACACACAACTACGCAGAACTCCATTGAGAAATACCATCACAACTCTGATTTGAGGTCATAGCAGTCAGCATCATTACTTGCAAGCAACACGGCTTGTTTAAACAGAAATCAGTACATATAAAGATCCTTGCCAGCTTGATGAATTTCCAGGGTAACCAGATCTCAATGTTACATACCTAAAAACACTCAGGAACTGCACTCCATCACAGGAGGACTCTGAGAACATGCCTTTATCAGCATTGGATACCTCCCTATGTTGCTTTCTTTTCTGTGCAAATGTGTCTGACAGACAATAGCCATATCATGATCTTAACACAGTGTTTATAAAGGTGTTTTACTCTATCATGATATGAGAGTTTCAAGGTAGAAAACAATCCAAGGTTTAGAGATTTTAAATCTCTAAAGTAAAGCAATTCAATTCAGTATAGGATGAGCTGGGCTTGAAGAAAATCTGAAAGGGCCCAGCAGAGTTAGACATAAAGTAATATTGCTTATAGAAGTCAAGAATGGAGATATACAGAGAAGGAATCACAGTATAAGGTGCCATCTAACATCAGAAGAATCGGGAAAGAGCATGCTCTGTGAAAATCACAGAGTCAGGGGTGAAACCCTTGCTTCACCAATGTTTAAGCAAAGGACAGAGGAGAGGCCATCAAGAGGAAAAAGAGAACACTGTCAAGGATGGCGGTCAGCAAAGCATCCCCATAAGGTAATGACCAGGAAATGTTACTGGGATCTAGATAGTGCTGTCAACCACCATGGACACACTTGGCTCAAACACAGTGTAGCAAAGTCAGTGTTGGCTCTGCTTTTAGCCTATTAGCTTCTAAAATGTAGGAACAATATCTTATTTACCTCAAAATCCCAGGACCTGGTATATGGTATTTGGGACAGGATTTAAATAAAGGCTTGTTGAGCTTAACTGAACTCAAGTTCTCACTTTAAAATTCATGCAAGAGATGAAGTTTTCAAGCATTCTGGATTTCAATCTTCATGACATCCTTGTCTCTCAATCCTTTAATTCACTACCACTTGGTTTTAGTTTTGTTTGTTTGGTGGTTTTGGTTTAGTTTGGTCTGGTTTTTTTTTTTTTTTTTTTTTTGTTTTGTTGTTGTTGAGACAGGGTTTCTCCGTGTAGCCTTGGCTGTCCTGGACTCGCTTTGTAGACCAGGCTGGCCTCGAACTCATAGAGGCGTGCCTCTGCCTCTCTGAATGCTAGGATTACAGGTATGTGCCACTGTTCCTGGCTTGTTTTTAGCTTCAAAAAGTCCAAAGTTAGATGACAGTCTCCTTCTCTTTGGGAGATTTTTTCTTCCAAATGAAATACTTCCCTTTCCTTCAAGAAGTCAGTAACATGAATGACAACATAAAAATTAACCTCTAAAGTACTTTGCAGTTACAGTGTTTACATAATTATAACTTCTATTTAATGCCAATACAGGGACTTTAATTCTTTTTAATTTTTCTGTCTCATAGGAGATTACATAACTCTTTCTTAAAATGAAGTGTCCGTGGATTGACCAAGGCCCTCTGGCCTCAAGCTCCATATTCAGTTGGTCTTGCCACCAGCTGGGCTAACCCTCAAGAATTTCAATTCTATCACTTTATGCCTGTAGGTTCACAGTGGGTATCACTTTCCTGGCTCTAACTTACCATGCTAGCATCTGTCACTGAAGCTGTTGAGGGTGGATGTTAGTCATTTTTAGGAATTCAATTCAAATTTAAGGGACTCAGATGATTTCTTAGAATTTGGGGAGAACCTATCAAAGGCTTATATGCTGAAGAGGAAGGAGATTTTTATTTATTTTTTTTTTTTAGGTGTCTAGAGATCAGAATTCAAACATGACCAGTTTCCTTAGCCTTTGAGTCCCTTCTTCCATCTCAGGGAACCGCAGATGTGGGCAGGACCAGAGGGCAAACAATGAGGCCTATTTAGGATCGTGACAAGCTCTGTTTCACCGGATTGTGATGATGCTGCCTACTGACAAAGCAACCCGAAATAATTATGGGCTGCAGCAACAGGGATGGTGAAAGTGATAGCTACTGCTAATATTTCCTCTAGCTTTTAAGAGTGTCCCACTCATAAGCACACACATCCCTGAAGGTGTCAGGATATAGGAACCATTTCCAGATGGCGGAGGAAAAAGGACTGGAAACAAACTGAGTAATTTCACTCAGAGTCAATGAACTACATCTATGACCTAGCTATTTTCCTACCACCTTGAATATAGTAGTTTTTTTAATACTTAATGTGAACTAAAAAACTGAGACTGTGTTCTTTGACTTTTAAATATTTAATTCAATTCCTGCCCAAAAATCAACTATTAGAATGCCTTAACTCTTAGCTTTTTTTTTTTTTCCTAATGGAAATAAGCTCAAAAGTAATAACATGCTGAGATCAGAGAGAAACTTAGGGAGAGCAAACCAGTACTAAATGCAGAACTGGACAAGTTCAGTATAATGAGAGCAGTGGAAAGAGCTGGTGTGTGTGTGTGTGTGTGTGTGTGTGTGTGTGTGTGTGTGTGTGT